>NC_079192.1:310547622-310912622 GCF_029499605.1 Hyla sarda
CTACACCCCTCACAGAATTTAATAAGGGGTGTAGTGAGTATTTACACCCCACTGACATTTGACAGATCTTTGGAACAGTGGGCTGAGCAAATGAAAAATTAAATTTTTCATTTTCACAGACCACTGTTCCAAAAATCTGTCAGACACCTGTGGGGTGTAAATGCTCACTGTACCCCTTATTACATTATGTGAGGGGTGTAGTTTCCAAAATGGGGTCACATGTCCATTGTTTTGGCACTATGGGGGCTTTGCAAACACACGTGGCCTTCAATTCCGGTCAAATTTTCTCTTCAAAATCCCAATGGCGCTCCGTCTCTTCTGAGCATTGTAGTTCGCCCGCCGAGCACTTTACATCCACATTTGGGGTATTTTCTTACTCAGAAGAAATGGGGGGCTTTTTTTCCTATTTTCCCTTGTGAAAATGAAAAATTTAAGGCAACACCAGCATTTTAGTGAAAAATTTTATTTTTTTCATTTTCCCATCCAACTTTAACGAAAATTTGTCAAACACCTGTGGGGTGTTAAGGCTCACTATATCCCTTGTTACATTCCGTGAGGGGTGTAGTTTCCGAAATGGGGTCACATGTCGGTATTTATTTTTTTATGTTTATGTCAGAACCGCTGTAAAATTAGCCACCCCTGTACAAATCACCAATTTAGGCTTCAAATGTACATGGTGCGCTCTCACTCCTGAGCCTTGTTGTGCGCCCGCAGATCATTTTACGCCCACATCTGGGGTATCTCCATACTCAGGAGAAATTGCGTTACACATTTTGGGTGTATTTTTTTCCTTTTACCTCTTG
Source organism: Hyla sarda (assembly GCF_029499605.1). NCBI lineage: Eukaryota > Metazoa > Chordata > Amphibia > Anura > Hylidae > Hyla > Hyla sarda. The sequence continues at coordinate 310,548,426 of NC_079192.1, forward strand.
TGAAAATAAAAAGTAAAGGGCAACACCAGCATGTTAGTGTAAAAATTTTTTTTTTTTACACTAACAGGCTTGTGTAGACCCCAACTTTTCCTTTTCATAAGGTGTAAAAGGAGAAAAAGACCCTCAAAATTTGTAGCGTAATTTCTCCCGAGTACGGAAACACCCCATATGTGGCCCTAAACTGTTTCCTTGAAATACGACAGGGCTGCGTAGTGAGAAAGCGCCTAGCGCATTTGAGGACTAAATTATGGATTGCATAGGGGTGGACATAGGGGTATTCTAAACCAGTGATTCCCAAACAGGGTGCCTCCAGCTGTTGCTAAACTTCCAGCATGCCTGGACAGTCAGTGGCTGTCCAGAAATTCTGGGAGTTGTTGTTTTGCAACAGCTGGAGGCTCCGTTTTGGAAACACTGCCGTACAATACGTTTTTAATTTTTATTGCGGGGGGGGGGGGCAGTGTAAGGGGGTGTATATGTAGTGTTTTACCCTTTATTTTGTGTTAGTGTAGTGTAGTGTTTTTAGGGTACATTCACACTGGCGGAGGTTTACAGTGAGTTCCCTGCTAGGAGTTTGCGCTGCGGCGAAAAATTTGCCGCAGCTCATATTTGAAGCAGAAAACTTTCCGCAAGCCTGCCAGTGTGAATGTACCCTGTATGTTCACATGGGGGGGGGGCAAACCTCCAGCTGTTTCAAAACTACAACTCCCAGCATGTACTGACAGACCATGCAGGCTGGGAGTTGTAGTTTTGCAACAGCTGGAGGCAAACTTGTTGGAAAACCTTCAGTTAGGTTCTGTTATCTAACTCAATATTTTCCAACCACTGTGCCTCCAGCTGTTGCAAAACTACAACTCCCAGCATGTACTGATCACTGAAGGGCATGCTGGGAGATGTAGTTATGCAACAGCTGGAGGGATCGCAACTCCAACTCCCAGCATGCTGGGATTTTGCAACATTTTGCAACATCTGGAGAGCTACAGTATAGAGACCACTGCAAACTGTGGCCCTCCAGATGCTGCAAAACTACAAATCCCAGCTTGCCCAGACAGCAAACAGTTGTGTGGGCATGCTAGGAGTTGTAGTTTTGCAAGATCTGGAGGGCTATAGTTCAGAGACTACCATATAGTGGTCTCAAACTGTAGCCCTCCAGCTGTTGCAAAACTACAACTCCCAGCATGCCCAAACAGCTGTCTTGGCATGCTGGGAGTTGTAGTTTTGCAACATCTGGAGTGCAACAGTATAGAGACCACTATATAGTGGTCTTGGACTGCAGCCCTCCAGATGTTGCTAGGCAACTTACCGGCTTCTGTCGGATCCAGGGAGCCTGCTGCACGACATCGTCGCCTGCCGATCTCCGACGCCGATCGTCGCCCGCAGCCTCTGCAGATCGGTAAGTGGACTCCGGTGCCAGTCCTCTTCGTTTTCCCCGTTCTGGCCCGCCTATTGTGGGTGGAAAGGACGGGGAAAATGAAAGTTAACCCCCTCGCCCCCGATCTGCTATTGGTTGCCACGTCTAGACCACCAATAGCAGGGATCGGAGGGGTGGCACCCCTGCCATCTCCCTCCTATCTCTTCAGGGGGATTGTGGGTGTCTTAGACACCCACGATCCCCCTTATATTCCGGGTCACCGGGTCACCATAGACCCGTAACGACCCGGAATCGCGCAAATCGCAAGTGTGAATTCACTTGCGATTTGCGCCGATCGCCGACATGGGGGGGTCTGATGACCCCCCTGGGCATTTGCGCGGGGTGCCTGCTGATAGATGTCAGCAGTCACCCCGGTCCGGTTCCCGCCCGACGCGCGGCGGGGACCGAAATTCCCACGGACGTATGAGTACGTGCCTGGTCCTTAAGACCCAGGGCGCAGAGACGTACTCACACGTGCTTGGTCCTTAAGGGGTTAAAATCCATCACGCCTCTTGTTGCAAAAAGAGTTTATTTCTGTCTATGCCATCCTTTGTATTGACTCTTTCGATGCTGCATACTTTTAAGCACCTTTGGTCATTATCATGGGTTTCTTTGAGATGAGATATAAATCTGGGGGCCCCTTTCCCAGTTTTCAAGGATTAGATATTCTCTCTAAACCAAGTATGTAAAGCTCATGTAGTACAGCCAATATAGAAATGCCCTTAAGTACAAAAGATGGCATAGACAACAAAAGATGCATGGCAACAAAAGCAATCTCTGATGGTGATATGTGTTCCTCCAATATTCAGGTATTTACCTGTGTACATATAGGAACACCAGGAACAGGATCCACACTTAAAGTTGCCTTTCGGTGCAACATTTTCAATCCAAGTTGTATTTTTACTAGAGAACTTACTGCGAGTAAGGACATCTCCTGTCATGTCAAATTCTAACATTTTTTCAAAGTAATGAGAAGTTTAGTGCTATTAATTTCTGTTAAATCGGGATCATTCTGAATATTAAACCAATGCTTTTGAATAATGTTTTTGATTTGTGTAGACATTGGACTGAAACGGAAAGAAAAAGAGAATCGCTTGGTGTTCAGATTGTCAGCCTTACGTGTTTTCAGAATCAATGCATTGCGATTTTTAGCATACACTTTTTTCAGTGCTTGATCTAGAATATGAGAGGGATAATCTCTTGCCTTGAATCGATCATATAGATCCCTGGATTGCGTAAAAAAAAAAATCTATTTCGTTATCATTGATTCTTCGGAATCGCAAGAACTGGCTATATGGGACTGCAGATTTCGTGTGTGTAGGATGATAACTCATATAATGAAGTAGCGAGTTGCCTGCTGTAGGTGTTCTGTACGCTGAAACGTTCACCTGACCATTTTCTCTCTTTGAAATCAGGACATCTAGAAACTATAGACAATGGTGACTTGTTTTATATGTGAATTTTAAATTCATATCATTGATGTTCAAATAGTTTACAAAACTCAGAAAGGCGTCTTCTGTATCAACCCATACAATAAAGATGTCATCTACGAATCGCTTATATAGATAAGCGAACCATAGAAAAGGATTGTGAGTAGTAAAAAAATGTTTAAGTTCAAAATAGGCTACATACAGGTTGGCGAGGGTACACGCTACTGGTGTACCCATCGCCGCTCCGCCTGTCTTAATATACCAGTCGTCATTGAATTGAAAAGTATTTCATGATAGTACAAACTGAAGTGTGTCACAAATGAAATAAATAAATTCTTCACTCTTACCTGTGTCAGCGAGGAGTTCTCTAATACACGAGATCCCCAAATTTTGGGGGATACTCATGTATTGGGACTCGAAGTTGACCGAGTCAAGAATGAATTTTTTAGGCCAAGGAAAGTCTTGGAGGACAGATAGAAACTCTCCAGTATCCTTTACCAAAGCTGGAACTGAATGCAGTAACGGTCTTAATAACTTAATCAAATTTGGGGATCTCATGTATTAGGGAACTCCTCACCGACACAGGCAAGAGTGAAGAATGTATTTCTTTCATTTGTGACTCACTTCAATTTGTACTATCATGCAATACTTTTCAATACAATGACGACTGGTATATTGAGACAGGCGGAGTGGCAATGGGTACGCCAGTAGCGTGTACCCTCGCCAACCTGTATGTAGCCTCTTTTGAATGTAAATATACTTTTACTACTCACAATCCTTTTCTGTGGTTAGCTTATCTATATAAGCGATTCATGGATGATATCTTGTATGGGTTGATACAGAAGACGCCTTTCTGAGTTTCGTAAACAATTTGAACATCATTAATATGAATCTAAAATTCACATATAAAACCAGTCACCATTGTCTAGAGTTTCTTGATGTCCTGATTTCAAGAGAGAAAATGGTCAGGTGAACATTTCAGGGTGCAGAAAACCTACAGCAGGCAACTCGCTCCTTCATTATACGAGTTATCATCCTACACACACGAAATCTGAAGTCCCATATAGCCAGTTCTTGTGACTCGGACAAATCAATGATAACAAAACCGATTTTTTAACGCAATCCAGGGATCTACATGATCGATTCAAGGCAAGAGGTTATCCCTCTCACAAAAACATTATTCATAAGCATTGGTTTATTATTCAGAATGATCCCAATTTAACAGATATTAATAGCACTAAACCTCTCCTTACTTTTAAAAAAATGCCAGAATTTTGGAGATGTCCATACTCGCAGTAAGTTCTCTAGTAAAAATATAACTTGGCTTGAAAATGTTGCACCGAAAGTCAATTTTAAATGTGGATCCTGTTCCTGGTGTTCCTATATGTACACAATAACATAGTAACATAGTTCATAAGGTCAAAAAAAGACCATTAAGTCCATTAAGTTCAACCTATAACCCTAATGAGTCCCTACTGAGTTGATCCAGAGGAATGCAAAAAAAACTCATACTAGAGGCAAAAATTAATTCCCGACTCCAAATATGGCAGCCAGAATAAATCCCTGGATCAACCTTCTGTCCCTATAAATCTAGTATACATAACCGGCGATGTTATTACTCTCCAAAAATGCATCCAGACCCCTTTTGAACTCTTTTACAGAGTTCACCAAGACAACCTCCTCTGTCAGAAAATTCCTGAATACCTAAATATTGGAGGAACACATATCACCATCAGAGATTGCATATGTTGCCATACAACTTTTGTTGTCTATGCCATCTTTTGTACTTGTGGGCATTTGTATATTGGCTGTACTACACAAGCTTTACATACTCGGTTAAAAAAATGTTAGAATTTGACATGACAGGAGATGTCCTTACTCGCAGTAAGTTCTCTAGTAAAAATACAACTTGGATTGAAAATGTTGCGCCGAAAGGCAACTTTAAGTGTGGATCCTGTTCCTGGTGTTCCTATATGTACACAGGTAAATACCTGAATATTGGAGGAACACATATCACCATCAGAGATTGCATATGTTGCCATGCATCTTTTGTTGTCTATGCCATCTTTTGTACTTAAGGGCATTTCTATATTGGCTGTACTACATGAGCTTTACATACTTGGTTTAGAGAGAATATCTAATCCTTGAAAACTGGGAAAGGGGCCCCCAGATTTATATCTCATCTCAAAGAAACCCATGATAATGACGATAGGTGCTTAAAAGTATGTGGCATCGAAAGAGTCAATACAAAGGATGGCATAGAAAGAAAGAAACTCTTTTTGCAACAAGAGGCGCAATGGATTTTAAGAACTGAAGCTTTGAAGAACCTGTGTCTTAATGATAGATCTGATCTTAGCATGTTTATTTAATATTCTGGTTGTACCCTTGTCTTGTTTTAATCTTTTCTACAATGTCTTGTATGTACACGCCCTCTCACCTATGTCATAGGTTTCGGGAGGTTAAATCTTCCCCTACACAGGTGAGACAACATAACCTGATGAAACTCCATGCCAGAGTAAAACAGCGGTAGTGTGGCGTCCTTGTCCTGCATTACTACTTTTAATGCACAAACAATAAAAATATTGACGTTTTTCAATGGACTGGTGAGTGCCTCCCAATGATCTTTCACTTGTATATTTGGATTTGCCTGCCTCTCATTTGGGATATAGAGCACCTCCATAATCAGCTGACAGTCTTCTTTGCCTTACTGATGCTTTCCTATATGGATTTGCCAATGCGCTAGACATGCAAATAGGTAGTGCTGATACCTGTACCTGTTGTGTTGCATAGTTAAAAGTCCAATAGTCAAAGCCAGGAAGTGACATAGTAATCAGAATCAGCAGACAAGGAGGGTTACTGGCTTACACATTCGAAAATGTCCAAAGCCAGTAGATTCTGAATCACAGGTCAAATGTATTGTACAAACTAGGAAATGTGCATATTTATTTTCTCTTCAGTTTTCTTTTGTCTTAATTCTTTAACTTTGTTTTATAAAAACAATAAAAAGCAATCTGTTGTTACATGGGATCGGTCTAGGGTATGTAGTGCTGAAGTGCACCAACAGTTCCTATAAGTGAGCCTTTATCTACAGAACAGAATCCAAAGAATTGTACTGGGTTTAGAGATGAGCAAACTTTAGAAAAATTTGATTCGGATGATTCGCCGAATTTTCTGAAAAATAATGTTTTGGGTCGAATTTATTTGCAGCAAATCTATATTAAAAATGGCTATTTCTGGCTTACAGAGAGCCTCAATAGGGGTGTAGAACACTTTGCTTTGTTCTAATATGCATTTGGAGTGTGCTGGGGTAGGGAAATAATACTGTTATTCAGTATGACATGCAGATTACAGGCATTGCTATTAGAATCACTGCCGCAGAGCGGCACAATGACAGAGCCTGGAGGTGGTATCAGTATGAGGAGACCATATAGTGGCTGAATGACACAGCCTGGAGGTGTTGGCAGCATGATGAGAATATATAGTGGCTAAATGACACAGCATGGAGGTGTTGGCAGCATGAGGAGATCATATAGTGGTTGAATGACACAATGTGGAGGTGTTGGCAGCATGAGGAGACCATATACTGGCTGAATGACACAGCTTGGATGTGTCTGAAGCATTAGGAGACCATATAGTGGCTGAATGTCACAGCGTGGAGGTGTTGGCAGCAGGAGGAGACCATATAGTGGCTGAATGACACAGCATGGAGGTGTTAGCAGCATGAGGAGACCATATAGTGGATAAATGACACAGCGCGGAGGTGTTGGACGCACTAGGAGACCATATAGTTGCTGAATGACACAGCCTGGAGCTGGCAGCACGAGTAGACACTAGGGCTTCACAATCCCTAAGATTAAAAGATGAATTTTGAAATTTAAATTGAAGATTTATGGTAGCTAGTGCTACCATAAAAATGTTTAGGCCCAGGCCCAGCGGCATCAGTAAACCATATATTGGCTGAATGACACAGGTGGCTGAATTATGAAGAGACCATATAGTGGCTGAATGGCACAACCTGGAGTTGGCTGAAGCATGAAGACACCATATTGTGTCTGAATAGCACAGCCTGGAGTTGGCTGAAGCATGAGGAGACCATATAGTCTCTGAATGGCACAGCCTGGAGTTGGCAGAAGCAAGAGGAGACCATTGAATTTAAGATTTTGAAACTTAAATTTAAAGGGGTATTCCAGGAAAAAATACTTTTTTTATACATAGCAACTGGCTCCAGAAAGTTAAACAGATTTGTAAATTACTTCTATTAAAAACATCTTAATCCTTTCAGTACTTATGAGCTTCTGAAGTTAAGGTTGTTCTTTTCTGTCTAAATCCTCTCTGATGACACATGTCTCGGGAAATGCCCAGTTTAGAAGAGGTTTGCTATGGGGATTTGCTTCTAAACTGGGCGTTTCCCGAGACAAGTGTCATCAGAGAGGATTTAGACAGAAAAGAACAACCTTAACTTCAGAAGCTCATAAGTACTGAAAGGATTAAGATTTTTTAATAGAAGTAATTTACAAATCTGTTTAACTTTCCGGAGCCAGTTGAGATATATAAAAAAGTTTTTCTGGAATACCCCTTTAAGATTTAGAAATTTAAATTGAGGATTTTGAAATTTAACTTTTAAATCCCAAGTTTCAGTGTCCCGGGCCCCGTCATGTGGTCACATGGCAGCACAACGATAGAGCCTGGAGGTGGCATTAGTATGAGGAGACCATATAGTGCCTGAATGGCACAGCCTGGAGTTGGCTGAAGCATGAGGAGACCATATAGTGGCTGAATGACACAGCCTCGAGGTGGCTGAAGCATGAGGATACCATATAGTGGCTGAATGAGACAGCCTGGTGGTGGCAGCAGCAGCATCAGGAGTCCTGTTAGTGACGCTAATGCTGAGAAATTTCTGAAACTGGGGAGCAGCACCTTAATTATGTTTTGCAGTATCCATGGCAGCACAATGAGAGAGCCAGGAGGTGGTAGCATCAGCTTGAGGACACCATAGAGCAGCACAATTAGAAAGCCTGGAGGTGGCAGCATCAGCATGAAGAGACCATAGAGCAGCACAATTAGAGAGCCTGGAGGTGGCAGCATCAACATGAGGAGACTATATGGCGGCACAATGACAGTGCCTGGAGGTGGTAGCATCAGCATGAGGGGACCATATGGTGGCATAATGACAGAGCCTGGAAGCGATAGCATCAGCATGAGGAGACCATAGAGCAGCACAATTAGAGAGCTTGGAGGTGGCAGCATCAGCATGAGGAGACCATATGGTGGCACAATGAAAGAGCCTGGAAGTGGTAGCATCAGCATGAGGAGACCATATGGTGGCAAAATGACAGAGCGTGGAGGAGGTAGCATTAGCATGAGGAGACCATAGAGCAGCACAATGACAAAGCCTTGAGGTGGCAGCAGCAGCATGAGGGCCATGCCAAGTGAAGGTTGAGTATGGAAAACCCACCGACTGTTGACTGGGGGTGTCGGATGTCACTTGGGATGAAGTGGATGACCAAGTGAACCGATCAATTATGGCTGCTGGTTTGCTGGTCGAGACACGACTGCTAGCTAACACCGGAATCTCAGACATCTCGCTGCGACTCCGCCTGATGAATTTAGGACTCTCCCACTCCACTGTGCACGTCCTAGCACTACTCTGCCTGACATACTTATTGCGTATATCAGGGGAGTACAATACGCTTCACTACGCTTAAATCAGTATTTGTCTAGAACAGCAGCAGGTGTGTACTATTAGCTGTCCTTTCACAGTATATAGGCCCTTGACAGATTAACAGGTACAAAATAGTACACTACTTAGATGTAGGTATGTGGTATGCCATTATGAGGGCATAAAAATGTGCTACAGTGCACTTAAAAAAGTAACTGAGTACAACAACAGCCAGTGAGTACTTTTGCCTGGACTATCACAGTATGTAGAAATAGTACACTACTTAGATGTAGGTATGTGGTATTAGGTATGCACTTATGAGGGCAGAAAAATGTGGTGCATTATGCTTAAAAAATCGTATTTTAGTAAAACACCAGCCGGTGATTACTTTTGCCTGGACTTTCACAGTAAGTAGGCCCACGACAGATTAACAGGTACAAAATAGTACACTACTTAGATGTACGTATGTGGTATGCACTTATGAGGGCAGAAAAATGCGCTACAGTACACTTAAAAAAGAATCTGAGTACAACACCAGCTGGTGAGTACTTTTGCCTGGACTTTCATAGTATGTAGGCCCTTGACATATCAACAGGTACAAAGTAGTACACTACTTAGATGTAGGTATGTGGTATCAGGTATGCACTTATGAGGGCAGAAAAATGCCGTACAGTACGCTTAAAAAAACATATTTTAGTAAAACACCGGCCGGTGATAACTTTTGCCTGGACCTTCACAGTGTGTAGGCCCACGACAGATTAACAGGTAAAAAATAGTACACTACTTAGAGATGTAGGTATGTGGTATGCACTTATGAGGGCAGAAAAGTGTGATACAGTAGGCTTAAAACTCCGTATTTTTGTAAAACACCAGCTGGTGATTACTTTTGCCTGGACTTTCACAGTATCTAGGCACTTGACATATTAACAGGTACAAAATAGTACACTACATAGATGTATGTATGAGGTATGCACTAATGAGGGTTTATTGCTGTAGCATTGTCAAATTGTCAAATTTGTATACTCAGCAGATAGTAGGTGAATGCTAGTTGTTACTTGCAATGCCTGAATGTGTGATCGTCATAAACTGTGAGTCATAGGCATATGTTTCAGAAACTGTTTTACAACTTTTTGTTAACCCGCTATAGTTTTTTCCTTAATGTATTTGTCACAATATGTGCAACATTGATATAATCTGAATCACTGTCCCTACCTATTTTGACGATCTTCCTATGTGGCAGGGCCCAACTTGGCACCAGTACCTACACTAGACTAAGTGCTCAAGGATTCAAGGAAGGTCAGACAAGCCAGGTCTATACTAAATGCGCATGTAAAAGAAAAAATGTGAGCTCTAAAAGAATAAACATAAAAACAGGCCAAAGAGTCAGAACTGGGAAAGCAACACAGTACAGAATCATAACCAGAGGAAATTCAGAGGTCAAATAAGGAGAGTAAAGTCAGGGTTGACAGGCAAAGTGAGGGTAATAGGCAGAAAGTCAGGATACCTGGAAAGCTGCAGTTGCTGCAGATTTGTCATTTCCATGTCAATGCGATGTAAATTTTCTATTCCAAAGGTGCTGTATTGGATTAAGACCTGGTGACTTTGGGGGACATAGGAGTACAGTGAGCTCATTGTCATGTTCAACAAACCAGTTTGAGATGATATGAGCTTTAGGACATTGTACATTATGCTGATGGAAAAAGCCATCAGGAGATGGGTACAATGTGGTCATAAAAGGGATAGACATGGTCAGCAACAATACTCGGTTTGGCTGTTGCGTCTAAACAATGCTAAATTGTTGCTAAGGGGTTCAAAGTGTGCCAAGAAAATGTTATAACACTATTAAATCACCAGCATTAGCCTGAATTATTGATTCAAGGCAGGATGGATCCATGCCTTCATGCTGTTTATTAGGGATGTTGTTCATCAGGAAAAATTTGATTCGCAACAAATGCAAAATATCACCTCAATTTGATTGGGCAAATCACTTCATTAAACTCCATTTAGTGCGGTCCAGACTCCAGAGCATCTAAAATGGTGGATCCACATGTGAGGACATGGGGCAAGGAATCCTAAGAAGGCGGGAGCAAGGGTCAGTGGGATGACCCTGAATCACAAGCAGCATGTAGCCTTTCAGCAGCCAGTCACACCTGTGGCCCTATAGAATCGGAAGCCATCTTGCGGCCACTCACATCAGCGTTCTATTGTAGAGAGAGGGACAGAGAGCAGTGTGTTGCACAGAAAAGCTTTTTTACAGCAGTGATTCACCTCAAGCCCAAATCCAGCCTAGTAGCACTGATAGGGAAGGGAGAGAGATTGAGAGAGAAAGTGCAATTGTTGGTGTATTACAGCAGCAATTCACCTCAAGCCTAAATCCAATCTAGAAGCACAGATAGGGAAGGGAGGGAGATTGAGAGAGAAAGTGCAATTGTGGGTGTATTACAGCAGTTAGAGATGAGCGAACTTTTTAAAAATTTGATTCGGCCGATTCACCAAATTTTTCTAAAAAATGTGCTTCAATCCGAATTTATTTGCGGTGATTCTATATTAAAAACGGCTATTTCTGGCCTACAGAGAGCCTCAATTGGGGTGTAGAACACTTTGCTATGTTCTAACACGCATATGGTGTGTGCTGGTGTAATGAAATAATACTGCTATTCAGTATGACATGCAGATCACAGGCATCGCTTTTAGAATCACTGCTTCAGAGCGGCACAATGACAGAGCCTGGAGGTGGCATCTGTATTAGGAAACCATATAGTGGCTGAGTGACACAGCGTGGAGGTGTTGACAGCATGAGGAGACCACATAGTGACTGAATGACAGAGCTTGGATGAGGCTAAAGCATGAGGAGACCATATAGTGGTTAAATGACACAGCGTGGAGGTTTTGGCAGCATGAGGTGACCATATAGTGGCTGAATGACACATCCTGGAGCTGGCGGCAACATGAGTAGACACAATGGCTTCACAGTCCCTAAGATTAAAAGATGAATTTTGAAATTTAAATTGAAGATTTATGGTAGCTAGTGCTACCATAAAAGATGTTTAGGCCCAGACCCTTACCCAGCAGCATCAGTAAACCATATAGTGAATGGAACAGCCTGGAGTTGGCAGAGTAGACATTAGGGCTTCACAATCCCTAAGATGAAAAGATGAATTCTAAAATTTAAACTACAGATTTTGAATAGCTAGTGCTACCATAACAAAATGTTTATTCCCAGACCCAGGCCCAGCATGTTTATCTCCCATGAGGAGACCATATAGTGTCTAAATGTCACAGCCAGGAGTTGGCAGCAGCATGAGTAGACACTAGGGTATTACAATCCCTAAGATTAAAAGATGAATTCTGAAATTTAAACTGAAGATTTTGGGTAGCAAGTACTACCATAACAAAATTTTTATTCCCAGACCCATGCCCAGCAGTCTGAATGGCACAGCCTAGAGTTGGCAGCAGCATGACTAGACCATTGAAATGAGTGATTTTTAAATTTAAACGTAAGATCTTGAAATTGAAATTAAGGATTTTAAAATTTCACTACTCTGCCTGACACACTTATTGCATTTATAAAGGGAGTACAATACGCTTCACTTCGCTTAAAACAGTATTTGTCTAGAACAGCAGCAGGTGTGTGCATTGGCTGTCTTTTCACAGCATATAGACCCTTGACAGATTAACAGGTTCAAAATAGTACACTACTTAGATGTAGTTATGTGGTATGCACTTATGATGGCAGAAAAATGTGCTACAGTACGCTTAAAAATACTTATTTTTACCTGTGTCCCAGATTCCAAAATTCCTTTATAATCAGAAAATGTCAGAATACCACCTGACATTCAGAATAATAAAATGATACATACGTTCTCTTAAGAAAAGGATCCTTCATTAGATGACAATATGAGTATTGTGTGTTCCAGTGACTCCACATTATCATCTCCCTCCCATATATCCTTCCGCAGTGCGGCCTTCAGACTGGACTTTACATAAAGACAAACTCCTCCCCCTTTCCATTTTGTCCAATCCTTTATGAATAGACTATAACCCTGTAGTCACAGCTATCGACCAACCAAGTCTCTGTTATACCCACTATGTCATAATTCTCCTCAGACATCAACCACTCCAGTTCATCAGTTTTATTGGACAGACTTCTGGCATTAGTCAACATGCAATTCAATGGTGTATGTTTTTTTTTCTCCTATGAAGCCCATCCCTATTAACTATTCTAACCCCTCCCTCTGCTCCACCCCCAGGTACATTAATATGTCCCCCCTCTCTATCTACACTATCTTCTCCCTCTACGTTGTAGGTTTCCTCCCCCCCCCAGTCCCTAGTTTAAACACGCCTCCACCCTTCTAGCCATTTTCTCCCCAAGCACAGCTGCACCCTCCCCATTGAGGTGCAGCTCGTTCCTACGGTAGAGCCATTATTCGACAGCGAAGTCCGGCCCAGTTCTCCATGAACCCAAACCCCTCCTTCCTACACCAGTCTGGAGAAAGACCAGGTGGCTTCTGTGGGTTTTCAGTTAGGCTTGCTGCACCCTCCTGCCACTAGTCAGACTTCATTGACAGCCTGAGTGATGGGCTTCTCACTGCATTCAGGTTGTCAATCAAGCTGGCCTGAATGACAGTAGGGCATAGCGGGTGTGACTGGAAGCCACCACATCCCCACCCCTGTGCCTGGATACCAGTCATTGTGCAGCCTGTTTAAAGTATTTTTTTTATCTAAGGAAAAGAGTGCCAAAATGCAGTCAGGTACCGGGGCCAATGTATATGGCCCTGGGGACCTGACAGGTTTTTGTTGAGAACATGACTTGAAATTATATCCTACTCTTTTGTCGAATGTTTTATGCATATTTTTACATTCAAAATTTAGCCACTAATTGTCCCTAGAATTTTTTAGCATTAACTTATATATTTCTAGTGCTCTGCATTGTTCATATGCTTAATTATCGTGCCTAATAAAGTTTGGTAATACAATAAATCATGATAATTAAAAAACTGTAATGGAATTAATTTGTTTCTCAGTTTTTTCTTAATAATATGGATATGAATTATACACTAATGTGCTACACGGGTTAAGGCCCTATACAATAACATAATCCTAAATGACTACCCAAAAAAAAAAAATGTCCTTAACCCCTTAAGGACTGAGCCCTTTTTCGCAATTCTGACCACCGTCACTTTATGCATTAATAACTCTGAGATGCTTTTACTGATTATTCTCATTCTAAGATCGTTTTTTGTGACATATTCTACTTTTTGTCGTTACTTGCATCCTTTCTTGGTGAAAAATCCCAAAATTTCATGAAAATTTGGAAAATTTAGCATTTTTCTAACTTTTAAACTCTCTGCTTGTAAGGAAAATTGATATTCCAAATAAATTTTATATTGATTCACAAATACAATATGTCTTCTTTATGTTGGAATCATAAAATATACATATTTTTACTTATTGAAAAAATTAGAGGGCTTCAAAGTATAGCAGCAATTTTCTAAATTTTCATGAAAATTGCAAAATCTGAAGTGACAGATGTTACAGAACTACAACTCCCAGCATGCCTGGGCAGTCTTGGCATGCTGAGAGTTGAAGTTTGGCAACATCTGGAGGGCTACCGTTTGGGCACCACTGTAATAGTGGTCTCCAAACTGTGACCCTCCAGATGTTGCAAAACTACAACTCCCAGCATGCCAAGACAGCCTTTCGCTGTCTGGGCATGCTGGGAGTTACAGTTTGGCAACCACTAGAAGGGCAGCAGTAAATATCCCTTTACCGCCACCTTTCCTTAAGCCCCCCCACCGTTGCCTCCCTACCTGCGGCGCTGATCTCCGCTGTCTCCACCGATGATCGGGGGTCCACACGGCATCTTGTCCTCAGGTACCGGCCGCCATCTTCTCCCCTCGTTCTGCCTGACATCCAGGGGTGGGCAGAGCGGGGGGTTTCCATGGCAACCCCCTGTCGTTCGCTGCCATTGGTCAGAATTCATTTCTGACTAATGGCAGGGGATAGGAGGAGACTGCACCACTGCGACCTCGCTCCTATACCTCAGGATGATCGGGGCTGTCACTGACAGCTCTGATCATCACTATTTTACGGGCGATCGGGTCACCAGAGACCCGATCAGCCCGGAATAGCAGAAAATCGCATGTCTGACTTGACATGCGATTTCCTGCGATCGCCGACATGGGGGGGGGGTCTCAGGACCCCCCTCGGCGATGTGCCAGGATGCCTGCTGAATGATTTCAGCAGGCATCCCGGTCCGGTCCCCGACCGGCTAGCGGCGGGGACCGGAATTCCCACGGCCGTCCTTAAGAGGTTAATGGCAAAATTGGCATTGTTAAAAATAAATAAATAAATAAATAATTATATATATATATATATATATATATATATAGTTTGCAAAGTAACTCATCACACCACCTTCTCAGGTAGCATGCCCTAAGATCAGCTCTGGCTTCAGTTACAAAGTCTCAGAAGCTGATTGGGATTTATGCCAAGCCAAAATTCTCCCAAGAAGGATATCTGACCTTATATTTTGCTGGAATCTCTTGCTCATTTGTTTACAATTGCATATTGCTTGGCACTTTACTTACAGAGATATTGTATGTCATTCTTTGATGTTCACTGTGACACCTTTGCATACAGGTATATCCTGTGCACTTTGCATATGTCACTTTGTGATATAGGTTGTTACGCCGAGCGCTCCGGGTCCCTGCTCCTCCCCGGAGCGCTCGCGGCGTCTCTCTCTCTGCAGCGCCCCGGTCAGACCCGCTGACCGGGAGCGCTGCACTGACATTGCCGGCGGGGATGCGATTCGCATAGCGGGACGCGCCTGCTCGCGAATCGCATCCCAAGTCACTCACCTGTCCCGGCCCCCGGCTGTCAAGTCCTGGCGCGCGCGGCTCCGCTCCTTAGGGATCAGCCTAATTAGCTTCCACCTGCTCCCTGGCTATATTACCTCACTTCCCCTGCACTTCCTTGCCGGATCTTGTTGCCTTGTGCCAGTGAAAGCGTTTAGTGTTGTCCAAAGCCTGTGTTTCCAGATCTTCTGCTATCCATATTGAATATGAACCTTGCCGCCTGCCCCGACCTTCTGCTACGTCTGACCTTGCCTCTGCTTAGTCCTTCTGTCCCACGCCTTCTCAGCAGTCAGCGAGGTTGAGCCGTTGCCGGTGGATACGACCTGGTTGCTACCGCCGCAGCAAGACCATCCCGCTTTGCGGCGGGCTCTGGTGAATACCAGTAGCATCTTAGAACCGGTCCACCGACACGGTCCACGCCAATCCCTCGCTGACACAGAAGATCCACATCCAGCTAGCCGAATCGTGACTTAGGTCAGACGGGGCATAGTGTACTGCAATCAATTTATCGGTGGTAGGAGAGCCATACTTTGGCCCTGGTCCGGATGAGACATACACCATGTCTCATCTGTGTGGTGTGGCCCAATTTGGGCCTTTTTAAGTGTTTTTAATATTTTTGTGTGTCTGTTACATTATTATCAATATTTTTTGGTCTTTTTGCTATGTTAATCATGTGCTCCTAATAAAGATTGTTACATTTGTTTAAATTGAATATTTTTGGTGTTCTTCCATTTGTACATTATTTCTGGTTTTGTTGTCGCCAAGAAGGAAAGAGGACCAATCTGCAGACAGCTGTTTCGGGGTGCTTGCCCCTCATCAGTACAGAGCAGGGTGTTCTGGCTTAGCTGAGGATGAGAGACCTGTGACTAGTTTAAAGTGGTACTCCCGTGGAAAACTTTTTTTTTAAATCAACTGGTGCCAGAAAGTTAAACAGATTTGTAAATCACTTCTATTCAAAAATCTTAATCCTTCCAGTACTTTTTAGGGGCTGTATACTAAAGAGAAATACAAAAAAGAAATGCACTTCCTGTGATGTCCTGACCACAGTGCTCTCTGCTGACCTCTGCTGTCCATTTTAGGAACTGTCCAGAGCAGCATATGTTTGCTATGGAGATTTTCTCCTGTTCTGGACAGTTCCTAAAATGGACAGCAGAGGTCAGCAAAGAGCACTGTGGTCAGGACATTACAGGAAATGCATTTCTTTTTTGTATTTCTCTTTAGTATACAGCCCCTAAAAAGTACTGGAAGGATTAATATTTTTTAATAGAAGTGATTTACAGATCTGTTTAACTTTCTGGCACCAGTTGATTAAAAAAAAAAAATAAATGGTTTCCACGGGAGTACCCCTTTAACCCCTTAAGGACTGAGCCCTTTTTCACCTTAAGGACTCGGCCATTTTTTGCAAATCTGACCACTGTCACTTTAAACATTAATAACTCTGGAATGCTTTTAGTTATCATTCTGATTCCGAGATTGTTTTTTCGTGACATATTCTACTTTAACGTAGTGGTAAAATTTTTTGGTAACTTGCATCCTTTCTTGGTGAAAAATCCCAAAATTTGATGAAAAATTTGAAAATTTTGCATTTTTCTAACTTTGAAGCTCTCTGCTTGTAAGGAAAATGGATATTCCAAATAATTTTTTTTTTATTCACATATACAATATGTCTACTTTATATTTGCATCATAAAATTGATGAGTTTTTACTTTTGGAAGACACCAGAGGGCTTTAAAGTTCCGCAGCAATTTTCCAATTTTTCACAAAATTTTGAAACTCGCTTTTTTTCAGGGACCAGTTCAGGTTTGAAGTGGATTTGAAGGGTCTTCATATTAGAAATACCCCATAAATGACCCCATTATAAAAACTGCACCCCCGAAAGTATTCAAAATGACATTCAGTAAGCGTTTTAACCCTTTACGGGTTTCACAGGAATAGCAGCAAAGTGAAGGAGAAAATTCACAATCTTGATTTTTTACACTCGCATGTTCTTGTAGACCCAATTTTTGAATTTTTGCAAGGGGTAAAAAGGAGAAAATTTTTACTTGTATTTGAAACCAAATTTTTCTCGAGTAAGCAAATACCTCATATGTCTATGTTAATTGTTCGGCGGGCGCAGAAGAGGGCTCAGAAGGGAAGGAGCGTCAAATGGTTTTTGGGGGGCATGTCACCTTTAGGAAGCCCCTATGGTGCCAGAACAGCAAAAAAAAAAAAAACACATGGCATACCATTTTGGAAACTAGACCCCTCGGGGAACGTAACAAGGGGTAATGTGAACCTTAATACCCCACAGGTGATTCACGACTTTTGCATATGTAAAAAAAATATATATTTTTTTTACCTAAAATGCTTGGTTTCCCTAAAGTTTTACATTTTTAAAAAGGGTAATAGCAGAAAATACCCCCCAAAATTTGAAGCCCAATTTCTCCCGATTCAGAAAACACCCCATATGGGGGTGAAAAGTGCTCTGCTGGCGCACTACAGGTCTCAGAAGAGAAGGAGTTACATTTGGCTTTTTTGAAGGAAATTTTGCTCTGGGGGCATGCCGCATTTAGGAAGCCCCTATGGTGCCAGGACAGCAAAAAAAAACCACATGGCATACCATTTTGGAAACTAGACCCCTCGGGGAACGTAACAAGGGGTAAAGTGAACCTTAATACCCTACAGGTGTTTCACGACTTTTGCATAGGTAAAAAAAAATAAAAAAATTTATCTAAAATGCTTGGTTTCCCAAAAAATTTACATTTATACAAAGGGTTAAAGCAGAAAATACCCCCCAAAATTTGAAGCCCAATTTCTCCCGATTCAGAAAACACCCCATATGGGGGTGAAAAGTGCTCTGTTGGCGCACTACAGGTCTCAGAAGAGAAGGAGTCACATTTGGCTTTTTGAAAGCAAATTTTGCTCTGGGGGCATGCCGCATTTAGGAAGCCCCTATGGTGCCAGGACCGCAAAAAACCCCCACATGGCATACCATTTTGGAAACTAGAGCCCTCGGGGAATGTAACAAGGGGTTAAGTGAACCTTAATACCCTACAGGTGTTTCACAACTTTTGCCTATGTAAAAAAAAATAAAAAAATGTACCTAAAATGCTTGGTTTCCCAAAAAATTTACATTTATACAAAGGGTTAAAGCAGAAAATACCCCCCAAAATTTGAAGCCCAATTTCTCCCGAGTACGGCGATACCCCATATGTGACCCTTAACTGTTGCCTTGAAATACGACAGGGCTCCAAAGTGAGAGCGCCATGCGCATTTGAGGCCTAAATTAGGGATTGCATAGGGGTGGACATAGGGGTATTCTACGCCAGTGATTCCCAAACAGGGTGCCTCCAGCTGTTGCAAAACTCCCAGCATGCCTGGACAGTCAACGGCTGTCCGACAATACTGGGAGTTGTTGTTTTGCAACAGCTGGAGGCTCCGTTTTGGAAACCGTGGCGTACCAGACGTTTTTCATTTTTATTGGGGAGGGGAGGGGGGCTGTGTAGGGGTATGTGTATATGTAGTGTTTTTTACTTTTTATTTAATTTTTTGTGTTAGTGTAGTGTAGTGTTTTTAGGGTACAGTCGCACGGGCGGGGGTTCACAGTAGTTTCTCGCTGGCAGTTTGAGCTGTTGCAGAAAATTTGCTGCAGCTCAAACTTGCAGCCCGATACTTACTGTAATCCTCCGCCCATGTGAGTGTACCCTGTACATTCACATTGGGGGGGACATCCAGCTGTTGCAAAACTACAACTCCCAGCATGCGCTGAGAGACTGTACATGCTGAGAGTTTTAGTTTTGCAACAGCTGTAGGCACACTGGTTATGTATCACGGAGTTTGTGACCTTACTCAGTGTTTCAAAACCAGTGTGCCTCCAGCTGTTGCAAAACTACAACTCCCAGCATGTACGGTTTATGGTGTAAGGTGACTGCTGGGAGTTGTAGTTTGCAACAGCTGGAGGCACACCGGTCGTGAAACAATGAGTTAGGTAAAAAAAAAACTAAGTTTCACAACCAGTGTGCCTTCAGCTGTTGCAAAACTACAACTCTCAGCAGTCACCGACAGCCAACGGGCATGCTGGGAGTTGTAGTTATGCAACCAGCAGATGCACCACTACAACTCCCAGCATGCACTTTAGCTGTTTGTGCAAGCTGGGAGTTGTAGTTATACAACAGCTGAAGGTACACTTTTCCATAGAAAAAATGTGCCTCCAGCTGTTGCAAAACCATAAGTCCCAGCATGCCCATAAGGGAATGCTGGGAGTTGTGGTGGTCTGCCTCCTGCTGTTGCATAACTACAACTCCCAGCATGCCCTTTTTGCATGCTGGGAGCTGTTGCTAAGCAACAGCAGGAGGCTGTAACTCACCTCCTGCTGCTGCTCCATCGCAGGCTGTCCCACGCCGCCGCCGTCGCTCCTGGGGCCCCGATCCCAACATGGACGCCGGGGATCGGGGTCCCCAGCACCCGGGGTCGTCTTCCCGCACCCGCTCACGCCCTCCGGAAGAGGGGCGGAGCGGGTGCGGGAGCGACACCCGCAGCAGGCGCCCTGATTGGTCGGCCGGTAATCCGGCCGACGAATCAGGGCGATCGTGAGGTGGCACCAGTGCCACCTCACCCCTGCAGGCTCTGGCTGTTCGGGGCCGTCAGAGACGGCCCCGAACAGCCAGTTATTCCGGGTCACCGGGTCACTGGAGACCCGATTGACCCGGAATCGCCGCAGATCGCTGGACTGAATTGTCCAGCGATCTGCGGCGATCGCCGACATGGGGGGGCATAATGACCCCCCTGGGCGATATGCCGGGATGCCTGCTGAAAGATTTCAGCAGGCATCCGGCTTCGGTCCCCAACCGGCTAGCGGTGGGGACCGGAATTCCCACGGGCGTATGGATACGCCCTGCGTCCTTAAGGACTCGGGATGCAGGGCGTATCCATACGCCCTGCGTCCTTAAGAGGTTAAGGGGTCAAGTATTTTCCTCAGGGAGAGGAACACCACTTCCAGTGTAAAATGGAGATTCAAAAAGGCCATTAGCACTCCGCAGGCTTTCTGGGTAAGAAGTATGCAGCATAACTCATCACACCACCTTCTCAGGTAGCGTCCCCTAAAATCAGCTCTGGCTCTAGTTACAAAGTCTCAGAAGCTGATTGAGATTTATGCCAAGCCAGAAATCTCCCCAGAAGGGAAGAGGACCCATCTGCAGACAGCTGTTTCGGGGTGCTTGCCCCTTGTCAGAAAGCCCGCGGAGTGCTAATGACCTTTTTGAACCTCCGTTTTGCACCGGAAGCGGTGTTCCTCTCCCTGAGGAAATACTTGACCCCTTAAACTAGTCACAGGTCTCTCATCCTCAGCTAAGCCACAAGTTCTGCTCTGCATCTCCTGGTGAATGTGTCAGACCGGCTTGCAAGCCACACCCCATCTCACAAAGACATGTTCACTGTTTAAACCCCACCCCTTTTATTCTCTACCCTTTTTGTGCATTGGTATGGTTTGCAAATCACGCCCAGTCCCACAAAGCCACGTCCCCTTCTATTTTCAGCTTACAATATCTTTATCACAAATCAGTCCCACCTGAGGGCATTATATGAGGATGGGACATAAGGATGGGATAAGAGGACAGCATATGAGGACAGGATATGATGACGAGATATGAGGTTGGCATATGAGGATGGGATATGGGGATGGGATGTGAGGTTGGGATATGAAGTTGGGATATGAGGTTATGATATGAGGTTGGGATATGAGGTCGGGATATGAGGTCAGGATATAAGGTCGGGATATGAGTATAGCGTATGAGGACGATATATGAGGTCGGGATAGAAGGTCGGGATAGGAGTTCGGGATAGAAGGACAGGATAGGAGGACCGGAAAGGAGGTCGGGATAGGAGGTCGGGATAGGAGGTCGGATAGGAGGTCAGGATATGGGGACGGGATATGGGGTTGGGATATGTCAACAGTATATAAGGATGGGGTATGAAGTCAAAACTTCCTCCTTTGTTGATTTTCCCGCCTAACAAAGATTAGGAAGGAAAAAACGGGCAACACCGGGTACTCAGCTTGTGTGTATATATATATATATATATATATATATATATATATATATATATATAAAATATATATTTGATCCAGCAATAATGCAGCACTCAAAAAGGTAGTGAAAAAACTGTGAATGTATTTCTGTCACATCAGTACAAGCAAAGTTTCTGCTCCTAAGGAGCCATTTTTATATTATTTATATAATTATTATATTAACACATTTTTGGCATAATAGGCAGCCGTTTTTTTCTGTATCCCTACCCTGCATTATTTTTCTTCATGAAGGTGTCCGCAGGTGCATGATGTACATAAAAAAAAAAAAAAAAAAAAAATATGAATAAAGCTCCCTGAGGAGAGGAAAGGAACTCATTTGGATTTGCCAAAAATCCTTTCTGATTGTTTTCTTCTTATGTTTGTAATAAAAGTGGAATTTTTGAAGAGTGGCCTTGATGTCTTGTTCCTCTCTGGATCTAGATTGCAAAAGATTTTTTTTAAATGTTATTAGTCAGAAAGATTTATGGAGATTATAAATGCAGAATATTTATTTATTATTATTTTTTGACAGCAGGCACCGGACAAATGTTTACAACGGCTTTGAAGGTTTCTGGAAAAGTATTAGATATTAAGTTGCCAATATGAAACCCCCTGCATGGAGGAATAGTTTAGACTGTTTCATATGAAATGTTTAAATCTATGGAAGGAGTTTGCTTTCCTTTAATTTCTCGCCATAATCTCTATTATCAATTCTTCAGGGGCTGGCAGAGTACATTCCAGCAGGGAAACTATTTATGTAACATTACAAAGAGCCTAAAAGTACACAGAACAACAATGGTGGAACCAAAAGCAGATTCCTGCTGTCATTATTCAAGCAATTTCATGCAATAGTTGGAACTGTAATGAAAGGAATCCGGTACATTCTTTTTGTCTGGTTTCTCCCTCCAGACTACATTGTTTTTAACATTGTAACATATCTCTATAATGTGTTATTATGTGAAAATATCAATAAAAAGAAAGAGGAGAATTATATAAAGCAGCCAATTGATTGTCATGGGTGATAGAAATATTCTTTGCTGGCAAGTTATATGAAGCATGACCTTTTTTAAAAATAAAAAGTAGGTACATTAGCTCATTTATATCAGAAGCCTAATCCTGGTTCTAGGTTATGGTGGAGACATGCACATTAGTCCTCAACTTTGTAAAATATATTTTTACAGTAAAATTCTTCTTTCTTTATTAATTAGTTATTTTTTCTCCCTTTCAACTCACTGCTAAGATCCTGAAACTGACAAATTGAGAAGGAGGAGAAGAGTTGAGGACATTGATAAAGATGAAGATACAGACAGAGGTGCTACAGGCTTTAGTACGTGTTTTATTTCCTCATAACAGTGCTGGATTGACAGTGACATTGCTCATTAATACTGTATAATGTCCTCCATGCTGCTGCTGTTGTTAAGTTTAAATCAAGCACCATGGTGAAACAGTAAAACACTTGAACCTGCAGCCTTTCTTTCGGTGTATACATCTCTCATTGCACCTAAAGACATGTATAACATTTCAAGAGACTCTAAATATTCCAGATGTGCAACATGTGATCCAACTGCGGACCAATATATGGAGGGTTATTTAAACCAATTCACCAAAAGATCACCGAAGTGATCCACTAATTCCCTATATTTCCCATATATTTGTTGCAAGGTATAATCTTTATTAATTTCAAAACACCAACAAAAAAGGGGTTAAAATTTGCAGTGTATCTCTCCTCCTGTGTTATTCATTATCTGTGCCAGCCAGGCATCACCTATTATCTACCTGTGTGTACCTGCAGTGTACACACGGTTAGTGGAGGAGTCTACACTGTATATTAAAAAACCTTATCCTATGCCCCCCTCGACATGTTTCGCCGCAAGACGCGGCTTTGTCAAGAGGCTTAAGGGCCCTTAAGCCTCTTGACAAAGCCGCGTCTTGCGGCGAAACATGTCGAGGGGGGCATAGGATAAGGTTTTTTAATATACAGTGTAGACTCCTCCACTAACCGTGTGTACACTGCAGGTACACACAGGTAGATAATAGGTGATGCCTGGCTGGCACAGATAATTAATAACACAGGAGGAGAGATACACTGCAAATTTTAACCCCTTTTTTGTTGGTGTTTTGAAATTAATAAAGATTATACCTTTCAACAAATATATGGGAAATATAGGGAATTAGTGGATCACTTCGGTGATCTTTTGGTGAATTAGATGTGCAACATGAGCGCAAGATTAAAGAATCTCTCTTACATCCTTAACCCCTTAACGACCACGGATGTAAATGTACGTCCCGGTTTGGCGGTACTTCGCGCACGAGGACGTACATTTATGTCCTGTGTATGACCGGTAATGGTCGTTACCATTGCGTGGATGTCCGCCATTAACCCTGCAGATGCCGTGATCAGTACAGATCACGGCATCTGCGGCAATGCGCATATTAAAATAGATGATCCGATCATCTGTAATGGTGGACGAAGGTCCATCTCCCGGCGTCTCCTGCTCTGGTCTGAGATCGAGCCGATAATTAGATTTTAGATTACTGATTTTGTACAAAAAGTTCTCGATTTTTTTTTAAGCAGTACAAAAATATAAAAGTATCTAGCCATGGGTATCATTTGAATCCTAATGACCCACAGAATAAAGAACACGTCATTTTTACTGTAAATTGTACAGTGTGAAAGCTCAAAAATAAAATTGGCCTGGTCCTTAACCTCTTTAGGACGCAGGGCGTACCTGTACGCCCTGGCCCGGTCCCGGTATTTAAAACCGGGTCACGCTGTGACCCAGCATCATACCAGGTCGGTCCCGGCTGCTAATGATCATTGCCATTAGCTAATGAATCATTAGCAGCCGGGACCCTGGGCTAATAGCAATGATCAGTGCCACGCGCTATTAACCCTTCAGACGCGGCGATCAAAGTAAAAACGAAAGTAAAAGCTTCCCGGCAGCTCAGGCGGGCTGATCGGGACTATCGCCATAAAATCGCGATGTCCTGATCAGCTAGGATGTGAGCAGAGGCCCCCTTACCTTGCTCCGTCGCGTACGATCGGCTTTTGATTGCTCCGAGCCTGAGCTATAGGCCTGAGCAATTGAGCCCCTAGAACACTGATCCATGCAAAGCTATGGCTTTGCAGGGATCAGGGCAAAAGATTAGTGTGTGCAGTTTTATAGCCCCCTATGGGAGCTATAACACTGCAAAAAAAAAGTGAAAAAAAAGTTAATAAAGGTCATTTAACCCCTTCCCTAATAAAAGTTTGAATCACCCCCCTTTTCCCATAAAAAAAACAGTGGAAATAAAAATAAACATATGCAGTATCGCCGCGTGCATAAATGTCCGAACTATAAAAATATATCATTAATTAAACCGCACGGTCAATGGCGTACGTGCCAAAAAAATTCCAAACTCCAAAATAGCATATTTTTGATCACTTTTTCTATAATGAAAAAATGAATAAAAAGTGATCAAAAAGTTCGATCAATACAAAAATGGTACCGATAAAAACGTCAGAACACGGCGCAAAAAATGTACACGGAAAAATGTAAAAGTTATAGGGGTCAGAAGATGAGAATTTTTTACGTGTAAATTTTCCTGCATGTAGTTGTCACGATTCGGCTGGCAGGAGGTGGATCCTCTGTGCCAGAGAGGGATTGGCGTGGACCGTGCTAGTGGACCGGTTCTAAGTTACTACTGGTATTCACCAGAGCCCGCCGCAAAGCGGGATGGTCTTGCAGCGGCGGTAGTAACCAGGTCGTATCCACTAGCAACGGCTCAACCTCTCTGACTACTGAAGATAGGCGCGGTACAAGGGAGTAGACAAGAGCAAGGTCGGACGTAGCAGAAGGTCGGGGCAGGCAGCAAGGATCGTAGTCAGGGGCAACGGCAGGAGGTCTGGAACACAGGCTAGGAACACACAAGGAAACGCTTTCACTGGCACAATGGCAACAAGATCCGGCGAGGGAGTGCAGGGGAAGTGAGGTATACATAGGGAGTGCACAGGTGAACACACTAATTAGGCCAACTGCGCCAATCAGTGGCGCAGTGGCCCTTTAAATCGCAGAGACCCGGCGCGCGCGCGCCCTAGGGAGCGGGGCCGCGCGCGCCGGGACAGGACCGACGGAGAGCGAGTCAGGTACGGGAGCCGGGATGCGCATCGCGAGCGGGCGCCACCCGCATTGCGAATCGCATCCCGGCTGGGGGCGGAATCGCAGCGCACCCGGTCAGTAGATCTGACCGGGGCGCTGCAGTAGCGAGGGTGTTGCGAGCGCTCCGGGGAGGAGTGGGGACCCGGAGCGCTCGGCGTAACAGTACCCCCCCCTTGGGTCTCCCCCTCTTCTTGGAGCCTGAGAACCTGAGGAGCAGACTTTTGTCTAGGATGTTGTCCTCAGGTTCCCAGGATCTCTCTTCAGGACCACAGCCCTCCCAATCAACCCAAAAATTTTTTTTTCCTCTGACCGTCTTGGAGGCCAGTATCTCCTTTACGGAGAAGATGTCAGAAGAACCGGAAACAGGAGTGGGAGAAACAAGTTTGGGAGAGAAATGGTTGATGATGAGTGGTTTAAGGAGAGAGACATGAAAGGCATTAGGGATACGAAGAGAAGGAGGAAGAAGAAGTTTGTAAGAGACAGGATTAATTTGGCACAAGACTTTGAAAGGACCTAGATAGCGTGGTCCCAGTTTGTAACTGGGGACACGAAAGCGGACATATTTAGCGGAGAGCCATACCTTGTCTCCGGGAGCAAAAATGGGGGGAGCTCTTCTTTTCTTATCGGCAAACTTTTTCATGCGAGATGAAGCCTGTAAAAGAGAATTTTGGGTCTCTTTCCATATGGTGGAAAGATCACGAGTCACTTCATCTACAGCGGGCAAACTAGAGGACAAGGGAATAGGGAGGGGGGGGAAGAGGGTGACGGCCGTACACCACGAAAAATGGGGATTTAGCAGAAGATTCAGAGACTCTAAAGTTGTACGAGAATTCGGCCCAAGGTAGAAGATCTGCCCAGTCATCCTGGCGGGAGGAAACAAAATGCCGTAAATAGTCAACCAGGACCTGGTTAATTCTTTCTACTTGCCCATTGGATTGAGGATGAGAAGTTTAGGCAGAAGAGAAGTTTAATTAAGCAGTTTAATTAAGTTTGGATTAAGCAGAAGAAAAGTTTAATTTAATCTTGAGTTGTTTACAGAGAGCCCTCCAGAATTTTGACACGAATTGGACACCTGTATCCGAGACAATCTGCGTGGGCAAACCGTGAAGACGAAAAATGTGTACAAAAAATTGTTTTGCCAACTGAGGCGCTGAAGGAAGACCAGGAAGAGGAATAAAATGTGCCATCTTGGAAAATCGATCAACGACCACCCAAACAACAGTGTTGCCACGGGATGGGGGTAGGTCTGTAATAAAGTCCATACCAATCAGAGACCAAGGCTGTTCGGGGACAGGCAAAGGGTGAAGGAGACCAGCAGGCTTCTGGCGAGGAGTCTTATCCCGGGCACAGACAGTACAGGCCCGCACAAAATCAACAACATCTGTTTCCAGAGTCGGCCACCAATAGAAACGAGAGATGAGTTGCAAGGACTTTTTGATGCCCGCATGGCCTGCGAGGTGGGAGGAGTGACCCCATTTGAGAATCCCGAGACGTTGGCGTGGAGAAACGAAGGTCTTCCCTGGAGGAGTTTGCCTGATGGAGGCTGGAGAAGAGGAGATCAGACAGTCAGGAGGAATGATGTGTTGCGGAGAGACCTCTACTTCCGAGGCATCCGAGGAACGAGAGAGAGCATCGGCCCTAATGTTCTTGTCGGCAGGGCGAAAATGAATTTCAAAGTTAAAACGGGCAAAGAACAACGACCACCTGGCCTGGCGAGGATTCAGCCGTTGGGCAGACTGGAGATAGGAGAGATTCTTGTGATCGGTGAAAATGATAACTGGAAATTTTGATCCCTCCAGCAGATGCCTCCATTCCTCAAGTGCCAATTTAATGGCCAGTAGTTCTCGATCCCCGATGGAGTAGTTCCTCTCCGCCGGAGAGAAGGTCCTAGAAAAAAAAACACAAGTAACAGCATGCCCGGAAGAATCTTTTTGTAGAAGGACCGCTCCAGCTCCCACTGAGGAGGCATCAACCTCCAATAGGAAGGGTTTAGATGGGTCAGGTCTGGAGAGCACGGGAGCAGAAGAAAAGGCAGACTTGAGCCGTTTAAATGCGTCTTCCGCTTGGGGAGACCAGGACTTAGGATTGGCATTCTTCTTGGTTAAAGCCACGATAGGAGCCACAATAGTGGAAAAATGTGGAATAAATTGTCTGTAATAATTGGCGAACCCCAAAAAACGTTGGATAGCACGGAGTCCGGAGGGGCGTGGCCAATCTAAGACGGCAGAGAGTTTATCTGGGTCCATTTGTAGTCCCTGGCCAGAGACCAAGTATCCTAGGAAAGGAAGAGATTGACATTCAAACAGACATTTCTCCATTTTGGCATAGAGTTGATTGTCTCGAAGTCTCTGAAGAATCATGCGGACATGCTGGCGATGTTCTTCTAAGTTGGCAGAAAAAATCAGAATATCGTCCAGATTCACAACAACACAGGAATATAAGAGATCACGAAAAATTTCATTAACAAAGTCTTGGAAGACGGCAGGGGCGTTGCACAGGCCAAAGGGCATGACCAGATACTCAAAGTGTCCATCTCTGGTGTTAAATGCAGTTTTCCATTCGTCCCCCTCCCTGATGCGGATGAGATTATATGCACCTCTTAAGTCCAGTTTGGTAAAAATGTGGGCACCTTGAAGGCGATCAAAGAGTTCAGAGATAAGAGGTAGGGGGTAGCGGTTCTTTACCGTGATTTTATTAAGTCCGCGGTAATCAATGCAAGGACGTAGGGAGCCATCTTTTTTGGACACAAAGAAAAATCCAGCTCCGGCAGGAGAGGAGGATTTGCGGATAAAATCCTAATTAAATTTTCCTGGATGTATTCAGACATAGCAAGAGTCTCTGGGGCGGACAGAGGATAAATTCTGCCCCGGGGTGGAGTAGTGCCCGGGAGGAGGTCAATAGGACAGTCAAAAGGCCTGTGAGGAGGTAGAGTCTCAACTTGCTTTTTGCAAAATACGTCAGCATAGTCCATATAAGCCTTAGGAAGACCGGTTACAGGGGGAACCACAGGGTCACGGCAGGGAGTACTGGGAACCGGTTTAAGACAGTCCTTGAAACAAGAAGTACCCCAGCTCTTGATTTCTCCTGTGGACCAATCAAGGGTTGGGGAATGGCGTTGAAGCCACGGTAGTCCAAGGAGAATTTCGGAAGTGCAATTGGAGAGGACCAAAAACTCAATTTTTTCGTGATGAGGTCCGATGCACATTAGGAGGGGTTCCGTGCGGTAACGCACGGTACAGTCCAATCTTTCATTGTTAACACAATTGATGTAGAGGGGTCTGGCGAGACTGGTCACTGGGATGTTGAACCTGTTGATGAGAGAGGCCAAAATAAAATTTCCTGCAGATCCGGAATCCAAGAAGGCCATAGTAGAGAAGGAGAAGGTAGAGGCAGATATCCGCACAGGCACAGTAAGGCGTGGAGAAGCAGAGTTGACATCAAGAACTGTCTCACTTTTGTGCGGAGTCAGCGTACGTCTTTCCAGGCGGGGAGGACGGATAGGACAATCCTTCAGGAAGTGTTCGGTACCGGCACAGTACAGGCAAAGATTCTCCATGCGGCGTCGTGTCCTCTCTTGAGGTGTCAAGAGAGACCGGTCAACTTGCATAGCCTCCACGGCGGGAGGCACAGGAACGGATTGCAGAGGACCAGAGGAGAGAGGAGCCGGGGAGAAAAAACGCCTCGTGCGAACAAAGTCCATATCCTGGTGGAGCTCCTGACGCCTTTCGGAAAAACGCATGTCAATGCGAGTGGCTAGATGAATGAGTTCATGCAGGTTAGCAGGAATTTCTCGTGCGGCCAGAACATCTTTAATGTTGCTGGATAGGCCTTTTTTAAAGGTCGCGCAGAGGGCCTCATTATTCCAGGATAATTCGGAAGCAAGAGTACGGAATTGGATGGCGTACTCGCCAACGGAAGAATTACCCTGGACCAGGTTCAGCAGGGCAGTCTCAGCAGAAGAGGCTCGGGCAGGTTCCTCAAAGACACTTCGAATTTCCGAGAAGAAGGAGTGTACAGAGGCAGTGACGGGGTCATTGCGGTCCCAGAGTGGTGTGGCCCATGACAGAGCTTTCCCAGACAGAAGGCTGACTACGAAAGCCACCTTAGACCTTTCAGTAGGAAACTGGTCCGACATCATCTCCAAGTGCAGGGAACATTGTGAAAGAAAGCCACGGCAAAACTTAGAGTCCCCATCAAATTTATCCGGCAAGGATAGTCGTAGGCCGGAAGCGGCCACTCGCTGCGGAGAAGGTGCAGGAGCTGGCGGAGGAGATGATTGCTGAAGCTGTGGTAGTAGCTGCTGTAGCATCACGGTCAGTTGAGACAGCTGGTGGCCTTGTTGCGCTATCTGTTGCGACTGCTGGGCGACCACCGTGGTGAGGTCGGCGACAACTGGCAGTGGAACTTCAGCGGGATCCATGGCCGGATCTACTGTCACGATTCGGCTGGCAGGAGGTGGATCCTCTGTGCCAGAGAGGGATTGGCGTGGACCGTGCTAGTGGACCGGTTCTAAGTTACTACTGGTATTCACCAGAGCCCGCCGCAAAGCGGGATGGTCTTGCAGCGGCGGTAGTAACCAGGTCATATCCACTAGCAACGGCTCAAACTCTCTGACTGCTGAAGATAGGCGCGGTACAAGGGAGTAGACAAGAGCAAGGTCGGACGTAGCAGAAGGTCGGGGCAGGCAGCAAGGATCGTAGTCAGGGGCAACGGCAGGAGGTCTGGAACACAGGCTAGGAACACACAAGGAAACGCTTTCACTGGCACAATGGCAACAAGATCCGGCTAGGGAGTGCAGGGGAAGTGAGGTATGCATAGGGAGTGCACAGGTGAACACACTAATTAGACCAACTGCGCCAATCAGTGGCGCAGTGGCCCTTTAAATCGCAGAGACCCGGCGCGCGCGCGCCCTAGGGAGCGGGGCCGCGCGCGCCGGGACAGGACCGACGGAGAGCGAGTCAGGTACGGGAGCCGGGATGCGCATCGCGAGCGGGCGAGGGTGTTGCGAGCGCTCCGGGGAGGAGTGGGGACCCGGAGCGCTCGGCGTAACAGTAGTTATGATTTTTTTTCAGAAGTAAAGTATAAGTAGGGTAGAATTTTAACCGTATGGACCTACAGAATAAAGATAAGGTGTAATTGTTACCGAAAAATGCACTGCATAGAAATGGAAGCCCCCAAAAGTTACAAAATGAATTTTTTTCTTCAATTTTGTCGTACAATTAATTTTTTTTCTGTTTCGCCGTGGATTTTTGGGTAAAATGACTAATGTCACTGCAAAGTTGAATTGGTGGTGCAAAAATATGCCATAATATGGATTTTTAGGTGCAAAATTGAAAGAGTTATGATTTTTAGAAGGTGATAAGGAAAAAATGAAAATGCAAAAACGAAAAAATGCTGAGTCCTTAAGGGGTTAAGGTGAAAATGGGCTTGGTCCTTAAGGGGTTTAGGTTGAAATGTTATACATCACTGACTGTCTTAGAGCACAAATGTCTAACAAAAGTTTAATATTCCTCGGGACAATAAGAAAGGGACTAGTGCTTACAGAACTCTAAAGATTACTAGTAAATTATTCAACATGAAAATGTGTACACATT
This sequence comes from Hyla sarda, assembly GCF_029499605.1. Classification (NCBI taxonomy): domain Eukaryota; kingdom Metazoa; phylum Chordata; class Amphibia; order Anura; family Hylidae; genus Hyla; species Hyla sarda. The sequence continues at coordinate 310,579,556 of NC_079192.1, forward strand.
AAAGTTGAAAAAGGCAGCTAGCACTGCATGGATCACATAAACCACAGTTCACATGGCCTCTTTTAATCACGGAAAAGACCAAAGGCCTCCTTAATGGTGCACTGTATCAGCTTGACCAATAAATTTTGAAAACATCTACAAAGAATGCTACAACACCCATCGGTCCAGGTAGTAGATTAGCCAAAATGAAGCTACCATTGTAGTGAAGCAATCGTTGCCTGATGTCCCTGTCTCCTTTTGCAATAAATCTATTACCTGGACTGGTGAGTGTTGCAGCATTTATCTTTTTGGATACCGTATATACATTTGAATCTGTCAAAACAGATAGTAAAAATGGGATTGACTAACAATAGCCAAACCTAGTGTCCCAGTACAGTATATGTTGTACAGTTTGACGAAGGATCAACTAACCATGTTTAACTGTATGCATAATACACTGTAAAGTTGTTGAATTGCACTTTTTGACTGTTGCCAGATAGTGGTGAATGGTAGACAATGGAATAAAAACCCATTTACTTACCTTCATTCACTTTCACTTTCTGTTCTCTGCTGCCATATATAGTGAGAAAGCATTACTGTTAGTTAAAGATTCTCTGGTATTGTTCAGAATTTAGTAGAACTTTCTAGACAATAGGAGATGTAGATGCTATTTTAATTAAGATCCCTACTATGCGGGCCACTGCATAATGGGGGTAAATAAGTACAAAAAGAAAATATATTACCGAAAAGTGCTAAATTAAGAATCATAAAAACAGAATGCTTTGACAGATAATAACAAATCGGCCTACCTAGTCTGCCCAATTTTAAATACTATGAATAGTCCCTATCTTACAGTATATGAAGGATAGCCTTAGACATATCTTTATTTTATATGAAGGATAGCCTTATGCCTATCCCATACATACTTAAACTCCTTCACTGTATTTGCAACTACCTCTTCTACAGGAAGGCTATTCCAAGCATACACTACTCTTTTAGTAAAGTAATACTTCCTGATATTACTGCATAAACCTGTGCCCCTCTAATATAAAACTATGTTCTCTTGTAGTAGTTTTACTTCATTTAAGTATATTCTCCTCCTTTACAGTGTTTAATTCCTTTATGTATATAAAAGTTTCTATCATATAATAATAATAATAATTTTATTTATATAGCACCTACAGATTCCTCAGCGCTTACAATTATGGGGTACAAACAAAGACAAGTATCAGACATAATATTACACAATAACTATTGAAACAAGAGGTGTGGGGATATGTTGAGGCCAATTAAAGAATGTTATAGGCCTCTCTGAAGAGATGTGTTTTCAGGCCACGTTTGAAACTATGGATGCTGTTGTTGAGTCTGAGGGATTGAGGTATAGCATTCCAGAGAACCGGTGCAGCACGAGTGAAGTCTTGGAGACGGGAGTGAGAAGTTCGGATTATAGAAGATGTTAGTGTGAGATCATTAGCAGATCGGAGAGAACGTGTAGGATGGTAGACAGAGATGAGAGAGGAGATGTAGGGAGTTGCAGCATTGTGGAGAGCTATGTGTTTGAGACTGAGGATTTTGTACTGTATTCTGGACTGAATTGGTAACCAGTTTAGTGACTGGCACAGGGAGGAGGCATCGGTGTAGCGGCTGGAGAGGAAGATGAGTCTGGCTGCGGCATTAAGGATGGACTGGAGAGGGGAGAGTTTGGAGAAAGGAAGGCCTATTAGTAAAGAGTTACAGTAGTCGAGGCGGGAGTGAATAAAAGCAATAATGAGAGTTTTAGCAGTTTCAGTAGTGAGAAACGGGCGGATTCTGGAAATGTTTTTGAGATGCAGGTGACAAGAATGTGAAAGGGACTGAATATGGGGAGTGAAAGACAGATCAGAGTCAAGTATAACTCCAAGACAGCGAGCCTGCTGCCCGGGAGTTATGGTAGTACCACATACCAAGATGGAAATGTCAGGGTTAGGTACAGTATCAGTTGATGGAGAAAAGACAAGAAGTTCTGTTTTCAAAAGATTTCGTTTCAGATATAAAGAGGACATGATGTCTGAGACAGCAGAGAGACAGTCACTGGTATTCTGTAGGAGTGCAGGGGTGATGTTGGAGGAAGAGGTATAGAGTTGGGTGTCATCAGCATAGAGGTGGTACTGGAAACCAAATCTACTGATTGTTTTTTCAATGGGGGATGTGCAGAGTGAAAAGAGTAGAGGACCCAGGACCGATCCCTGGGGAACCCTGACAGCAAGGGGAAGAGGAGAAGAAGTAGAGCCAGAAAACGAGACGCTAAAGGAGCGGCCAGAGAGATAGGAGGAAAACCAGGTGAGAGCAGAGTCCTTGAGACCGATGGAGCGGAGAATACTGAGGAGGAGTTGGTGATCCACAGTGTCAAAAGCCGCAGAGAGGTCCAAGAAAATCAGTAAAGAGAAATTGTCATTTGATTTGGCCGTCAGAAGATCGTTAGTGACTTTGGTTAGGGCCGTTTCTGTGGAGTGAAGAGAGTGGAAACCAGACTGTAAGTGGTCAAGAAAAGAGTTCTCGGAGAGATAACGGATAAGGCGGGAGTAGACCAAGCGTTCCAGGAGTTTGGAGATAAAGGGGAGATTTGACACGGGTCGATAGTTGGCTGCACAGGACGGGTTCAGAGATGTTTTTTTCAATAGTGGGGTTATGATAGAGTGTTTGAAAGAGGAGGGAAAGACCCCAGAAGAGGGGGAGAGGTTAAAGATATTAGTTAGGTGACAGCTGATAGCAGGAGACAGAGACTGAATGAGGTGTGAAGGCATGGGGTCACTAGAGCAGGTAGTGGGGAGGGCGGAGGAGAGGAGCCTGGAAACCTCATCCTCCGTTACAGGCTCAAAAACTGAGAGTGATGAAGAGGAGATGTGGCTGGGAATTGGATCAGAACTTTTAGGGGACTGGGAGAGGATTTCATCACGAATGTCATCGATTTTAGTTTTGAAGTATTTGGCCAGGTCTTCAGCACAGAGATCAGTGATTGGGGTCTGTACTTTAGGCCGAAGGAGTGAGTTGAACGTGTCAAAAAGGCATTTTGGGTTGTTAGACAGAGAGGAGATGAGGGAGGTAAAATAGGTTTGTTTGGCGAGATGAAGAGCGGAGTAATAGGATTTAAGCATGAATTTACAGTGCAGATAGTCTGAAGAAGTCTTAGTTTTCCTCCACAGACGTTCAGCACACCTAGAGCATCGCCTGAGAAAGCGGGTTGCTAGCGTGTGCCAGGGTTGCTGCCGTCTGTGTCGGGAGGTTCGTGCTTTAGGGGGTGCCATTTGATCAAGGGTATACTTTAGGGTGTCATGGTAATGTTTGGCTGCTAGATTAGGGCAGGAGAGAGAAGAGATTGGTGATAGTGAAGATTGTAGAATGTCTATAAATTAACTAGTGTTTATGGCAAGCAGGTTTCTGTACGTGTACAAGGTTGGAGTGTCCGGAAGAGGATAGGAGTTATTGATAGAGAAAGAGAGAAGGTTGTGGTCAGAAAGCTCAAAAGGAGAATTAGTGAATTTAGAGACAGAGCAAAGTCTAGAGAAGATCAAGTCCAGTGTATTCCCATCCTTGTATGAGGGAGAGTCAGTAAGATGTGAAAGGGCAAAGGAGGAGATTAGAGACAGAAGCCGAGAGGCAGAAGAGGAGATTGGGGTATCAATGGTGATATTAAAATCACCCATGATGAGTGTAGGTGTTTCTGAGGAAAGAAAGTGAGGGAGCCAGGTGGCAAAATGATCCAGGAACATTTGGGGAGAACCAGGAGGACGATAGATGACCGCCACTCTGAGAGACAATGGGCAGAAGAGCCTGAGGGTGTGGACCTCAAAAGAGGGAAACGTGAGTGAAGGCAATGGGGGGATGACTTGAAAAGTGCATTGTGGGGCTAGAAGCACCCCAACTCCTCCACCATGCCTGGTGTCAGATCTGGGGATATGGGAAAAGTAAAGGTCACCATAAGATAAAGCAGCGAGAGAAGCAGTGTCAGAAGGTTGTATCCATGTTTCTGTGAGAGCCAGCAGGTTAAGAGAATTAGTGAGAAATAGGCCATGAATCTCGGTGAGCTTATTGCACACAGATCGAGAGTTTAGGAGAGCGCAGTTAAAGTTTGTAGTGGTTCCGCAAGAGGCAGGTAGTGTAGAGCAAATATTCGTGAAAGGTGGGCCAGGGTTAGGAGCAATGTCCCCAGCAGCTAAAAGCAGAAGAAAGAAGAGGGAGAGCAGATGGCTGGGTGAAGTGATGGAGCGACTTCTGTGCTGTACCATGGAATGAGGTGACTTTGAGTGGTTTATGATGGTGAGCAGTGCATGTGAGCAATACATAGGTGAGGGAAGGAGGCATGGACTGATGTATATAGAGTCCACCGGAGAAATCGGTGGGGGATAGAAGAGAAAATGTATCGCAATGATGTAAGTAATAAGTGTGTGCATGTTTGTTTTTTGTTTTTTCTGAAAAGAGTGACTTACTTTTGTAGTTATAATGTTGAGTTAGTTCCCTATTGTTCCCTTCTGGTTCAATTCTGGTATCATATCCCCTCTGTCTCTTCATTCTTCCAAGCTATACATGTTAAGGTCCTTTAACCCTTCCTGGTTAAGTTTTATCCTGTAACCCATGTACTTGTTTACTAGCTCTTCTCTGAACTCTCTCTAATGTATCTATATCCTTCTGAAGATTCAGTCTCCAGTACAGCGCACAATACACCAGTGCTCTGTATAGTGACATGAGCACTTTCCTCTTTCTACTGTAATACCCCTCCCTAAATATCTAAGCTAAGTTGCCAAATGCCAGCTAAAAAGTCCCTAAATCATATACAAGACTCCTAAATCATATACAGAGGGGGGAATCATATCCACATCTGACTTCCATAGAAACAAAGTACTTGGTTATTATGGGACCCCTAGAGAGAGGCACATCCCTGGTTGCTCCATTCCCCTTTGCTACTAAGTCAAAAGAAACTCTTAAGAATTTCCTTAATCAGAGGAGCTGCATGGTTTCAGATGAGAGAATTGGAGATTTAGCCAAAGGTAATGGTTCCGGGTGGCAAAAACAGCACCATTAAGGGTGGTGGTGGTGGTGGGGGAGCATTTTGATCTTTTCTGGAGCTTCCTTTCTTTTATGTATGACTCTGCTAAAGCTGCCAAGAAAGGCAACCATTTGAAAGTGACAACTGTAGACAAAGTCCCAACAGGTTACAGATTGCAGTAACTGGAAGTTTCCCCATTTTAAAATTACGATTAAAATGAAGAAATTACTTTTTAATTCTAAGAACAATTGTTAAAAATAAAATAACTAGCTTTATCTACAGGATGGGCCATTTATATGGATACACCTTAATAAAATGGGAATGGTTGGTGATATTAACTTCCTGTTTGTGGCACATTAGTATATGTGAGGGGGGAAACTTTTCAAGATGGGTGGTGACCATGGTGGCCATTTTGAAGTCGGCCATTTTGAATCCAACTTTTTTTTTTTAATAGGAAGAGAGTCATGTGACACATAAAACTTATTGGGAATTTCACAAGAAAAACAATGATGTGCTTGGTTTTAATGTAACTTTATTCTTTCATGAGTTATTTACAAGTTTCTGACCACTTATAAAATGTGTTCAATGTGCTGCCCATTGTGTTGGATTGTCAATGCAACCCTCTTCTTCCACTCTTCACACACTGATAGCAACACCGCAGGAGAAATGCTAGCACAGGCTTCTAATATCCATAGTTTCAGGTGCTGCACAATGGGCAAAACTAAAATTGGAACATGACCCTCAGTTTACGCAGAAGATTTTGTTCAGTAATGAGGCAAACTTTTATGTGAAACCTCAAGGCCACTGGATATGCGACATTGCTACATGATGATGTGTTTCCCTCTTTATGCACTGAAGCTGGCATGTTTCCTGAGTTTTTCCAGCAAGATGGTGCACCACCACATTATGGATGTCATGTCTGAGCATTCGTAGATGAACAGTTTCCTGGAAAGTGGATTGGTCGTCGTTGACCAGTTGAATAGCCCCCAAGGTCTCCCGATCTGACCCCCTTAGACTTTTATCTTTGGGGTCATCTGAAGGCAATTGTCTATGCTGTGAAGATACGAGATGTGCAGCACCTGAAACTACGGATACTGGAAGCCTGTGCTAGCATTGCTCCTGCGGTGTTGCTATCAGTGTGTGAGGAGTGGGAGAAGAGGGTTGTATTGACAATCCAACACATTGGGCAGCACATTGAACACATTTTATAAGTGGTCAGAAACTTGTAAATAACTCATGAAAGAATAACGTTACGTTAAAACCAAGCACATCTTTGTTTTTCTTGAGAAATTCCCAATAAGTTTGATGTGTCACATGACCCGCTTCCTATTGAAAAAACAAAAGTTGGATTCTAAATGGCCGACTTCAAAAATAGCCACCATGGTCACCACCCATCTTGAAAAGTTTCCCCCCTCACATATACTAATGTGCCACAAACAGGAAGTTAATATCACCAACCATTCCCATTTTGTTAAGGTGTATCCGTATAAATGGCCCACCCTGTATATTACCCAATGCTTCTACTTATTTACATTCCATCCCCTGGCACATTCCCCAAACTTTTCTCAAGACTAGGAACCATCCATCATAACTGGCTCTGGTTGCATGGGTGGAGCCCCCGACCCTGGGCTCCCATAGTCCTCATGATGCTCATGACTATTCAGTCTGTTAAGAGACTAGACTCTTTGGTTACTTAGACAGGAAGTGGTGTAATTTGCTTTACAGGAGAAACTCATTTGGAACAGACAGGGATGTTATGCAGCAAAATGTCTTTAATGATGTTACATAGCATGTAACTTGACAAGTCTAATATTTTGTTACTGAACATCCTTAAATCATAAGGCTAAAAAAAAAAAAAACACATCCATCTAATTCAGCTGATTTTGCTGTGGTGGTCCAGAGGAGGACAAAATTACTAACGCTTTTAATAGGGTATGAGAAATGTGTTGTCAAAAGCTGTACAGTGGTGTTGGTAACATCATAAGAGAGTAGTAAGACATGCATCAAAAGTAGGAAAGACAATATACAATAGTTAATAAACCAATTAACTGATGGACAATTCTCCACAAGTGGAATACTAAATTAGTGATAAGAATAAAAAAAAGGGGTAGACCAAAATATAAATGCATACTGAGTTATATCTCAAAAACAATTGAAAATACATGGGGAGATTTATCAAAACCTGTCCAGAGGGAAAATTGGCCAGTTGCCCATAGCAACCAATCAGATTGCTTCTTTCATTTTGCAGAGGCCTTGTTAAAAATGAAAGCAGTGATCTGATTGGTTGCTATGGACAACTCAGCAACTTTTCCTCTGGACAGGTTTTGATAAATCTCACCCACAGTGTTTAATTAGGTGAATAAAAAAATGATCAAGGCTAAGGGTGTGTAGTGTGTTTTATAAAATTTCTCCATATGGTAAAGACATGCCATGTAAAAGTTGGAAAGGGACTAACAGCTTAGGTACTAGTGTTGCTAGCAAATATTCGCAATGCAAATTTTATTAGCGAATATCGCATATTCGCGAATTTGCGAATATTCACGAATATAGCGCTATATATTCGCAATTACGAATATTCATATTTTTTTTTTTTTCACAGTACACATCACAGTGATCATCCCTCTCTGCTTCCAACTTGTGTGGTGTAAAGAAGGCTCTAATACTACTGTGTGAGACTGGCGTACGAATTTTCCCTTAAGCTAATTTTCGCATATGCTAATTTTCGCTTATGCTAATTATTCCATATGCAAATTTCCGCATATGCAAATTTTGCCACATGCAAATTTTTGCATATGCGAAAATAAAACGTGATTATTACGAATATGCGAATTTAGCGAATATATGATGAATATTCGTCCATATATTCGCGAAATATCGCAAATTCGAATATGGCCTATGACGCTCAACACTATTAGGAACGTTAGGGAGACTTGTAGGTAAACCAGTTTTCCTGAGGTGGAACTGAGAGGTCTGGACATATTATAGGATTTAAAGCTTACTAGTCATTTGCCATAAAAAAAAGTTATATGTTACTCAGTATCCAATCCTGATCACGAACATATACTTTTTATGTGTCTAGCACCTATATTTCTCTCACAAATACCTTCTCTCTGTTGCTCACATGCTTTGTCACTCTGTGCTTTGGAGGGGGTATGTCCTCACTCTGCATGACTCATCTCCCTTCCTGAGTGCTGGGTCTCTTCATCCAATCACTGCAGGCTGCTCTGTAACCCAATCCTCCCTTTTTTGCATGCTGAAGTCTGATAGGGCAGGAGAGAGCACAGATAAGTGCTAGTCACACGCTCACTTTCTGGACTTTGTCCATGTCTGTGCTTTAGCTTGGACGAAGATGATGCTGCAGCCAGACAGTATTGAGTTCTGGATGGTATGGGTTGTATATATATATATATATATATATATATATATATATATATATATATATTGTCCTAGAGGGTGGTGTTGATTGTGAAAAATGGTATTATTATTATAATAGAATGTTCAAATATAAAGCAAGTGTTGTGTAGAATGTGTAATGTAGCTGTGGGATATGAAATGTAACTGTATCAAACTGAGCAGAATGTGTCAAGTGTATTGATAGCTGTGTGTTGAGTGTTAGAAAGCGCTGTGTTGTAGCTAGTGACAATATATCTAAAATAAAAATGTAACTAAAAGTCCAAGGTACAAGAATATTTATTCAAATAAATAATCAAAAGACAGTGTGGAGAGGGAGATGGAGGGCCCTTGCAGTCCTCTCCTATACACACAATACAAATAATTAAGATAATAAAGGAAATATAGGTAATGCAGATGACAAAATTGTGAATAATTCTGCAAAAAATAATCAATGGGTATGTATGCCACAGTTCCTATGTGAGAATGGCTTAAAGTCTTGATTACAGAACTACAGTTTGCAACCTCTGGAGCTACATGAAAAATAGCCCACTGTTTCCAGAGTATCGCACGGCAGCAATAGAACAATAGGAAAATAGGACAGACAATTCCTCCAATGCTGTTACTAAGTTCAATGATAGTGCAATGGTACTTCACCTTATGGTGGCACAGCGGTCACACAAGCAGGTGGGGGAAAGTGCCAGGATAGCTGCATGGCGGCTCGGCAGCCACGGTCTATGCAGGGCGGCTCGGCTGCCGCAATCTAATTTGTAAGCCTTACGGTACTATGTACCGCTTACCCGACCATAGAGGGGCTGGGGTCCTCGGTGTCCTGATGGATGCGGCTGAGTGGGTTCCAGCCGCGGGGTCTGTCTTCCAACAGACCAGTCACTGGCTGAGCTCGCCGCCTCCAAGGTTGATTCACCAGTCTCCCTTCCTTGTAGTGGTATCGGCCTACGTTGTGAGAGGTCAGCGTTGTCGGAGTTCAGATGGTTGTAGGTAAGTTGGTTGCCTGATAGCGATGTAGTTATTTCCAACTGGTAGATGTAGTTCTTTTTATGATGTGTGTCTGCGGCAATAAGATCAGACGCGTTTCGGACCTACGTGGTCTATCGTCAGTGATCACTGAGGAAGGACCACGTAGGTCAGAAACGCGTCTGATCTTATTGCCACAGACACACATCATAAAAAGAACTACATCTACCATTTGGAAAGAACTACATCGCTATCAGGCAACCAACTTAGTAACAGCATTGGAGGATTTGTCTGTCCTATTTTCCTATTGTTCTATTGCTGCCGTGCAATACACTGGAGACAGTGGGCTATTTTTCATGTAGCTCCAGAGGTTGCAAACTGTAGTTCTGTAATCAAGACTTTAAGCCATTCTCACATAAGAACTGTGGCATACATAGCCATTGATTATTTTTTGTGGCATTATTCACAATTTTTTCATCTGCATTACCTATATTTCCTTTATTATCTTAATTATTTGTATTGTGTGTATAGTAGAGGACTGCAAGGACCCTGCATCTCCCTCTCCACACTGTATTTTGATTATTTATTTGAATAAATATTCTTGTACCTTGGACCTTTAGTTTTAGTGTCATTTAGTTACATTTTTATTTTAGATATATTGTCACTAGCTACAACACAACGCTTTCTAACAGTCAACACACAGCTATCAATACACATTCTGCTCAGTTTGATACAGTTACATTTCATATCCCACAGCTACATTACACATTCTACACAACACTTGCTTTATATTTGAACATCCTATTATAATAATACTACCATTTTTCACAATCAGCACCACCCTCTAGGTCTTATCCCTATGTAATAATTCTCATATACTATACACAGACCCATTCACAGTCCTTGAGAACCTCTCCATTCTTCTACTTTCTATTTTTTCAATATTTAAGGTGGGTTGAGGATACCACCAGGTGAAAGTTCTCGGACTATCACACAGATTCAGTACATCCACATCAAATCATTTTCTATATATATATATATATATATATATATATATATATATATATATATATATTGTGACAGTGTGGCAAGGAAAGGGTGCATTTCCCACACTGATCCTGCAGAAATCTCCACCTGTGGACTAATCAATGATGCAGCAGAAAGGGGAAGGGTCCTTAAAAGCAAGAGAAACAGAATAATCTGGGCTCTCCCCTAGACAGAAGTGGCTGTTAGAGGGGGGAGACACCGTGTCCAGTGCCAGGCGGGCACAGCAAGGGCTGCTGAGGACACAAGCGTGGACTCCCGGAGTGAGAGACATGGCTCCTGTAACATATAGCAGGTGGCGGTACGAATGGGACTTCAAATGTGAACTGTGTCTTATAAGGCTGCAGGACTTATTGTGTTTAAACTGGCAGGGAAAAGCCCACCAGTTATTAGTCGGGGCATGCTACATGTGTAGTGAGTGGCTAGACGGCCTAGGAGTTATTTTTATGTTTTGTTTATTTTGTTTATCCTGCACCCCGTTTAATAAACCTGGCGAGGAGCCAGAATTGCAGAAAGGACTCACTGTTTGCTGGTTTATTGTGGAAAAACATGTCTTTTGGCTACGGCAAAGGACGATCCCAGAGTGAAACCCTTTACAATATATATATATATATATATATATATATATACACGTATATATAGGAAATATTTATTTTTTATAAAGTATATTAGAAAGGTTAATGTTTTGTCAAGATGTAGAGCATGTAAAAAGTCTTTGAATTTTACAGTGCCCATTTAAGTTAATTGGACAAAGTCTATTACATCTGTCCAAAATTCTTGCATCCTGGAGAAATGATACAGATATCCTAGATGTACCCTCTCCATAACCATATTACCAGCAAGCTAATACAGTTTACCTAGTGTCCTATTGGTAAAAATGATAGTTAATCCTTAAGGATAAATAGCTTCAGATTAAGTCACCTTGATATTTTACATCTAAAGCAGTGATACCTAAGTGCAGGCCTTGTTGTAGAATGCGGGTGGGCTGCTGAGAAAGTGATACCACAGTCCATAAATCCGGGAAACAAAATTATTACTGTAAGAGGAAATGCTTAAGTGTCTGAAGAAGCAAGACAGAACCAGCAACTATAATCATTCCAATACATTAAACACAGAACTCCCTCGCAAGCTGAGAAAGCACACACAGAAATCAAAGGTTTATGGCAAACTGCCTGGTGACTTAAGAAATGATTCCAAAACCTAGAAAAGATTGAAGAATAACACAAATTGCTAAGTGAAAACTGAGCAGGAGATATTGACAGTTGTGGCAATAACCTCCTGATTCTATCAATCTGAATCTACAGACGTCTCTGACTTGAAATTGGCAGAATCTCTATTAAATAACTTTTTTCTCCTGTTACTGTAGTGACTGGGATAGAATGTTGGGAAATGTACTTAACTTAGGAATTCTAAGTATTTCCCACCTGACCATTTTGTTCCATCTCTTGACTTTTTAACATGCAAAAAAGAACATTTCTAATTATAGATGATATCTATTTAAAATGAAAGCTCCAAGGTCACATGAGGTCCACTTCAGCTGTAATGGCAGCATTTGCTTTCTTTTGCATACCAAGTGAATCATCACCTTACACCATCAATACTAATACAGAGATCCTTGCCATGTATTTTCAGCAAACACGCATGTAGTCATAAGTTGGTCACCAATCAAATGTAATTTACTCTCCTAAGGGGCATTCACTTTTTATTGATTTTCCTAAAAATTCTTCTTATTCATCCACAGATTTAAATAAATAGTTTCTATTCAGCCATTATTGAAAAGTTTTATTATTGGACAGATTTAAAACAAGCTTGCCACAGTGGGATAATGTATACCAAACTTCACCATGCGTGACAGATCCACACCAGAACTAAATCATAAGCAACAAAAAAAAAGGTGTAGAGATCAGATAAAAATTACTTTATTGAAACATAAGTACTCAAGGGACATACATTTAAAAACATATAAAATTACATGCAGGGATAGAGAGTACAGCTGGTGACAAAATTGAACTAAAATGGAGACTAGCAATGGCATGTGACCACAATGTAATTAGCTATATCAAGGGTATATTATTTTCCCCACAGTCATCATCATAGGATTAATAGCAGCAATAGATGCAAAGTGCATGATACAGGTAATAATATAGTAATGTTACAAAACAAGGGGGAAAGAAATTACCCAAATAATAGCAACAGAAGAACGAACAATCATTACCAAGTGGACTGCAAAGGTAAACCAGCCTCCACCGGACATTTCACTCCAAGGCTTCTTCCGGGGCGTGGTCCACGCCCCCTGAAGAAGCCTTGGAGTAAAACGTTGGGTGGTGGAGGCCGGTTTACCTTTGCAGTCCACTTGGTAATGATTGTTCTTACTTCTGTTGCTATTATTTGGGTAATTTCTTTCCCCCTTATTTTGTAACATTACTATATTATTACCTGTATTATGCACTTTGCATCTATTGCTGCTATTAATCCTATGATGAGATGACTGTGGGGAAAACAATATACCCCTTTTTTTTTTTTTTATAATGTAAGTCAGTTGGAAATAGATAGTGCTGTATGGCATACAGCAGCATCCGTTCTTAGCATCCATCAAAAGTGTCCTTTTTTTCTTTAAAATGTGAATGTTAAACGGACAGCAATAACATGGTGTGAACCTAGCCGAAGAACGAAAAGCCAATAAAATGTTGTTTGCTTCTTGATGATCTGGTGTATATTGCAGTGAATACTGGTTTTATGAGTGGAAAAAAAAAACAGATGTAGTTACTTACTGTATTACAAATGTTGCATCAGAAAAAGGTTTATCCGGAGCGACAGGTGAAGTGTAAGAATGCTAAGGTGGAAGCAAAACAAGTCAAATGATTGACGTTCTAGTCAGTTTAAGCTAGGAAATTGTTCTTAACTTGTTAAACATTTCCTTAGGGCTGGTTTTAAGAACATTCATGTAATGTGATCTGTTAATTGCATCACATTGCCATCTGTCTTTTAGTTTGTATGGAATAGCATTTTTTAACTAAATTATATCCCTAGTTTGCAGCATAAAACTGTTTTAGTTGATGGACTGCATTCAGTCTTTTTAGGCTAAGTTTCCACTTGCTTTTTTTTCTGGCAGTTTTTGGAATACTGCCACTGCAGTTTTTGAACCAAAGCCAGAAGTGTATTCAAAAGGAATAGCACATATAAAGGAAGTACTTATACTTTTCCTCTCTTATGGATCCACTTCTGACTTTGGCTCAAAAACTGCAGTGGCAGTTTTCCAAAAACTGTTGGAAAAAAAAAATAAGTGGAAACCTAGCCTTAAAGGGGTACTCCGGTGCTTAGACATCTTATCCCCTATCCAAAGGATAGGGGATAAGATGCCTGATCGCGGGAGTCCTGCCGCTGGGAACCCCCGTGATCTTGCACGCGGCACCCCGTTTGTAATCAGTCCCCGGAGCGTGTTCGCTCTGGGTCCGATTACCAGCGACCACAGGGCCGACGGCGTGTGATGTCACGCCTCCGCCCCGTGTGACATCACGCTCCGCCCCTCAATGCAAGCCTATGGGAGGGGGCGTGATAGCTGTCATGCCCCCTCCCGTAGGCTTGCATTGAGGGGCGTAGCGTGATGTCTCGCGGGGCGGAGGCGTGACGTCACACGCCACCAGCCCCGTAGTCGCCAGTAATCAGACCCGGAGCGAACACGCTCCGGGGACTGATTACAAACGGGGTGCCGCCTGCAAGATCACGGGGGTCCCCAGCGGCGGGACTCCCACGATCAGGCATCTTATCCCCTGTCCTTTTGATAGGGGATAAGATGTCTAAGCACCGGAGTACCCCTTTAAAGAGACAATGTAAATTAAATGTTTCCAATTGAGCAGTGCTCTCTGCTCCCATCTTCCCCCATACAACGACCATTTCTACCAAAACAGAAAATGGTATAGTAAAGAAGTATGCTCTATTTGTTGTGTTATTGTGTTTTGTCTGTAGTGTGGTGAGCTAATTTACATGTTTTTTTTTACCCAGGAGCCCGCGGAGTGCTAAATGGCCTACTTGAATCTCCGTTACACCTGAAGAGGTGTCCTCTCCCTGAGGAAAGTACTGACCCCGTCTGTAGTAATAAAAGATTATAATCAGAGTTAAGTGAATTTTTGAAAAGTTTGGTTCGCCGGACTCGGTTTGACTCGAATCGGCAATGTAATAGGCCCCTAATTTTAAAGTGTTTTTAAGGCTGTGGTAACTAGAGATGAGCGAATTTTTGAAAATTTTGATTCGGCCGATTTGCCGAATTTAAAATAAAAAAAAATCCTTTTGATCCGAATAAATTATCTGCAAATTTTTATTAGTGTATTTTAATGATGTGTTTAATAAAGTGTGTGTGTGTGTTTCACTTCTTTAAATTTTTTTTTAGGTAGTACTACTACTCCCAGGATGAAACATACTGTTCCATGATGGGAGTAGTAGTACCTGTGCTAATAGACAGATCGCCCCGGCTGTCACTCCTGACACCCGCTGCAATTGTCCTGTATAATGTATAGATGCAGGCAGCTTTCTCGCATCTAGATAGGATGGTCGCATCGGGTGTCAGGAGTGACACCTGCTGTGATCTGTCCTCAACTGCAGGTTCTACTGCTCCCAACATGGAGCACACACTTGTGATGTAGAATGGGTTAGGTGGTGGTAATTTTCAATTATTATTACAAGGGGGGGGGGGGGGGTTGACATGTGTGCGTGGGTGTGGAATGCGGGGTGTTAGTACGATTTTGGGTGCGGAAGCACAAGGGGAGGGGGGGATGGGGGTGGGGGGGAGGGTTGTATCATACACATAAATATAATTATACTCACAGTTGTCATTTAATTGACTTTATTATTATCTTCACACGATGATCACAAGCACATTCAATAGGGGGTGGTATTATCACTTGGTGGGTAATTGAGCCTTGGCTCTCCTCTGGGGTCATTTTTATTATTATTATTACTAGTATGATCAATTATCCTTTATCACTGGGTATGTGGTGCAGGGTTATGCATGTGTGTATGTGTGTATGCATGTGTATACACATGTATGTATGTGTGGGCACAGATGCATATATATATATATATATTCACATTTTATTTTATGTTATTTTTCATACATTATTGATTTTTATTATTTTTATGAATTAATATCAATTATTGGTATCTATTGGTATGCATGAAATGGATGTTTTGATTAGACTAATTATGATCGGGTATGGGATGTATGGGTGGAGGCTGTGGGTAATCATGTGTAGGTTCCACACTAGTCGGTAGGGGGCTCCCTGAGGAAAAGGATACATAGATGCGAGAGATAGGAATAGATTATTTGATTGACATGGATACTAGTATAGATTATAGGTTTATATAAATTCTTGCTCGAATAGACAATGAGGGTTATTCTATAATTACTTTGTTAAATTGTTTTGATTTTAGGATCCAATATTATGGTATTCCTACTTTTGATATATGACTAAATATTTCTATTCTCTATATATATATTATATATTTTTTTCAATATAGTATAACCACTTGATAATGTTCTGTAACTTTTCCCTTGTTGGGATATGTGACGCGGCTCCCCTGGTTGATACTCACAAAGAGGATGGTTACGCCCGGAGCGCATGCGCGGATTCGTGACGCTGTGCCGTCTTTCGGAGGGCAGTCAGTACGGGCGGATGTGTTTCAAGTCCTGACGCGCATCCGCCGGTGACGCCACCCGGAAGTCGGCCGGCATCCGGTTCCGCTACATGCGCCATTGGAGGGCGACCATTATAAAGAGCCAGTAGTTCCTACCTCATGTAGCGCCTCTTGAGAAAGGAATCATCCGAAACACGTGTCGAGGTCGCAGGATTATCACTGGGAAGTCGCCAGCATGTCACAATTAGGTAAAGTTTTTTTGAGATATTGTTCTACTGTGCGCTGACTAAACCTATACTGTAGGATTGTATTATTGGCAATATTGTGATCTTTGTACATATCCCAGTGATATCCTGCTCAGCTTTTTGTTGGGGTTTTTTTAAGGGTGGGTTATTTTATGGGTGTTTTTTCTACCTGTTTTGTATACATTAATAAAGATACAATTTTTGAATATATTTTTGGGCTAATATTGTAGGTTTTGTTGATTATTATTAGCCTTTTGGGCTTGTAGGTAATATATGGAGCACACTCTGCTCCATGCTGGGAGCTGTAGTACCTGAAATAACCCTTTAAGGATGCAGCCCTTTTTCACCTTAAGGACTGAGCCCTTTTTCGCAATTCTGACCACCGTCGCTTTACGAATTAATAACGCAAAAATGCTTTTACCGAATATTCTGATTCTGAGATTGTTTTTTCGTGACATATACTACTTTATTTTGGTGGTAAATTTTCCGCATTACTTGCATCCTTTTTTGGTGAAAAATCACAAAATTTCATGAAAATTTAGAAAATTTAGAATTTTTCTAACTTTGAAGCTCTCTACTTGTAAGGAAAATGGATATTCCCAATACATTTTATTTTTCTTCACAAATACAATATGTCCACTTTATGTTGGCATCATAAAATGGACATATTTTTGCTATATTGAAAAAATTAGACGGCTTCAAAGTAGAGCAGCAATTTTCTAAAATTTCATGAAAATTGCTAAATCTGAAGGGACAGATGTTACAGAACTACAACTCCAAGCATGCCTGGGCAGTCCAGGCATGCTGAGAGTTGTAGTTTGGCAACATCTGGAGGGCTACCGTTTGGGCACCACTGTAACAGTGGTCTCCAAACTGTCCCCCCCCCCACCGTCGCTTCCCTACCTGAGCCAGGATCCAGCAGTCTCCAGCGAAGATCGGGGGTCCCCAGGCATCTTCTTTGCAGGTGGCTTTCTCGCATCGTTAGGATGATCGCATCGGGTGTCAGGAGTGACACCTGATGTGCTCTGTCCTCAACTGCAGGTACTACTGCTCACAACATGGAGCACACTCTGCTCCATGCTGGGAGCTGTAGTACCTGCATTAATAGACAGATCGCAGCGGGTGTTACTTCTGACACCAGATGCGATTGTCCTGTACAATGTATAGATTCGGGCGGCTCTTCTCTGGTCCCACTGTAGTATGAGTATATGCCGTATATATACCTATTAATCATATTTCCCGCAGAGAGCTATGAGTGACTGTAACCATGTGGCCAGTCACAGCTCTCTGCGGGAAATATGAATAAGTGATGTGAATTCTATTCACATCACTGGCCAGCCGGAGTATAGAGCAGTGATGCGAGTGCAGTAGAAAGTTGCTCCATCTCTGCAATAGAAAGGACAATCGCATTGGGTATCAGGAGTGACACCCGGGGCGATCTGTCTATTAGTACAGGTACTACCGCTCCCATCATGGAACCGTCTGTTCCATGCTGGGAGTAGAAGTACTACCTAAAAAAATTAAAAAAAAGTGAAACACAAAATTAAAATACATTACCAATAAAAAACATTTTTATATTTATTATAAAAAATATATTATTTTTACATTTAAATCGCCCTTTTCTACATTTTTATTATTGGGTGGGCAGGGACCTAAAGATGTAGCCGACAGTATTAAAAATGTAGAAAGGGGCCATTTAAATGTAAACATTATATATTTTTTTATAATTAATCCCTTGGGGACGGAGACCATTTTGACCCTAAGGACGGGAGCATTTTTTGCAATTCTGACCACTGTCACTTTAAGCATGAATAACTCTGGGATGCTTTTACTTTTGAATTTAATTCTGAGATTGTTTTTTTTGTGACATATTGTACTTTATGTTAGTGGTAATTAATTGTCCATACTTCACGAAAATTTTGAAAATTCTGACTTTGAAACTCTTTGCTTGTAAGGAAAAAAGACATTCCAAATAAATTATATCTTGATTCCCATATACAATATGACATTAGAAGGCTTCAAAGTAAAGCAGCAATTTTTTTTTACAAGGGTAAAAGGAGAAAAAGACTCCTAAAATTTTTAGCCCAATTTCTCTCGAGTATGGCAATACCTCATATGTGGATGTTAAGTGCTCTGCGGGCGCACAACATGACTCAGAAGGGAAGAAGCAGCTTTGCGATTTTGGACAGAGAATTGTGCTAGAATGTTTTTTGGGGGCCATGTCACATTTAGGTAGCCCCCATGGTTCCAGAACAGCAAAAAAAAAAAAAAAACACATGGCATACTATTTTGGAAAATACACCCCTCGAGGAACTTAACAAGGGGTTTATTGAGCCTAAACACTTCACAGGTGTTTGACAACTCTTTGTTATATTTTGACATGAAAAGCAAAAAATTTGATTTTAAACACTAAAATGCTGGTATTACCACACATTTTTCATTTTCAAAAGGGTTAATCAGAGAAAAATCACCCCAAAATTGTTATCCCTATTTCTCCCAAACAAGGAAATACCCCATATGTAAATGTAAATTGCTCTGAGATTACAGGTCTCAGAAGAGAAGGAGAGCCATTTGGCTTTTGGAGAGTGAATGTTCCTGGAATTGAAGTTGGGGGCCATGTGCATTTACAAAGCCTGCATGGTGCCAGAATAATGAAACCCCCCACATGTTGCACCATTTTGGAAACTACACCCCTCAAGGAACATAATAAGCATTACAGTAAGAACTTATACCTCACAGGTTTATTGAACAGTGGGTTGTAAAAGTGAAAAATTAAATTTTTAACACTAAATTTCTGTCATTTTAACAAGGTGTAATTCAACAAAAGTCCCCCAAAAATGTGTAGCCCAATTTTTCATGAACAAGTAATGTTGATGTAGATTGCTGTACAAGCGCACTACAGGTCTCAGAAGAGAAGGAGTGCTGTTTGGCTTCTGGAGAGAGAATTTGGCTGGAATTGTAGTTGGGGGCCATGTGCATTTCCAAATCCCCCATGGTGGCAGAACAGAGGATTCCCCCCCCCCCCCTCTGTGCCATCTTTTTGGAAACTAAACCCCTCAAGGAACGTAACAAGGGGTACAGTGAGTATTTACAACTCACAGTGGGCCATAATAATAAAAAATCTGATTTTAGCAGTGAATTGCTACTGTTACACAAAATTTTTCATTTTTAACTGGGATTATAGGAAAAAAAAGGTCCCCAAAGTTTGGAGCCCAATTTCTCCTGAGGTAACATGCTGTGCAGGAATGTGATGTGTGTGGCCATCCCTATTCTGTTTGATCCTATTTGAGGCAACCTGAAAACCCCCGATGGAAATGACTCTGATACATGACCCAATACCACCAGAGGTCATATCAGGGTTATTATGTTATTGAGTTATTATTATTTTTTATTTTCTTTTTTGGGAGGGGGGGGGGGGGGAATCTCGACCCTCATACACTCTAAACCTGCACTCTCCCAGAGTTTATAGAGTTTCACGCCATATCTCGCCCGCTTGGATGCAATGTATTGTCGGAACATGAGTCTCCCCTTAAAACTGATAAGAGATTCATCAATTGACACCGCATGGCCTCAAAATGTTCCCGTGCCATGGCCATACTGTAGAGTGGGGTCTGGTAGAGGACGTCCCTGCTCCAGTACTGTCTGACACAGTTTTTTTTTGACTGTGCCCATATGCAGCACAAGGCCCCAAAAGGTCCTCATTTCGTTTGCCTCAACGATGCATCAAATCGAGCCCGGGTGAGCGGCGACAAACTGCTGGGGCATGCAAAAAAAAACTGCCTCAGCCCACAGATGGAGGACTCTGCTATTTTTTTTTACTTATAGGAAGCTCTCACTGCCTAACAACACTAGCCCTCACAGGATAAGGTGACAGGGGGCTACAGGGGGGCTCCTAGGGCACAGTATGGGGGGATTTCACAATTTATACATTTTTTACTTATCTTTTTACTTATAGGAAGCTGTCCCTGCCTAACAACACCATCTCTCACAGCACAAGGTGACAGGGGGCTACAGGGGGCTTCTAGGGCACAGTATGGGGGGATTTCACAAAATCAACTTACAGTATCTGCTCTGCTCACCAACTACAAGCTTTTGGTGGGCAGAGCAGGACTTTGAGGTGATTTGGGGGCATTTGGAGGCCAAGGGGAGGGTGCTCCCCTCCCGCCAATATATTTGATTGGACAGTTGTACCGACCGTCCAGTCAAAGGGCTGTGGGAGGATCATCACATGTCATGCCACATGTGACCCTTTACATCCGGGTCATCGGGTCTCTGGAGACCCTGAATGCCTAGAAACACTGCAAATTGCCGGTCTGTATTGACCGGCGATTTGCAGTGATCGCCGATATGGGTTGGTCTCAGGACCCCCCTGGGCGATGTCAAGGCGAGCTGCAGTGATTGGAAATACGGAGGGCCTATAGCTATGCCCTCCATCCTTAAGTACCGGGACGCGAGGGCCCTCTGTCCCCAACAGGTAAATTTTTACATTTTTTTTTTATTAGTAATGTATTTTAATATTGTGTTAAATAAAGTGTGTGTGTATGTGTTTCACTTTTTTTCTCTATTTTTTTTACATTTTTAGGTAGTACTACTACTCCCAGCATGGAACAGACTGCTCCATGATGAGAGCTGTAGTACCTGTACTAACAGACAGATCACAGCAGGTGTCACTCCTGACACCTGATGCGATTGTCCTTTCTATTGCAGAGATTGGGCGGCTTTCTCCTGCGCTTGCATCTCTGAACTATACTCCAGCCGACCAGTGATGTGAATCGAATACACATCACTTATTCATATTTCCTGCAGAGAGCTGTGATTGGCCAGATGGTTCCAGCCACTCACAGCTCTCTGCGGGAAATATGATTAATAGGTATACATACGGCATATACTCATACTACAATAGGACCAGGGAAGAACGGCCGGCCGCCTGCATCTATACATTATACAGGACAATCGCATCGCGTGTCAGAAGTGACACTCGCTGCGATCTGTCCCTTAATGCAAGTACTACAGCTCCCAGCATGAAGCAGAGTGTGCTCCATGTTGGGAGCAGTAGTACCTGCAGGTGAGCACAGATCACAGTAAGTGTCACTCCTGACACCTGCTGCGATCGTCCTATCTATAGCAGAGATGCAAGTGCAGGAGAAAGCCCCTCTCATCTATACATTATACAGGACGATCCCAGGGGTGTCGCTAATGAAGAAATTAGTTATTTTGAATCGAGTTGAAGTTCGGATTCGGTCCAAATCAAATTTTTTATGAAATTCAGAATGAATTCGACTTTGATTCGCTCATCTCTAGTGGTAACCCATGGTAACAATTACATCTCACCCATTTTTATTCAAACCAAAATAAAGCGGCATAAAGTATCCCTGGTTGTTGGTAGATGCCTGCTGGTGTTAATATGCACATGGGGGCATCAGAAGACACAGTGGCTTTATCCCAGCATTCCAAACACTATGCCTTTTTTGGGAGTAGCAACAGGTTCTTGTCAGCGTCCAGTGAAGAAGACGGCATGGATTTTTCTAAGCGTTCCAAAAATGATCCCTTTTTTGGGAGTAGTAACAAAATTGTCATTCTAAAATAGTGAAGACTGAAGAAGAAATAGCTCTTGTATGAAAAGCAGAAAAAATTATCCCTTTTCTGGAGATGATGGGTTGTGTATGTGTAGGCCTGGCTGGAAGTAGGGTGATGTTGCAATGGTGTTACTAGTGGTAGCCCGCGTACAGCAGGTGGTGGCTGACTGATGTTAATAGCGTACAGCATGAGATGGAAGACTGATGTTAATAGCGTGCAGAATGAAATGGCGGACTGATGTCACTAGCACACAGCATGAAATGACAGACTGGTAGTGGCAGGAAGGTGGTGGGCTGGTGGCTAACTGATGTTACTAGTGTACAGCATGAGATGGTGGATTGATGTGATTAGCATCCAGCAGGGGTGGTGGTAGTACTGCCCAATCAGTGGCATCTGGCACAGGAGGTTTAAATTTATCACTGATCCATGCCTGATTCATTTTAGTAAAAGTCAAATTTTCCACACTGCTGGCTGACAATCTTGTTCGCTTTGGGGTGACCATGTCACCTGCTGTGCTGAACACCCTCTCAGAAGCTATACTAGAGGGTGGACAAGACAGAACACTCATGATAAACTGGGCAAGTTCTGGCCAACAGTCTAATCTGGTGAGCCAGAAGTCCATGGGGTCTGGGGTCAAGGTGTCTGTCAAAGAAAGGGCACTGCTGAGGTAGGCACCTACCTGGTTGTTCAGGGGATGGTTTACATCCCTTTGATGACTTATCTCAGGGGAGCATACAGGATGCATAAACTTTTCCACCATGTGCTCAAACGTCAAGATGCCACCACTGCTGCTGATGATGCTCCTGCCTCTTGCTGGTGTAGTGCTGGCAGAGGTAGATGATCATTGACTCTGCAGATAGTGGAGACTGGACCCCTGTTCAGCAGGTGTTTGTTGCTGGAAAGCCGTGGCAAGCTGGCTGCGTAACTTCTTCTTATACAAATCCAATTTAGTATCCTTCTCAGAAGGTGTGAAATTTTCACCCATTTTGGGTTTATACGGATGGTCTAAGAGTGCAGCTATCCAGTACTCTTCAAGCCCACAATATGCTTCTTATTGTGCAAACAGGAAAGCATACACCTAGCCATACTTGCCAGCTTTTCTGAGGGCCCAGCTTGTTCCACCTCCGTCCCATACTGCCAAGGTTGGTCATGCTACACCTTGTTCTCATCAGTGTTGCCTTGTGTAAGGGCCTCGTCCCCTCTCTCTTCTATAAAGTCCATCTTCAAATCCTCCTTCTCAGGACCCACTACCTCCTCATCCAACTCTTACTCCTCCTAAAGGAGAACATCCGTACTGCTCCCATCAAGATGTGAAGTCTCCTTCATCCCTCCTTCCATAATTGCCGTCAGCGTCTGCTCCAAATCCAAAAGGAGTATCAAAGGCATCAAATCGCCAATGCCACTCTATTCCTTGCTGAAATATCTTGTAGCCTTTTAATAAGGCATGAGCTCGCAACAAGTGTCCCAGATCATCTGCAAATCCCTGAACTGTAAATCACACTGGCTCCAGAAATTGTCTTGCTGTTGCATGAGAAAGTCATTCACCGCTTTGCGCTTCTGGTAGAGGTGGTCCAACATGTGTAAAGTAGAGTTCCACGGTGTTGGAATGCTACAAATAAGGTGGTTTTGGGGAAGGTCGTTTTGGTGCTGTATTTAAGCAAATCATGTTTAAAAGCAAGGGTAACGGCTAAATGGAATGCAAATTTTTCTGCATGTAGACACCACTGGCTTGACACCTGGAAAAGTTGTAAAGAAATGTTTGACCACATGGTTTAGCATGTATGCCAAACAGTGAGAGTGTGTCATGCCACTTAAACACAGCATTTTGACAATGTTTGCGCTGTTATCGGTGACAACATTTCCCAATTTCAGCTCACGACCTGGGAGCAAGTGTGAAACCTCTTGTTGGAGACAGAGCAGCCCCCCGCTGTGGGGCTTTTCTTGCCCAGGCTCAGCAGTTGTAACACAGCACTTGATTTTGCAGTGATGAAAGGAGGGTGGGGGAGGAGAATAAGCTGCTCTTCCCTGTGCAAGAGGTGCAAGATATCTGTGGAGGAGGATAGGCGGGGGGTGTCAGCAGTTTAACCTGATCCGCACAACCAAGGAGGTGTCACTACAATTTCCTGGCCTTGTTGCGGTGGAGCCTCGTTCTGCAGGATGTTGAATCAGTGGGACGTAAAAGACAAGTATTGCCCCTGGCCGTAGCTACTACTCCACGTATCAATAGTGGTATGCACTGTTCATGGAATGGCCAACCCTCTCTGCCACATAATTGTGCAAAGCAGGGACTGTTTTCTTTACAAAATAATGGCGACTAGGTGCGTCACTTGGGTTGGGCACACCCCATTAGTTGCCTGAAGGCCATTAAAGGAACAAGATGGTATGGGAGAGTCTGCACCACCAACAACTTGGCCAGGTGCAAATTGAGGCGCACTACAACAGGGTGACTGGAAGAATACTGTTGTCTTGAGGACATGGATTCTGTTGGGATCGAAGAGGAGGAGGGCACGACACTGATGAGGCAAATCCTGAAAATGTGCTGCCTATGGAAGAGGATCTGGAGAACATCAGTAGCAGCAGTAGCAGCATTTTCCTCAAGTTGTGGGGTGTCTAAACTGTCCCACGTGGCCAAATGGTGATGCTCCATATGCTTACGTAGAGACTTTGTTCCTACACTCGGACACTGGCCACGTCTTACTTTCTGTTTGCAGAGACTAAATATTGCCACGTTATCTGCATCAGGTAAGTTAGTAAAAAAAAGTTCCATACATCAGAATATAGGACAGAGACTGCACCCCCTGATTGTTCCCCTCCTCTGGATGTTTTTTTAATATAACCTGGACATTCAGCAGTGTCGCCGTCACCTGAGCTTTTCATACCAGCAGCCCTATGCCTGTTATGTTTCACAGGTTTTTTTCCCCTACCTCGGCTACACTCTTCTTTGCTGACACTGACACTACCCTCCTGCTCTGAACATGTCAGCTCATGCCCAGGTGGTTCCCACGTTCTGTCCAACACCACATCATCGTCAACATCAAACTCCTCATCGTGTACGCCACTCCTCTCTGCATGGACTTCATGGGCTCCTTGATCCCTTTTAGCATAGCCACCTTGACGCTTTACAGTATCCCCACCATGCCTACCCCAGCCAGTCCCGACCACTGATTCTACCACCATCACCTCGCCAACAAACTCCAAAGCTTCACTTTCCCCAAACAACTCCACCTCATGGCTAGTCCTATCCTTCTGGGGGGGGGAGCCAAAGATGTGGAAGCACAGTGTCTAGGATGGACCTTTTCACTTTCTCATGTGAGTGTAGAGGCCAGGCAGTGAGAACTTGGGATGGTTGACACGGTTACCACACAAAACCAGGCTGCTCCTCTACCTGTACAAGTACTGCCACTAACATTCTTACTGGCAGAGAACATGGTGGGGGTCTTCTGCCCTCTACCCTGTCTACCAACTCATTTTCCAGACATGTTTTTTTGGTTACTTTTTTGGGTACATTTTTACCAACTTACTTGTCAAATCTAAGTTTCAACACTTTGAACACTTTTTGCGTGGCAGAGATGACAACACAATGAGTACTTGAGGTATTTGCGGAAATCTATTATATTCCCTGCTGTATTCACAAGCCCTATAGGTGCCACTTAAATACACTTTGTGGATGGCAAAGATCAATGCACCTCACTGGCTACTGTAGCTTGTTCAGGAACACTATTGTAGTCACAAATCACTACTGTGTTCACAGGCCCTATAAGCTCTTTTAGTGTACAGGAGCCCCTATAGGATTCTTGTATGGGGACCTGTTCACACACACACACACACACACACACACACACGGTCTCTATTTCTAATCTGTATCTATCGCTTTGTAAATACCAGCTGTCCCTATTACTGTCTCTCTTTCTGTCTTCAGTAGCTCCGTCGTTCTGAATCCAGTGGCTGGTGTCACTGCCCTTTTATCTGTGTCCCTTGCTGCATCCTATTGTGTCATGCTTCTTCCGTCTGCCACAAAATCATGTTTTCACAGTTTTTTGCGCTATTTACCGGCTCTTGTGATCCAAACTGCTAAAAGCTTGAGTGTTCACTGGGCTGGAAAAAACGTAAAGTTCGGGTCGAATCCGGATTCGCCGAATCCATCTTGTTAATCTCGAATTATAACATGGGTGGTTTGGGGCACCAATCTGTAGCGGCCTGTGTCTGCTCTGGTCAACCTCACAGTTAGCAATGTCATGAGGTCACATTGTGTTCCCATAAGTTGTTCTTCCAATCAAGAAGCAACATTGACCCCTGCCCGACTGTTGCATGCACTGGCCCAATCTAAACTTGCTGCTTGACACGTTGTCCCTTGGAGGCTGACTCCTCCACCAGTGGAGAATTCAGTTCAGATTTTATTTGCCATACTTTTCCATGTAGGTATTGTGGCAGTGTGGCAAGGAAAGGGTGTATTTCCCTTGCTATCTCTGCAGAATGCTCCACCTGTGGCCTGATTAATGAGGTATCAGGAAGGGAAAGTGTGTGTTTAAAAGGAAAAGAAACAGAATAGTTGGGGCTCTCCCTGGGTAACAGCACATCGCTGTAGGGGGAGACACACGGACCCTGTTGAGGAAACACACAGCGAACTGTGAGCGGTCCAAGAAGTGAAGAAGTGGTGTGAACTGTGAGTAACAGGTTGCAGGGGCACATGTTTTATGCTGGCTGAGGGTAGCTCACCAGACAGTAGTCAGGGCATGCTGATATGTGTAGTCAGTGACCAGACGGTCTAGGACTTTGGTTTGTTCCTGAGTTATGTTTTGTTTTACCTGCAACCTGTCTAAATAAAGCTGGCAAGGTGCCAGGCTTACATGAATAACCGTTGTCTGCGGGTTTATTGAGTGGAAACGTGTCCCCTGGCAGTGTCCAGGACGATCCCGGAGCTAATCCTCAAGGAGGAATCCTTACAATTGGTGTCGGATGCGGGCAAACACGTTGCTAGGAGCAACCAGTGGTCGAGTTGCGCCTGTGGTGAAGTTGTTGCTAGGGGCAACAGATCGCATGAAGCGAGTGGGCGCTCTTCCTCAAGTAAGGAGACAGGTGGACGGGCCACCTGCAGAGTGCAGATTACGTTTTGAGACTGTGTATAAAGGCGTTGCTAGGGGCAACGGAAAAATTTTGTTGGCAAGCGGCTGACATTTCGGCAAAGAAGCTGGTGAGAGGTGTCCAGCACCAGCCCTTAACTGACTGGACGGCAAGAGATTCTGGTAAGGCTGGGTCCACACTACGTTTTGTCCCATACGGGAGCGCATACGGCAGGAGGGAGCTAAAAGCTCGCGCTCCCGTATGTGACCGTATGCGCTCCCGTATGCCATTCATTTCAATGAGCCGACCGGAGTGAAACGTTCGGTCCGGTCGGCTCATTTTTGCGCCGTATGCGCTTTTACAACCGGACCTAAAACCGTGGTCAACCACGGTTTTAGGTCCGGTTGTAAAAGCGCATACGGCACAAAAATGAGCCGACCGGACCGAACGTTTCACTCCGGTCGGCTCATTGAAATGAATGGCATACGGGAGCGCATACGGTTACATACGGGAGCGCGAGCTTTTAGCTCCCTCCTGCCGTATGCGCTCCCGTATGGGACAAAACGTAGTGTGAACCCACCCTAAGACTGTTCCAGGGGTTATGGGGGCCATGTTTAGTGACTATGAGACTGTGCATAAAAATGATGGGACTGTGCATAATAAGGCTGAGTTGGAGGGTGGTGTTTCCCTAGTTGACTGTGTGAACAGTGTTCAAGGTGGTACCAACCTATGTCCAGTTGCAAAATCATGTGAGGGTGGGGAACCCCTCATGAAGACTGATGGGACTGTTCACACTGTGCAGATCGGATTAAAAAAATCTGGTGAACAGAAAATGTTGAATGCAGGACTGGGAGAAAATGTATTAAAACACACTTTGCCTGAGTTAGGTCCGAGTGCTATGAACATGTGCAATCTGATAATGTTTTTGTTGAAAAACTTATGTTGATGTGTTCAGATGTAAAGCGTACTGCTGCCACCTCTGACAGGACAAAAGAAAACCTGTGTCAGCTGGAAATAGAAGGGAAAAAGATGACGGTTTTGTTAGACCCTAGATGTGTAATAAGTCTGGTAAAGTCCAGCAGGAGAAAGCCAGACCCCGCTATAGTGTCTATGCAGGCTGGTATTTGGGGTTATAAAACGGTTAATGTCTGTATTTCTACTCCCTATGGTACTATAGGTCACAAGGTTGCAATAGAGCCCTCCTTGGAGTATGATGTAGTACTGGGGACGGATTTTCAATTTTTTCAGCAATTATGGGAAGACTGTCAGGTGATTAGAGCAGGTACATCTGATAGGCCCACAACACTTGACTTGCATCACACATTAGAGGAGAGTTACTCAGCAGAGGCTGAGAACTGGGAGTGTCAGCAGTCACTAGATGTAGGTCAGATAGGGGTCTGCCAGACTGCTGGGGGAGCTGAAGACCAGACCCTGAGTCAAGTCCAAGAGGATCCAGTGACTCAAGTGACAAATGTGCCTCTGACTGAAACAGAATCTTCAGTGAAACCAGAAACGGATCAGGTACAGGAACATGGGTTCCATCCGCCAGCTGAAGATGAGCCCAAGGTGGGGCTAGAGTTGCGCGGTCATCTGGAAGAGGTGACTGGAAAAGAAGCTACAGAGATGTCTGTGGATAATGCAGAAGTACTGAAGAGAGTACATGTGGAGCTGGGTGCTGCGCTTACTGTCACAGACAGAGTCCTGAGTGAAGGAGATGTGATGTCTGGACCAGAGATGGATCGTGACCAGGAAGGTCGAACCACTGGACCAGATGTTGTTGCAGACCCAGGAGCCCTAGACCTTTCTGCTGGGCAGCAGAGAGAAAGTGTTGAAGTGAAAGAGAAGTCTGCCAGTGAGCAGAGAGACAGTCCAGAAAAACATAACTCAGGAACAAACCAAAGTCCTAGACCGTCTGGTCACTGACTACACATATCAGCATGCCCTGACTACTATCTGGTGAGCTACCCTCAGCCAGCATAAAACATGTGCCCCTGCAACCTGTTACTCACAGTTCACACCACTTCTTCACTTCTTGGACCGCTCACAGTTCGCTATGTGTTTCCTCAACAGGGTCCGTGTGTCTCCCCCTACAGCGATGTGCTGTTACCCAGGGAGAGCCCCAACTATTCTGTTTCTTTTCCTTTTAAACACACTTTCCTTTCCTGATACCTCATTAATCATGCCACAGGTGGAGCATTCTGCAGAGATAGCATGGGAAATACACCCTTTCCTTGCCACACTGCCACAGTATGTATATATGATTATTTGAGCGTTAGTGTATGCACCTACAGTATGTACGCACAAGTGTGCCTGTGTAAATTTGTAGGTATGCATGTATGTATAATTTATTTACACATGTAAAAAAGGCCTATATGTGTGTACATAGATGCCTATGTGTGTGCATCTATGTGTGCGCATGGACAGTACTAAGTTCTTTTGCACCCTAGGCAAGACTATTTTGGCACCCCCTATTAGATGTGGTTATCTTATTAGCTACTACACTTTACAAATGTCTCCTCCTTTTTACAGAAAATAATATTCCATTACAATGAAGCATATTTCTAAATATATCATATAGTTACTAAAAAAAGCTGGGTTCACATATGTCCGGTGTCCAGCATAGTTTCCCTCTTGCGTGCACTGGAGAGAAACTGACGCTAGAACTGATCCAATTCATTTGAATGTGACAGTTCACAATCATCCAGTTTCTCAGTTCTAAGGCTCCTCACACTATGAGCATTCATTTGTCATTAAACCTCTGTTTTCTGTGTAAAAACGGATTTATAATAACGGCTGAAATAACGGGTGCTAACGGCTGAATAAATATTAATCCGTTAAGACCCATTAAAACATCCGTCATGTATGGCCGTAACACCTCTGCCTACAGACTCCCACAGCCAGCATTACTACTACTCCCATCATGGAACAGACTTCTTTCCATCATGGGAGTAGTAGTTCCCCGCCTGCAGGAGTCTGCAGACAGCTGGGGAGGCTACATTAGTGTTTGCACTACTACCCCCATCGTGGAACAGAGTCTGTTCCATGATGGGGGGTTGTAGCACAGGGGCTGGGGGATTGATAGCACCGGGTCTCACTTCTGAGACCCAATGTGATCAGTGGTTATTAAGCAGGGGAGCGGATGGCATGGTCCGCAACCCTGCGATATATAGCCCCCCCCCCTGCAGTGCTATATATCTTGCCCCCCACAGCGCTTTTAATTTAGATATGGCCCCCCTGCTACTCACAATGTTCATTTTTAAATCCCCCTTGGGGAGCCCAGAATGGCCTGTACTAAGGAGCCAATCAGTCTCCTGCCGGGGGATTTAAAAATGAACATTGTGAGTAGCAGGGGGGCCATATCTAAATTAAAAGCGCTGTGGGGGGCAAGATATATAGCACTGCAGGGGGGGGGGGGCTATATATCTATCCCCCCAGTGCATTTATAATATGCCCCCTGCAGCGCATTGATAAAGATATGACCCCCGCCGGCGCAATTATAAATATATACCTCCGCCGGCGCATTTACAAATATATACCCTCTGCCAGCACATTAAAAATTATATACCCCCGCAGGGCATATATAATGTGTCCCCCGCAGCGCATGTAGAATGTACCCTCCACAGCACATGTATAATATACCCAGCGCAGCGCATCTATATACATATGCCACCGCAGCGCTATATGTGAAAAGCATTCTAGCAGCAGCATACTTAGCAGCGCTGCTAATAGACATACTTTTCATTCATAGCGCTGCAGGGGTATATGTATATAGATGCGCTGGAGGAGCAGACATATAGCATTATCTGCCCCCCACAGCGCATCTACATACATATGCCGCCGCAGCACTATGTGTGAAAAGTATTTCTATCAGCAGCATCGGGCTGGCCGATGCTGCTGCTAGAATTCTTTTCACATATAGCACTGCAGTGGCATATGTATATAGATGTGCTGCACTGCGGAGGGTACATTATACATGCGCTTCAGAGGGTATATATTTATTAATGTGCTGGCAGGGGGTATATATTTATAAATGCGCTGGCGGGAGGTATATATTTATAAATGCGCCGGCGGGGTATATATTTATAAATGCGCTTGAGGGGGTCATATCTTTATTAATGTGCTGCAGGGGGCATATTATAAATGTGCTGGGGGTCTAGATATATAGGCTATATGTCTGACCCCCCTGCAGTGCTATATATCTTTCCCCCCACAGCGCTTTTAATATACATATGGCCCCCGCTGCCACTCACATTTTTTAATTTTAAAAACCCTGCGGAGAGCCCTGAATGGCTTCTCGGTACCGGCCATTCAGGGCTCCCCGCGGGGGATTCAAAAATGAAAGTTAAAACACACCATACATCACAGGGTTGCGGAACATGCATCCCGATCCCCTGCTTAATAACTTTGGAACTTGCGATCAATCCCTCAGCCCCTGTACTACAACCCCCATTATGGAACAGACTCTGTTCCATGATGGGGGTAGTAGTACAAACACTAATGTAGCCTCCCCAGCTGTCTGAAGACTCCCGCAGCCAGGGAATTACTACTCCCATCATGGAAACAAATCTGTTCCATGATGGGAGTCTGCTGATGTCACCTCTTCTGAGCATGCTGAGAAGTAGTAACGGATATTATAAACCAGGTGCAAACGCATGACATAAAGGCTCATCCGTTTGCCATAGACTTCAGTGGTAAAAATAACGTCCGTTAATTTATCCGTTTTTTGTGTCAGAAGAAAAATGAGTGCATGTTCCGTAAATTTTTCCGTCACAACTAATGTCCGTTAGTCATGAAGGACTATAACGGGTCATAACGGATAAACAAAAAATCCCATAGACGTTAATGCGATTTTGTAACAGATGTTTAATATCCTTTTTTAAAGCTTTTCTAACGGACATTTATAATGGATCTTTTAACGGATTTTGTAGTGTGAAAGCAGCCTAACATGGGATGGTTGGTCATGCCAGGCGGCACCAGACAGGGGGACACAGCTTGCTGCATTTCCTTGTCCGGCGTCCAAATACAGTGGACACAGGATGCCATACAACTGGTGACAACTGATGCACGATGTCATCAGTTGCGCCGGATGCTGGACATAGGTGAACACCAGTATTTTGAGACCAATACTCCAGTATAGAATGAGGAAATATTATCACTAAATGTATTACCATCATACTGTTATTGATCAAATCCTGCATGCCGAGGCCAACATTAACAATAATAACAGGAGGAATATTATCACCATATCTATTAATAATACTGCCCATCACATCCAAATAATACCTTTAACCCCTTAAGGACCTAGGGCATACAGGTACGCCCTGGCTCCCTGGTACTTAAGGACCCAGGGTGTACCTGTACGCCCGTGGGAATTTCGTTCCCCGCCACGATCTGGGCGGGGACAGGAACGGGAATGTATGATCGGAATCACCCCAGATCGACTGTGTGAATTCACCGGCGATCTGCAGCGATTGCCGACATGGGGGGGTTTCAGCAGGCATCCCATGACAACACTGAGTGGGTCCTGAGACCCCCCCCCCCATGTCGGCAATCGCTGCAGATCGCCGGTGACTTCACTTGTGACCCGATTACCCAGAATTAGAAGGTGATTGGTAGTGTGCTATACACCACCAATCACCTCCTGTTGCTGGGGGAGGTGGGGAACCTGTCACCTCCCCAGCAGCACTGCTATTGGTCAGACGATCGTCCGACCAATAGCAGCCAGCCGAGGAGGGGTTAATGTCCCCTTCTCTCAGCTTTGCTCGAGCTCAGAGCTGAGAGAGAGAGCCAGGGCCGCAGTGTTTTTTTTTTTTTTTTTTTTTTTTTTTTTATAATGGTGTGTGATTTCCAATCCCACACTGTTATATATAAAATACACCAAGCACATGCACTACACACAAAATTAGGAAATTTTGGGAACTAGTGCTGCATATAGGCCTAGTCAAAAAAACAAGTATCAGGCAGTACTGGAGCAGGGGACATCCTCTACCAGAGCCCGCTTTACGGTATGGCCATGGCACGGATGCAGTTCGAAGCCTTTCGGAAATGCCTGCATTACACTGATAATGCAGCATGTCACTCCCCCCCCCCCCCCCCCCCCTTCCGAGGTGATCCCGCCTATGACCGGCCTTACAAGTGAGGCCGGTCATAGATCTTTGGGGCCAAAGAGTCTCTTATCAGTTTTAAGGGGAGACTCATCTTCCGCCAGTACATTCCCTCGAAGCTGGCGCGGTATGCTGTGAAACTCTACAAACTTTGTAAGAGTACCTCCGGGTACACTTAAAAGTTAAAAGTATATGAGGGACGGGATTCCCGTATTGAACCCCCAGAATGTCCTTACACTCTGCGTGTTAGCGGGAAACTCGTTTGGGACCTTGTGCACCCATTGCTGGATAAGGGTTACTACATGTAAGTGGACAACTTTTATACCAGCATCCCTCTGTTCACATCCCTTGCCGCCAGATCCACGTCTGCTTGTGGGACCATGTGGAAGAACCAGAGAGGCCTACTTTTAGATTTGATCCAGACACCTATGCCCAAGGGTGAGTCGAATGCCCTTACCCATGAAAACCTGTTGCTAGTCAGGATAAGAGGGATGTCCTTATGCTGACCACAATTCATGGTAACGGCAGCTCACCTGTCCCTGTGCGAGGTACCACAACAACGGTCCTCAAGCCTGATTTTATTCTGGGCTACAATCAGTATATGGGGGGAGTTGATCTCTCTGATCAAATCCTCAAGCCATATAATGCCATGCGGAAAACACGTGTATGGTACAAAAAAGTTGCGGTCTACATGGTACAGGTTGCCATATACAACTCTTTTGTACTGTTCCAATATGCTGGCAACACAAGGATATTCCTCAAGTTCCAAGAGGAAGTCCTAAAGACCCTGATCTTTGGCGACCGGGAAAGAGCAGGCCAGAGTTCTCAAGGAACTGAAGTTGTAGGTGCCAGGATCGTCCAAGGCCAACACTTTCCAGGTGAGGTCCCCCACACTGGAAAGAAGGGACGTTCTCAGAAAAAATGCAAAGTGTGTCACAAGAGGAGGGTTTCGGAAGGACACCACCTATCAATGTGACATTTGCCCCGATCATCTGGGCCTCTGCATTAAACTGCTTCAGGGAGTATCACACATCCATGCAGTACAAAATGTTCCCTATTCATTTTAATTTCCCATAACTTGATCCCAATGTAACAAGTCCAGAGTACATTCCAAATTTTAACCCAATAAACCACTAAATTGCCTAAAAAAATCTTTCATCAAGAAAAAAAAAAAATTTAAATTAAAAAAATAAGTCCTCTGAGGGTATTTTTTCCAAAAATGGGTCACTGAGTCACTATCATCAAGGACTTTCTTATGTTGCCTCAAATGCGCAGCACTCTCTCTACACCTGAGCGGGGTGCGCATTTGAGGCAACAGATTAGGGACGGCCACACACATCACATTCCCAGAATGATGATTCAGAGCATAGGGTTTGGGGTGGGCATATTTTTTAGTTTTGGCTATGCTCTGGGTCATCATTCTGGGAACATAACCTATTTTATCATTTTATGTCCCACTGTACCCCACTTTAGTAACTTAGTGTACCCCATGTTCCGCTCCTTGAGGGGGGTTCCCACTGTTCTGGCTCCATGTAAATGCTCAAGACCCCTGACTGCTCTCCTGCTCTTCCAAGACCTAGTGTGCACCCGCAGAGCTGTTTACATCCCAATATGAGGTATGTCCTTACTCCAAAGAAATATATTTACAAATTTACGGTGACATTTTCTCCTGTTGCCACTTGCGAAAATGAAAAATTTGGGGTAACCCCAGCTTTTTTGTGTAAAAAAAAAAAAAAAAAAAAAAAAAAAAAAAAAAAAAAAAAAAAAAAAAAAAAAAAAATTTTTCCTTTTCACATGCCACTTAATGAACACTTATCAAACACCTGTGGGGTGTTAAGGCTCACTGTACTGCTTGTTACTTCCTTGTGGGATGTAGTTCCCAAATAAGTATGCCATGTGTTTTTTTTTTTTTCTTTTTTGCTGTTCTGGCACCATGGGGCTTCCTAAACGCGACATGCCCCCCCATTTCAGCAAAATTTGGAAATGTGACTCCTTCTCTTCTGAGCATTGTGGTGCGCCCACAGTGCACTGGACGTCCACACATGGGGTTTTTCCATAAGAAATGGGGTTACAAATTTTGAGGGGGCATTTTCTCCTATTACCTGTGGGGTGTTAAAGGGGTACTCTGCCCCTAGACATCTTATCCCCTATCCAAAGGATAGGGGATAAGATGTCAGATCACCACGGTCCTGATGCTGGGGAGCCCTAGGATCCCCGCAGCGGCACCCCGCTCTCATTACAGCACAGAGCGAGTTCGCTCTGCACGTAATGACGGGCAGTACAGGGGCCGGAGCATCGTGATGTCACGGCTCCGCCCCTCGTGACGTCACGGTCCGCCCCTTTCAATACAAGTCTAATAGGAGGGGGCGTGGCGGTCGTCACGCCCCCTCCCATAGACTTGCTCTGTCCCCCGTATCGCCCATCATTACGCACAGAGCGAACGCGCTCTGTGCTGTAATGAAACCAGGGTGCCGCAGCGGGGATCCCAGGGCTCCCCAGCAGCGGGACAGCGGCGATCTGACATCTTATCCCCTATCCTTTGGATAGGGGATAAGATGTCTAGGGGCGGAGTACCCCTTTACGTCTCACTGGTCCCCTTGTTACGTTCCTTGAGGGGTGTAATTTCAAAAATAGTATGCCATGTGTTTTTTTCCTGTTCTGGCACCATAGGTGCTTCCTAAATGCGACATGTACCAAAAAAAACATTTGGAAATGGTGACTCCTTCTCTTCTAAGCGTTGTGGTGCGCCCACAGTGCACTTGACATCCACACATGGGGTTTTTCCCATACTCAGAAGAGATGGGGTCACAAATTTTTGCGGGAATTTTCTCCTATTACCCATTGTAAAAATTTTTAATTTGGGGAAAAAACTGCATTTTTGTGAAAGAAAATGTCTTTACACATCCAACTTTAACGAAAATTCGTCAACACCTGTGGGGTATTAGGGCTCACTGGACCCCTTGTTACGTTCCTTGAGGGGTGTAGTTTCCAAAATAGTATGCCATGTGTTTTTTTTTTTGTTTTTTTGCTGTTCTGGCACCATAGGGGCTTCCTAAAAGGGACATGCCCACCAAAAACCATTTCAGAAAAACTCATTCTTCAAAATCCCATTGGGGGACATGTATCAAAGATTTTACCCCTGTTTTGTGTGTATTTTTTTTGCGCAAAATTTTGCGCAAGCCCTTTTTTTGCGCAATTTTTTTGCGCACGTTTTGGTAGAGCATGTCCTCCAGATGTGGCTGAATCAGGGTACCTTGGAGTGACATCTATAGTACACATGGATTTATTAACTGCGTACTTTTTTTTTTACACCAAAAATTTTGCCGCAAGAGCTGTTTTTTTTTGCGCAAATATAAGCCATCTTGGACTTAACGTAGCAAGATGCTCTAAATCATTGATTCTATTTTCCAAAGAGTGGATTTAGGAGATTACTATATTTACCCGCAATTTATGAAGCTCATTGCACTTGATTGATAAATTTAGCGCTTCTGCACATAATTTAGAATTCGGTAAAAGGGGTAAAATGCTTCTACCATACACAAATAATGATACATGTCCCCCTATGTCTCTACTTTCCTTCTGAGCCCTCTACTGCGCCCACAGAACACATTACATACACATATTAGGTATTTCCTTGCTCGAAGTTTTGTTCAGTGACTAACAAGTAAAGTCTTTTCTAAGTGAATCACAAGTGACATCTTCTTTGTTTGGAGCTGTTCACTATTCCTTTTCTTCCCCCAACTGCCATGCGATATCTGTAAGACTTCTCCTGGCTAAGACCCAGATCGGCTTAATTGGTCAGACAAACATTTTAGGCTACATGCTACAGCACCATTCTCACCAACCTCCTCTATGCAAACTCAACCTGTATATTTCATAGATCACTAGTCAGACCACACATGGAATACTGTGTACAGTACTGGGCACCAGTGTACAAGAAATATATACTATTTAAACTATTTAACTATGTAACATAGCAATAGTGCCCACTTTGTGTCCCACAACATTAGTTAGATCCCCTCTGTGTTTCCATATAGTAGCTAGGCCCCCTGTGCTCCCATATAGTATTAGACCCATCTGTGCCCCCATATAGTAGTTAGGTCCTCTCTGCCCCCATATTGTAGTTAGGTCTCCTCTGTGGTCAGCGGCACCATGGCAACGCCGGCTTTATGCGCGTGCTCCCGGCACGTGCAACACACACCCCGCCGGCGCCGCTCACAGAAGCAGGATCCCTACCAGCTATTTCCACAAATCCACACACTCTATCTATAGAGTGTGTAGAGGGCATCTTTAACCCCTTGCTAATACCCTGATAATCTTCACCTTTCCTGCACACTCTCATAAGGTACCCATTCTACAGAGTGGTAAGTAACCAAAAAACTTTTGTGTACATCACTCTTCCTTACCAATTCAGCCACTTTTTCTTGACTGTATGACACATGGATGATACCCAAAAGTACTGCTGAAATATAATAATTATTCTATTTATCTGAACTCTGCAGAAATGTTAATACTGCACTATATACCTTACCTGCCTATATAATATCTACAATATATAATCCATAGAATATGGAATATAATCAAAATAATCCTAACCTCTGTTACCACTATACTTGTGCTCCCAGCCTGCCTATATGCATAGGCGTGCGCAGCCTATTGCAATAGGGTGTGCACCCTAAAGCACAAACTCACTCTGCGCACGCGCGCGCGCGTGTGTGTGTGTGTGTGTGTGTGTGTGTGTGTGTGTGTATACATACATATATACACATACACACACACACACACACACTCCTGCTTGCATAGTGTAGGAGGATTGGATCCAGGGCCAGTTTTAGGCTTAGCATGGCCCTGGGCAAAATCAGAAGTGGGGTCCCAAATGTCGTAATAGTGCACTAATCAGATTAGCACATTTTTGGTCACTTCAAATACCATAAAAAATATCTAAAAAGCAAAAAAAAAAAATGGTACCGATAAAAACTACAAATCACAGCGCTAAAAATGACCCTCACATCCCCATATACAGAAAAATAAAGTGCTATAGGGATCAGAATAGTACAATTTTATATTTTTGTATTCACATTAGGTTGGCAGCATAAATCTCCCACATTAGGATGGAAATATATTTCCCCCACATTAGGTTGGCAGTATAGTTCCCCCACATTAGGTTGGCAGCATAAATCTCCCACATTAGGATGGAAATATATTTCCCCCACATTAGGTTGGCAGTATAGTTCCCCCACATTAGGTGCAGTATAGTTCCCCCACATTAGGTTAGTAGTACAGTTCCTCCACATTAGGTGCAGTACAGTTCCCCCACATTAGGTTGGCAGTATAGTTCCCCCACATTAGGTTGGCAGTATAGTTCCCCCACATTAGGTTAGTAGTACAGTTCCTCCACATTAGGTGCAGTATAGTTCCCCCACATTAGGTGCAGTATAGTTCCCCCACATTAGGTGCAGTACAGTTCCCCCACATTAGGTGCAGTACAGTTCCCCCACATTAGGTGCAGTACAGTTCCCCCACATTAGGTGCAGTATAGTTCCCCCCATTAGGTGCAGTATAGTTCCCCCACATTAGGTACAATATAGTTCCCCCACATTAGGTTGGCAGTATAGTTCCTCCACATTAGGTTGGCAGTATAGTTCCTCCACATTAGGTTGGCAGTATAGTTCCTCCACTTTAGGTTGGCAGTATAGTTCCTCCACATTAGGTTGGCAGTATAGTTCCCCCACATTAGGTACAGTATAGTTCCTCCACATTAGGTGCAGTACAGTTGCCCCACATTAGGTGCAGTACAGTTCCCCCACATTAGGTGCAGTATAGTTATAATTGTAGGGAGGAGGACAAGTCTAGAATTTACCATGAGGCTTACGGGACTAATTCTACCCCTGATCTTATATTTGCCAAGGGGTTCAATGGGCGGAGCCAAAGGGTTGTCAAAATTAGGTTTTGCCTAGAGTGTCAAAAATCCATGCACCAGCCCTGACTAGACCTCCCACTTGTGTGTATGTTTGATGGTGTTTATAGGGAGGCATTTGATGTGGATTTGAAAAAAAATAGTAAGTTGAATGGTAAAACTCATGTTTTTCTTTACTTGGCAAACAGAAGAACGCTTTTACTATAAGATGGAGGCACAGAGGGGGGGAATATTCCAAATAGAATTTTTTTTTTCACCAGATTGGTTGAAAAAGTGATGCGGCGCCCAGCAAGCTTGGAGCAGCATGCACGTTGTAGTTTTGGGTCTGCAGCTGACCACAAACTAGGACTCCCAGCATGTTACACCATAATCTAAATTGTACTCCTATATAGTGCAAGATGTGCGGAGTTGTAGTTTTGGTCATCATATATTGTATCAGGGCATGCTGGGAATTGTAGTTGGTAAATGCACCTCCCAGCATTGCATTCCTTCAAGGAATGCAATGCTGGGATTTGCAGTTACCAACTACAATTCCCAGCATGCCCTGATACAAAATATGGTGACCAAAACTACAACTCCCATTATGTTGCACTATACTATAATATAGGTTATATGGTGCTACATGCTGGGGGGAGCTGTAGTTTCGGTTCAGCTGCCGAGATATAGGCTGGAATCTGGATCACAGAAATTTCTTGATCCAGATTCCAGCCTATATCTCTGCAGCTGAACTGAAACTACAGCTCCCCCCAGCATGTAGCACCATATAACCTATATTATAGTATAGTGCAACAAAATGGGAGTTGTAGTTTTGGGTCAGCTGCAAAACATAAGCTGCATCAGGGCATGCTGGGCATTACAAATAGTAACTGCAACTCCCAGCATGCCCTGATACAATCTTGGTCTGCTCTGCAGCTTTCCCAAAATTAATGCATTGCTTCCCCAGGACTCAGGAGTATAGTGCAACATAATGGGAGTTGTAGTTTTGGGTCAGCTACAAAACCATAGACTGTATCAGGCTGATACAGCCTATGGTTTTGCTGCTGACCCAAAACTAATTTTGGGACAGCTGCAGAGCAGACCGAGATTGTGTCAGGGCATGCTGGGAGTTGCAGTTAATACTAACTGTAATGCCCAGCATACCCTGATACTATCAGGGCATGCTGGGCGTTACAGTAGTAACTGCAACTCCCAGCATGCAACTCCCAGTATGCCCTGACCACACCACACATGCCCAGGCTCACAGCTCAGGACTACATCCCCATCATGCATGATTGTGACTGTCTATTATATGTAGCCTACATATAATAGACAATCACACATGATGGGGATGTAGTCCTTAGCTGTGAGCCTACATATAATAGACAATCACAATCATACATGATGGGGATGTAGTCCTGAGCTGTGAGCCTACATAATGTAGGCTCACAGTTCAGGACTACATCCCCATCATGTATGGCAGCAGGCCAGCAGCCACTTACCGGCACTTGCTGCTGCAGGCCTCTCTCTCCTTAGCTGCCCCAGCAGCCCAGACTCCAGAGCTGGGGGCCCGGGCTTCTCCTGTCCTTTCCCTGGCAGCGGGCCTCTCCTGTGCGGGCTCTCCAGAAACAGTGTGCGCGTGCGTCATGACGTCATGTGCAGCCGTGCGCACTGACGCCTGACCCATCAGCCCCCGCGCTCTTAAAGCGGCCCCGGGCGGCATGTAAGGTCAGTCAGTGTAGGGATAATGTGTGTAGTAGTGGTTGCGGCGCCGAGCGGGGGGTGGTGTGTGGGTGGGGGGTCGGGCTGGTGATGTCGGCGAAAAAAAAAAAAAGAGTCCTGCAGCAGCGGGCCGCGGACGCGGTGATTAGGGTGTGCCTGTGCACACCCGGCACACCCCGTGCGCACGCCTATGCCTATATGTCTACAATGCCCACTAAGCAATTTTCAATACTTCTACTCCTATAACAACTACTACCACCATTCTTGTGCACCAAACCTGTTTACAAGCCCACCTATACTGTACGCATAATATTTATTATCTATTATATTTATAACGCCTGCCGCTACTGCTCTTATACCTTGAGTATGCTTATATTTTATACAGGGGTTTTTATCCATAATATAGAATACCTATTCTTTTTTTTTTTTTTTTTTTTTTAATTGTAACATTTTTATTGAAAGTTTAAATGCAATACAATAACAGCAGAAGAAGTAGAAAAATAATAGACAACAAGAAAGGTAGTCCCCAACAACATATAAAAATATGCATAGATGTGTTCTGACACAAGTATCAACCTATAGCTTCACAGCAGTGCAGCATGACCTGTCGATACAACAATAATAGAGTATGCACAATGAACGGGCACTACCTTAGCATGTCAGAGTGGTATTGGCAAAGCAGTAAGGTTATGTAATCATGGGATTGAGGAAAGGTGTTGACATCAACCTCACAGCAGAAGCGAACATCAAAGTAGAACACTCTAGTTACCTTTAACAAGATAAGCGGGGATAGGGAAAGGTTAAGGGAGAAAGGGCAAGGGAAGAAGTGGGAAAGGAGGATCAGGAAAAGTCATGTAGAGAAGGGAGCAGGTAAAATAAGAGAGGAAGTAGCGAGACAGGCAAACAAGTATCAGAGAGATCTTACCTAGCCGACTGGACCAGCTCCTCCGACCCTTCTGGCGATACAAGGTGTATGTTATGTGAGAGTGGTGAGTATAATTGTCTGTGTTGAAGTCAAATAGGGTGACGAGGAGGTTTTCAATGTGAAAGGAAGTGAACTATTCTAAGTGGAGTCTTGCAAAGTCAGGGGACGACATGAAGGACAGCCAAGGGGACCATATTGCATGGAATTTATCATGCTGGCGCTTCGAGTCCGCCAGAAGTTCCTCCATGCGACATGTATGTGATACTTCCTGAAGCCAGGCAGAGAATGTTGGGGGGTGTTCAGACCTCCACAATCTGGGTATTACCGCTCTCACAGCCATTAAAAGGAAATTAGCCAATTTAGAGGACGCACAAAGCTGGACACGAGGGAGAATGGATAGCAGGACCACAGCCGGACATTTTCGCATTGATAGAGATGTCAGAGTCTCAATAGTGGTAAGGATGTTCGTCGAATAACAATTCAGTTTCTGACAGGTTAGCCAGATGTGAGTCATTGTACCCTCGTCCTGGCCACATCTCCAACATCTGCTAGTGACAGAGGGATAAATGCGGGAGAGAAGAGATGGGACTCTATACCACCTGGTAATAATTTTATAGTTGGTTTCTTGCGATTTACAGGAAATGGATGCTTTATGATAGGAAGTCAAGGCCTTAGTCCACTCTTCGTCAGATAGCATGAGATCCATCTCTCTCTCCCAAGAGGCACGGAACAGAAGATCAGTAGTAGCATCCTTCTCCAAAAATAGAGAGTATAGAGCACTGATTGCATGTGGGATCAAAGGAGAAATGAGGAAAAAAAAAGTGGAGAGAGGACAGCACCTCGTGTGATACCGTAAAACAAAAGACCCCAGATGGAAACCCTGACAGGGTGTATTCTACCCTGGTGACCCTCTTGAGGGTTAAGCGTGTCTCCCCATTTTAAGGGGTACTGATGATATCCGTGCTGCAGTCGAGGTGCCTGGACTGGTATCCAATGGAAGAACCGTATAATAATGGAATGTGTAGGAAAGAAGGAGGCCCTTAGGTCCGGCATTGCTCGGTCCACAAAGATTCAGTGGAAGACGTGGTGGAGGTTCAAAGTATTTTATTTAAAATTAATAAATAAAACTAATTTCCAGATGCATGCAAGCAATGACGCATTTCGGGATCAGCATATCCCTTCAGCTTGCAAATGTATACAATGCAATCTGAAGAAGGGATATGCTGATCCCGAAACGCGTCATTGCTTGCATGCATCTGGAAATTAGTTTTATTTGTTAATTTTAAAGAAACTACTTTTAACCTCCACCACGTATTTCTCTGAACCTTTGTGGACCGAGCAGCGCCGGACCTAAGGCCCTCCTTCTTTCCTTCACATTCCTGCATGTGGGATCGGGGAGGATGCAGTGCTGCTCTCCTTTTTTATCCATACCTGTTTTTTTTTTTTTTATATGCCTTTTTTTTAATGTGTGTTATTTTAATTTGCCATTTGCCCATATACACATATATGTATACATCAGCCCACATTCCATTCACCCTATTGCACCTCAAATACCATGACCTGCCACAGTCGTGGGACTAAAACAACATCACCAAAAGGTGAGTATATCACTTAGGTGCGGTGGAGGGATCACACCAAGTCGAGATACGCTACAAGGGAGCGCCCCTATCGCTCTTTTTATCTCTCCCATCCTGTATAGTATTGAAAGAGCCAATAGACCTCCAAAAGGAGGAGACTGGAGATTGGCATTGTTAAACAGGAAAACTCAATGGATCTTTATGCATAATGTTCTTCAAGAACAGACCTTATATTACATAAGTGATGAGTACATTAATAAAACCGCCCATCACATCCAAATAATACCTTTAAGTATTGTCTAAATATTACCCCATCAAGTACATGATTGTATTATACATGCTTTTCCTATACAAATTTATGGGAAGTTATGTCATGTATTAGGGGTGCGATTTTTGTATACATATTCTCTTTATGTCAAGGCAATTTAGATTATGACTAAGGGTCCTTGAGACCAGAAACGCGTCAATCTGTTGCTGTTTCATTGGTGTTTTGTTTGTTAACCAAGGCCATGGATGTATGATCTTAAAGCATAGAAATAAAGGTGCAAAAAATTTTAACTTTACTCCAGTGTGCTGGATTCAGCTTGTTTGCTGTATACTGACCATGCCGATGTTGGGAGATGCAGGGAGATGGCACATTGGGAAGCACAAGAAGTCCAGGCTGCTCGACCAGAACTTCAGTTGAAGCAAAGGAGCCAATAGATGTAACTTTCAATCTAACATCATCTTTACTTTCCAATCTTTATTGTCTCAAGCTTACAAAACTTGACGTGGCTGTGTGGCATGAAGCAATGTCAACAATGTCAGAACACAAGGAAGGTGTTTTTCTAGGATAACCGTGTACTTGACTTGATTCGTGGGTCCCTGATAAAGACAAACCTGCCCGATTCCAGCCTTGCTAAAGTATCCCCAGTGGGTGTGAGACAGTGTGGCTTGTAGGCCTCTCTAGGTCTCTGTCTACCATTAGACAACCAGGTGTTAGGCAAAGCTGCAAATTTGACTGATAAGAGAAATGACCTTACTCTATTCCTCTCTGGTTCCATCCTTTTACAAATTTTACACATTTTAGCCTTGTTCTTCTTTGCTTGTCATTGATGAAGGGCTTTTTGCTAGCTTTGTATGACTTCAGCCCTGCCCCCTAGGTGAGTTGTTTAACCTTCCTCATGACAAAAGAGCCCCCCCCCCAAACATTATTTTTATTGTTGCATTCATGAAAAACAAAAGGTATCGATTACATAACAGAGAATATGTTATCAAGTCAAGTGTACATGTTCAAGGTAGCATGGGTAAAAC
Organism: Hyla sarda; assembly: GCF_029499605.1. Classification (NCBI taxonomy): domain Eukaryota; kingdom Metazoa; phylum Chordata; class Amphibia; order Anura; family Hylidae; genus Hyla; species Hyla sarda. The sequence continues at coordinate 310,623,995 of NC_079192.1, forward strand.
ATTAAAGGGGTACTCCGCCCCTAGACATCTTATCCCCTTTCCAAAGGAAAGGGGATAAGATGTTTGATCACAGGGGTCCCGCAGCTCGCCCGCACCCAGCGTTCGGAACTAAGTCTTCCGAACACTAGGGCAGCGGAGTACCCCTTTAAATACAGAAAAACATTAGCCTAAAGTGGAAACACGGCTGACAGTGATCATGATAGAGAATATGCAAGTTGGACTCTTAGCATGATGTCTGAATATGACCTGGCATTTACAGTGGTTGTGAGAAAGGAATGACCTTGTAGAAACTTGGGAACCCTCAACATTATCCATAAAACCCATATCAGTGAGGACAGATTGACAAACAAGCTCCACCATCTTGGCAGAGTGTAGACATCTACCACGACCCATCTTACCAGGAGACAAGGCCCCAGAAGAAACATGTTAAGAAGCTTTCAGGCAAACACTGGAGAGACAACATAAGTTGACCAGTTGACAATGAGGTCCCAGTCCCGCTTAGAACCTAATCATTTAGGCAATCTACACTCCGATGGCTAAGAGTCAAAGTATATTTGGACATAAATAACATATTTTACTATACTGCCTCAATATCCCTGTGAAATCTGTATCTGTCACACACACCTTTTTTTTCTTATCGTATACAAAAAAAGCACAAACTTCAAGCTTTTTTTTCGGTGGATTTTTTTTTTTTTTTGGGGGGGGGAGCATGGTATTTTCTGAAAACAATACACTGAATTTTTTCACGTAAAAAAAACTTTGTTTTTATTGCAATTTTTTATACAAGCATTTTGGTGTATTTTTTTATTTTATACATTTGTAAGTATTGCTGTACAGTGTTTTATTTATTTATTTATTTTTTATCAAACAATAGCATGGACTAGATATGGCATTTATTGGGGGGTAAGATTTTCTATAATACTTAAAATGGACAGAAAAAATGCATGTTGCCGATGTAATAAATGCCAAAAAGAACGTGTGTAGAAAAACCTGTGATCAGGTTTTTTATTTTTTACAGGCGGAAAAAACACAAGTGAGTAAAGGAGCCCTAAATGTATAGTTTGACTATCATGATAAATCCTGTGTTTTATTTTTTAGTTTGCATGGTTTACTTGATCAGTGGTGTTTGGATTAAGTATACTATTTTCTACTTTATTATGTGCAGCACTCTGATGCAAAACACAGTTATTTTTTGTATTTCTCTGCAAAAAATGTTTTATTTTTTTCAAAAAAAGAGTTGAGTTAGTTTCCTGTGATCATGCGCCATAAAGGAGCCAATCATGAATCTAAGCTGTGATGGTGGCATGTGCATTGCGTGACCGTCAAGACAAGCGAGAAAATAGAGACTGGTAAAGACCCCCGGAGTATTGGCACTGGAGCAGCAATATCTTTAACAGCTGAGTAAAGTTTATTTTTATTTAGCTTTTTATTTTATAACTTTCCTGCAGCTAGCTTAATTTCTTGAACTGTTGGACAATCCCTTTAAGTCAGGTATAAAAATGAGGATTGATGAAAAAGTATATTTAGGTACAATAAACAAAGATGGATTACTGTAAAGCTTTGAAAAAAAGGTGGTCTCTAAAAATAGTTGATGACATGAAGCTCTTTCAAAGTGGTTCTTTAAGACATGCATTAAATACGCACAGTTCACAATGAGGGGTCAATAATGTTATATTTTAATAGTTTAGGCATTTTCACATGTGGGAATACAAGCTGGTTATGGAGCTGCAGCATGTAAGTGAGGATAAGCCCCCCAAATTCCATTTAACTGATATGACCCCCGCAATCAGGCTGAGGAGTCCGATGAGTGCCCTGAACTAACTGTAACTTAAGCCTTTAGATGTCATAATCAACTCCGAAGGGTTTATGGTGGACATTATGATATCCCTCATCTGCTGCTATCACTCACATTGTAGGAGAGTGCAGCTCCTGCGCTAACTTCATAGACAGATTGCACTGCATGACATAAATGTATGTTATATCATGCGAATGTACGCCACACCATGATATATATTTATTTCATAGAGAGGGAAAGGGTTAACCTGTTGAGGACGAAGGGGGTGTATGCATACTCCCTTGCGTCCTGGTACTTAAGGACGAAGGGCGTATCCATACGCCCGTGGGAATTTTGGTCACCGCCGCGTGCCGGGGGGGGGGGGGGGGGACCGGACCGGGGTGATTGCTGATAGCTATCAGCAGGCACTCCATGCAAATGCCCAGGGGGGTCATTAGAATTCACACTTGTGATTTGCGCCGATTCCGGGTCATTACGGGTCTATGGTGACCCGGAATTTAAGGGGGATCGCGGTTGTCTAAGACACCCATGATCCCCCTGAAGTGATAGGAGTGAGGTGGCAGGGGTGCCACCCCTCCTATCCCTGCTATTGGTGGTCTAGACGCGACCACCAATAGCAGATCGGGGGCGGGGGAGCTTTACTTTCGTTTCCCCGTCCTTCCCACCCACAATGGGCGGGCCAGAACGGGGAAAATGAAGAGGACCGGGCTCCGACGTCCACTTACCCGTCCGGAGGCTGCGGAGCCACGGTAATCGGCGGGCGGCGACGGAGATCTGTGGGCGGCTTGCTGCAGAAGAGAACGGCTCCCTGGATGCGACGGAAGCCGGTAAGTTGCCTAGCAACATCTAGAGGGCTACAGTCTGAGACCACTATAGTAGTCTCTAGATTTTAGCCCTCCAGATGTTGCAAAACTACATCTCTTAGCATGCCCAGACAGCTGTTTGCTGTGTGGGCATGCTGAGATTTGTAGTTTTGCAACAGCTGGAGGTCTACAGTTTAGAGACCACTGCACAGTGATCTCTATACTGCCCTCTAGATCTTGCAAAACCACAACTCCTAGCATGCCCACACAGCTGTTTGCTCTCTGGGCATGCTGGGAGCTGTAGTTTTGCAACATCTGGAGGTCCACAGTTTGGAGATCACTGTTCAGTTGTCTCTAAATTGTAACACTCCAGATGTTGCAAAACTGCAAATCCCAGCATGCGCAAACAGCTGTCTCGGCATGCTGGGAGTTGTAGTTGCATACCTCCAGCTGTTGCATAACTACATCTCCCAGCATGCCCTTCTGTGATCAGTACATGCTGGGAATTGTAGTTTTGCAACAGCTGGAGGCACACTGGTTGGAAAATACTGAGTTAGGTAACAGAACCTAACTGAAGGTTTTCCAACCAGTGCGTGCATGCTGGGAGTTGTAGTTTTGCAACAGCTGGAGGCACACTGGTTGGAAAACCTTCAGTTAGGTTCTGTTACCTAACTCAGTATTTTACAACCAGTGTGCCTCCAGCTGTTGCAAAACTACAACTCCCAGCATGCACGGTCTGTCAGTACATGCTGGGAGTTGTAGTTTTGCAACAGCTGGAGGCACACTGTTTGGAAAATACTGAGTTAGCTAACAGAATCTAACTGAAGGTTTTCCAACTAGTGTGCCTCCAGCTGTTGCAAAACTACACTCAGTCTGTCAGTGCATGCTGGGAGTTGTAGTTTTGAAACAGCTGGAGGTTTGCCCCCCCCCCCCAAGTGAATCTACAGGGTACATTCACACAGGCAGGTTTACAGTAAGTTTCCTGCTTCAAGTATAAGCTGCGGCAAATGTTTCGCCGCAGCGCAAATTCCTAGCGGGAAACTCACCGTAACCCGCCAGTGTGAATGGACCCTAAAAACACTACACTACACTACACTAACACCTAATAAAGTAAAACACTACATATACACCCCCTTACACAGTCCCCCCAATAAAAATGAAAAACATATTGTACGGCAGTGTTTCCAAAACGGACCCTCCAGCTGTTGCAAAACAACAACTCCCAGCATTTCTGGACAGCCACTTACTTTCGTTTCCCCGTCCTGCCCACCCACAATGGGCGGGCCAGAACGGGGAAAATGAAGAGGACCGGGCTCCGACGTCCACTTACCCGTCCGGAGGCTGCGGAGCCACGGTGATCGGCGGGCGGCGACGGAGATCTGCGGGCGGCTTGCGGCAGAAGAGGACGGCTCCCTGGATGCAACGGAAGCTGGTAAGTTGCCTAGCAACATCTAGAGGGCTACAGTCTGAGACCACTATAGTTGTCTCCAGACTGTAGCCCTCCAGATGTTGCAAAACTACATCTCCCAGCATGCCCAGACAGCTGTTTGCTGTGTGGGCATGCTGAGATTTGTAGTTTTGCAACAGCTGGAGGTCTACAGTTTAGAGACCACTGCACAGTGATCTCTAAATTGTAGCACTCCAGATGTTGCAAAACTGCAAATCCCAGCATGCGCAAACAGCTGTCTCGGCATGCTGGGAGTTGTAGTTGCGTACCTCCAGCTATTGCATAACTACATCTCCCAGCATGCCAGTGTGAATGTACCCTAAAAACACTACACTACACTAACACCTAATAAAGAGTAAAACACTACATATACACCCCCTTACACTGTCCCCCCAATAAAAATGAAAAACGTATTGTACGGCAGTGTTTCCAAAACGGAGCCTCCAGCTGTTGCAAAACCACTGACTGTCCAGGCATGCTGGGAGTTTAGCAACAGCTGGAGGCACCCTGTTTGGGAAGCACTGGTGTAGAATACCCCTATGTCCCCCCCTTATGCAATCCCTAATTTAGTCCTCAAATGCACATGGCGCTTTCTCACTTCGGAGCCCTGTCGTATTTCAAGGAAACAGTTTAGGGCCACATATGGGGTATTTCCGTACTCAGGAGAAATTGCACTACAAATTTTGGGGGGCTTTTTCTCCTTTTACCCCTTATGAAAAGGAAAAGTTGGGGGCTACACCAGCCTGTTAGTGTAAAAAACAAAAAATGTTTACATAACATGCTGGTGTTGCCCTTTACTTTTTATTTTCACAAGAGGTAAAAGGAAAAAAAGCCCCCCAAAATTTGTAACGCAATTTCTCCTGAGTATGGAAATACCCCATATGTAAGTGTAAAATGCTCTGCGAACGCACAACAAGGCTCAGGAGTGAGAGCGCACTATGTACATTTGAGGCCTAAATTGGTGATTTGCACAGGGGTGGCTGATTTTACAGCGGTTCTGACATAAACCCAAAAAAATAAATACCCACATGTGACCCCATTTTGGAAACTACACCCCTCACGGAATGTAACAAGGGGTACAGTGAGCAGTAGGTGTAAATGCTCACTGTACCCCTTATTACATTCCGTGAGGGGTGTAGTTTCCAAAATGGGGTCACATGTGGGGGGTCCACTGTTCTGGCACCATGGGGGGCTTTGTATATGCACATGGCCCCCGACTTCCATTCCAAACAAATTCTCTCTCTAAAAGCTCAATGGCGCTCCTTCTCTTCTGAGCATTGTAGTTCACTCGCAGTGCACTTGATGTCCAAACATGGGGTATTTCCATACTCAGAAGAAATGGGGTTACAAATTTTGGGGGGCATTTGTCCTATTACCCCTTGTAAAAAAAAGTTAAATTTGGGGAAAAACCAGCATTTTAGTGAAAAAATTATTTTTTTCATTTACACATCCAACTTTAACAAAAAGTTGTCAAACACCTGTGGAGTGTTAAGGCTCACCGTACCCCTTGTTACGTTCCTTGAGGGGTGTAGTTTCCCTAATAGTGTGCGATGTGGGGGGAGGGGGTTGCTATCCTGTCACCATAGGGTTTCCTAAATGGGACATGCCCCCCAAAAACCATTTCAGCAAAATTCCCTCTCCAAAATCCCATTGTTGCTCCTTCCCTTCTGAGCCCTCTACTGTGCCCGCCGAACACTTGACATACACATATGAGGTATTTCCTTACTCGAGAGAAATTGGGTTACAAATTTTGCGGGGCTTTTTCTCCTATTACCACTTGTAAAAATTCTAAAACTGGGTCTACAAGAACATGCGAGTGTAAAAAATGAAGATTTTGATTTTTCTCCTTCACTTTGCTGCTATTCCTGTGAAACACCTAAAGGGTTAACAAACTTACTGAATGTCATTTTGGATACTTTGAGGGGTGCAGTTTTTATAATTGGGTCATTTGTGGGGTATTTCTCATTTAAAGGCCCTTCAAATACACTTCAAAACTTAATTGGTCCCTGAAAAATTAAGATTTTGTGAAAAATTGGAAAATTGCTGCTGAACTTTGAAGCCCTCTGATGTCTTCTAAAAACATGTCAACTTTATGATGCAAATATAAAGTAGACATATTGTATATGTGAATCAATATATAATTTATTTGGAATGTCTATTTTCCTTACAAGCAGAGAGCTTCAAAGTTAGAAAAATGCAAAATTTTCAAATTTTTCATCAAATTTTGGAATTTTTCACCAAGAAATGATGCAAGTATCGACAAAAATTTACCACTTACATAAAGTAGAATATGTCACGATAAAACAATCTTGGAATCAAATTTATAAGTAAAAGCATCCGAAAGTTATTAATGCTTAAAATGACAGTGGTCAGATTTGCAAAAAATGCTCCCGTCCTTAGGGTCATAGAGGGCTCCGTCCCCATGGGGTTAAAGGGGTACTCCACTGGAAAACATTTTTTTTTTAAATCAACTGGTGCCAGAAAGTTAAACAGATTTGTAAATTACTTCTGTTAAAAAATCCAAATCCTTCTAGTACTTATCAGCTGCTGTATGATCCCCAAGACGTTCTTTTCTTTTTGAATTTCCTTTCTGCCTGAGCACAAGTGCTCTCTGTTGACACCTCTGTCCATTTTAGGAACTGTCCAGAGTAGGAGGAAATCCCTATAGGAAATTCCTCTTGCTCTGGACAGTTCCTGACATGAACAGAGGTGTCAGCAGAGAGCACTTGTGCTCAGGCAGAAAGGAAATTCAAAAAGAAAAGAATTTCCTGTGTTTTATACGGCAGCTGATAAGTACTGAAAGGAATAAGATTTTTTTATAGAAGTAAGGCTGCATTCACATCACGATTTCTCCAATTTCTCCATTCGACCTGAGTAAACGATTTTTATAACTTAAAATCGTATGAAATCGTATATAAAGACGGATCCATTGACCTCCATTAAAAAATCGGATCCATTACACACATCAGATTTGATCCGCATCCGATTTCACATGATTTTTGTTCAGGTCTGAAATCGTGGTCAACCCCGATTTCAGACCCAAACAAAAATCGTGTGAAATCGGATGCGGATCAAATCGGATGTGTGTAATGGATCCGATTTTTTAATGGAGGTCAATGGATCCGACTTTATATACGATTTCATACGATTTTAAGTTATAAAAATCGTTTACTCAGGTCGGATGGAGAAATCGTAATGTGAATGCAGCCTAATTTACAAATCTGTTTAACTTTCTGGTATCAGTTGATTTAAAAGAAAATGTTTTCCAGTGGAGTACCCCTTTAACCACTTAAGGACCCAGGGCGTACCTGTTCTATAACGGGCCGGGCCTGAGGAAGAAAGGGATACAAGATTGCTATCCCCCCCCCCCCCCCCCCGTTATTTGTTTTCTGTTACCTTTATCATAGCTAATAAATACCTATTGGATTTTAATACTGCAGTTTGCAGTTCTATTTCACCAGTACCAGTGAAGCGCTCCTGCACTGTCGGCATTTTTGGGGAAGCCTCCTGCCAGAGCCACCCCGCACTCCTTCCATTGTATTTTACCGCTCTTCAGCGGTTCCGACATCCAGCTGCTCCTGGTCAATTAAAGTGGTCCTCCACCGACCCCTGCACACTACACGTGCAGAGAGACGTGTGACCCCTACCACCATCCAAGCTCAGCTAATCCTAAGGGTTGAGGGGCGAAGGGATCTCCCGACATCTGCCCCGCATCTGGATACCTCTGCCCGCATCCTGCGATTAACATCGGAGGACCAAAGCACCTCCTCCCGCAGCACCGCTACCTGCAGCACCGCTTTTCCAGCTAACGGTACCAGCAGTAACCTGCTCCTGCAGAACATCCACGGCTAGCGGAGAAGATCCAGTAGCAGAGGTGACCTCCAGCGGCATCGGGATTCCTGCCGCTCTCCCCCCAAAAGCGCTGTCCAGAGTTGTGCCTGCTCGCTAGCGCAACTTGACAAGGTGAGCAGGCATTTCATTTCCTAATACCTCTGCCTATCTAACGCTCTTTTTAGCAAAGGTAAAGGCACCATCAAGGCGCCATCTCTGTGTTTTTTCTTTCCATGTATATCCTGAATTATAAACATATATTGTGTATTAAACTGCACGGTCAATGGCGTACACGCAAAAAAATTCCAAATTCCAAACTAGCGTATTTTTGGTCACTTTTCATATCATGAAAAAATGAATTAAAAGCGATCAATAAGTCTGATCAATACAAAAATGGTACCGCAAAAAACTTCAGATCATGTCACAAAAAAGAGTCCTCATACCGCCCCATACATGGAAAAATTAAAAAGTTATAGGGGTCAGAAGATGACAATTATAAACGTATACATTTTCCTGCATGTAGTTAGGATTTTTTTCAGAAGTGCGACAAAATCAAACTTACGTACGTAGGATATCATTTATATTGTATGGACCTACAGAATAAAGAGAAGGTGTCATTTTTACAGAAAAATGTTCTCTGTAGAAACGGAAGCCCCCAAAATTTACAAAATTGTGTTTTTTCTTCAATTTTGTCGCACAATGATTTATTCTCTGTTTTGCTGTAGACTTTTGGGTAAAATGACTGATGTCATTACAAATTAGAATTGGTGGCACAAAAAAAGCCATCATATGGATTTTTAGGTGCAAAATTGAAAGAATTATGATTTTTTAAATGTAAGGAGGAAAAAATGAAAGTTCAAAAACGGAAAAACCCCGGGTCCTTAAGGGGTTAATAAGCTCTGGTAAAGTGAAAGCTGAGCTGTGATTGGTTGTTATGGGCAAAAATCCCCTGTTTTTCTCTCACACATGTTAATAAATCATGGTTTTTGTAAGTTTTAATATTTCACTATATTGTTTAAAGTGGTAACTGGCTGCTCATTTTTTCCTCAAAAGGCCATGAAAAAAGCCAATGAAAACACAGCAAAATGCTATCTCTGCTTTAGGCTACAGTATGGTCACACATGGTATTTTGGTCAGAATTTGGCTCAGTGTTTTCAACCAAAATCAGAAATGGAAACGAAACGGAGGTAAAAACCACAATGGAAAGATTTGCACCTCTTTCTGTGTCTGTTACACTCCTGGTTTTGGTTAAAAATACTGAGCAAAATCCTGCCGAAAAACTAGGGCATAGAAAATCTCAGTTGCTACTAAAGCGAGAGGCTTATTTTTCCTGTCTTCTGTGCTCACTTTGCAGCATTAATAAAGGCAGAAGAGTCAGCTAGATTAAAGGGGTACTCCACTGGAAAACTTTTTTTTTTTTTCAAATCAACTGGTGCCAGAAAGTTAAACAGATTTGTAAATTAGAGCAGGTAGAGAAAATATAAGTCCGGCACTGCTATGCAGGTGAAGGCAGTTTACTAGGTAATATGGTATCCGCTTTCTCAGGTATATGTAGAGACTGGACGGTGTGTGCTATGTTGGGGTGCTGGTTGAGGAAAGCACATATCGCTTGACACAATCGGAGCAATGTAGAAAAAACCGCACTCGCCCGATCAACGTGCACAGATTTCTTTATTCCGTTGAACATAAACGTCTGACGAAGTGGGCTGTGTTCCCGTGAAACAGCTGTAACTACACCTCCTGTTCCCTGGCGTCCCTGCCGACCACTAGTCCTTCTGTGTTCCACGTTTATGTTCAACGGAATAAAGAAATCTGTGCACGTTGATCGGGTGAGTCCGTTTTTTTCTACATTGTTCAGATTTGTAAATTACTTGTATTTAATCTTAATCCTTCCAGTACTTATCAGCTGCTGTTCTGATCCACAGGAAGTTCTTTTCTTTGTGGATTTACTTTCTGTCTGACCACAGTGCTCTCTGCTGACACCTCTGTCCATTTTAGGAACTGTCCATAGCAGGACAGGTTTCCAATGGGGATTTGCTCCTACTCTGAACAGTTCCTAAAATGGACAGAGGTGTCAGCAGAGTGCACTGTGGTAAGGCAAAAAGGAAATTCAAAAAGAAAAAAACTTCCTGTGGAGCATACAGCAGCTGATAAGTACTGAAAGGATTAAGATTTTTTAATAGAAGTAATTTACAAATCTGTTTAACTTTCTGGTACCAGTTGATTTAAAAAAAAAATGTTTTCCAGTGGAGTACCCTTTAAGGCTCGGTTCAGACTGAGAAATCTATGTCTGGAAATATTCCAGCCGGAGAATCCAAGAGCATTCTTTTGACTATGGAATCAGTCAGGCATTTACATTGGGTAATCCCCCTGAAGTATACAACAGATGAAAACCGCAAGACCCGCTGTGAAAAGAGCATAAGACTATCCTTTAGCCCCAAAGCCTCAATAGTTAACCTTTGAACCATTCCCCCACTATGATGTATATTTACGCCACAGGCAGGATATGTTAATGCGAAATGACAAATATTTACATGATGGATAACAAAGATGTTTATTTTTGTGTACATTATTTTATTTGAAAATGGAAAAAGGGGGGAGTCAACACCCTACAGCAATGTACACAAAAATAAACATAAACATCTTTGTTATCGCCACATGCAGGTGTCCAAAGGATTAAAATATAACATTATTAAAACCACGCGGTGAATGGTGTAACCATAAAAAAATACCAAAGTCCAGAATTGCTGATTTTGATCACTTAATATAATAGAAAATATAATAATCAACTAAAGGGGCCGCTCATACAGCCCCATATATGGAAATATAAAAGTGATCTAGGGGTCAGAAGAGCCTGCACTAATGGAGCGCTGATAACACTAATCAATGCTGTTCTATGGGACAGCATTTTTCAGTGTATGCAATCGCAAGATTGAATGTAATAGTTCCCTATGGGGACTAAGAAACTGTTAATAAAAAGTAAACAATAAAAGTTGAGAAATGTGAATAAGCCCCTGGCCCCTTTTCTAATAATAGGTTAACTAACCCACCTTCCTCATTTAAAATAAATAAATAAATAATGTGGTATGGCCATGTGCGTAAATGTCTAAACTAATCACTAAAATATAATGTTCAAGGGGTATTCCAGGATTTTTTTTATTTGACTATGCTACAGGGGCTGTAAAGTTAGTGTAGTTTATAATATAGTGTCTGTACCTGTGTGTAATGGTTTTCTCACAATTCTGTGATTTTCACCCCACTATTTCTAACAGCATACAAAATGACTGCTGTCTCGCATTTTTCCCAGCTGCAATCCGACCGAGACCAGACTCACTAGTCAGCTGATGACAGGGAGCCTGTCTACTTCAATGGGTGGAGCGATTACTTGGTGGGAGAGAGATCAACTGCAACTAATACAACAGGTGTAGGCACCCTGATTGAAAACCACAGGTCTTTTGTTTCAATAGGTGGAGTGGCTGATGTGTGGGAGGGAGGAAAATGGAATTTGTAGTAAAAAAAAGAAAAGTCAAACAGAAAATACAAGTTCACAAAAAGCTAGCCACAGTGTTATGGTAATCTCACAACATAGCCATTTAGCCCCAAGACAAGCCCAGATCCTTCCTAAGCATGTCCATTACTGCCTGCCAGGTACGTACTAAAATCCACTTATGGTGGATAATCCCTTTAACGAAACCACACTGTCAAAGGCATAATGGTAAAAAAAAATACCACAATTCAGAATTGATGATTTTTGGACACTTCATTTAGTAAAATAATTTATAAAAAGCGATCAACAAGTCCCATCAAAACAAAAGTGGTACATATAAAAACTACAGATTACAGCACAAAAAATGAGCCCTCTGAAAAGGGCAAGTGTAAGCATATAAATTTTCGTACAAAAGTTATAATTTTTTATAAATAGTAAAATAACATAAAACCTATATACATGAGGTATAGTTTTAATGGTATGGACCTACAGAATAAACATAACACATAATTTTTAGCGAAAAGTGACCAAATTTATTTTTTTACATTTTGCCCCACAAATACAGTATTTTTCGCCCTATAGGACGCTCCGGCATATAAGACACACCCAATTTTAAATGAGAAAAACCTAGAATACAATGTAAAGAATAGGTCACAGTGATCTTCAACCAGCGGACCTCCAGATGTTGCAAAACTACAACTCCCAGCATGCCCGGACAGCTGTCCGGGCATGCCAGGAGTTGTAGTTTTGCAACATCTGGAGGTCCGCAGGTTGAAGACCACTGGTATAGGAAGTAATACTCCCGTTTCCCCACCGCTCCGGACCCATTACCGCTCGTCACCACTGCCCTGGATGTCGCCCTTCATCGCTGTTGCCGCGTCCCCAGGGTGTCACCGTCGCTCCATAACGTCTCTGCTGCCCGGTATCCTCACTCTCCGTCGCCGCCATCACATTGCTATGCACGCCGCTACGCAAGCCGCTACGCATGCCGCTCCTATTAGATGAAGGGGCGGCGTGTGCGACGACGTGATGACGACAAAGGAGAGCGCCGGCCATGCAAGGGATCCCAGCACGGAGCAGACACCGAGGAGGCAGGTAAGGTCCCTCCCTGTGCAGCCGGGTTAGTGTCACTTTCTCTTCAGACGCGGCGGTCAGCTTTGATCGCCGCATCTGAAGGGTTAATATAGGGCATCACCGCGATCGGTGATGTCCTGTATTAGTCGTGTGTCCCGTGCATTGATGGCTGCAGGGACCACTGCGATAGGTGTGTATTCGCCGTATAAGACGCACCAACTTTTCCCCCCCAGTTATGGGGAAGAAAAAGTGCGTCTTATACGGCGAAAAATATGGTACATATTTTTGTTTTCACCATAGATTTTGATTGTAAAATGTCATTAAAAATTACAATTGGTAGCACAAAAAACAACCCATCATATAGGTTTGTAGGTGGAAAATTTAAAGCGTTATGGCTATTAGAAGGCGAGGAGGCAAGATAGTAGCTCTGATAATAATGTTTCCAAATCTTAAATAAAATAAAAAAAATACTAAGAACGTATTTTATTATTTGGCTTTAATCAGTTAATAAATCTAGGTTATACAGTCCCTTTAAAAAGTAAATATATACAAACTAAAATGTTGTGAGTGCATATGTATTTACCCCCTTAACCGTGAAACCTCTAAATTAGGTTTGGTCCAACCAACAAGGCAGCCCACCTGGGTGAAATTCAAGGGTCACATGATGCGAGTATTGATATAATTTTTGTAAATTCTGAAAGGTCCCAGAGTTTACAATGCCATTAGGCAAGCAACACAAAGACCAAGGGGCAAAATTGAAAAAAAACTAAACATTTTGTAACTTTTAGGGATGTCAATTTCATGCAGTGCACTTTCCAGTAAAAATGACACCTTATGTTTATTCTGTAGACCGTATGATAAACAAATCAAACCTATATAAGTTGGGTATCATGTTAAACTTTTACGAAAATTGGCATGTTTAAAATTGTCCTCTTCTGACTGCTATAACTTTTTTATTTTTCCATATACAGGGATGTGTGAGGGCTCATTTTTTTGCGCTGTGATCTGTAATTTTTATTAGTACCATTTTTGTTTTGGTTGGACATTTTGATAACTTTTTATAAATTTTTATCAACTGCTCCAGCCTACCATGGCTGACAGAAGCATCGAGGCACAGATTGGACGGCGAGGAGGCAGGTAAGGGCCCTCCTGCCGTCCTTTCAGTTGATCGGGACACTGCGGTGGTCCCGATCAGCACCACTGAAAAACCGGGAAGTGGTTTTTAACATTTTAGACGCTGTGATCAACTTTGATCGTGGCGTCTTAGGAGTTACCGTGTTCCGTGATGTCCGGCATTAGCCAAGGATCATTCCGCTATGACCCAAGCTCAGCTTCTGAGAAGGGGAGCAGGACAAGGGCGTACAGGTACGCCCTTCATCCCCAAGAGTTAAATCCATTCAACAAAATGTAAACTAACGGTGATGGCAGTAAACGAAAATTTTAAACAACCACCGAAAGAGCTCCAAATATCCACAGTGATAGAAGTATATGTCCAGGACCAATAAAAGATACACACTCCACAAAATGAGGCTTCAGGGAAGATTGGGCAGAAGAAAACATTTCTTAAAGACAGACATAAGAAAACCCATTCAGAGTTCATCAAACAAACATGCGGGAGAAGACAGAAATGTAACTTTTTGGCCATCCTGAGAAATTGTCCACTTGAACAATTCTCATCACCCCAGGAACACAATTCCCACATTGAAACATGGTGGTAGCTGCTTTTCATTCCCAGGGACTGGAAAACTGATCAGGATTGAAGAAAAGTAGAATTCCTCTTGTGTTTAGTATGAAACCCCCATAAATCTGTAACTCTAGGAAAAAGTGCAAAAACAAGTGAAAAACAGCAACACAAAGGAAGGGCGGTTTGGTGAATAGTGTGGCATGGTACTGTAAGTCACCTGGGAAATCACAAACATTTTGCTTATTACCTTTCAAATTTGGCAAGCAACAAGAAAAGTTGCAAAATGAATGACAGTGACAAACTTAGCTCTACATACACTATTATTCTCTTATACAGTGGAAGGTGGTGCATTCTATCACATAAAAATGTCAATTTTGACATTTGCACCAAATGCTTAAATCTGGTAATAAAACCCCCCAGTAAGATTCAAATAGGGAAGCAACCTACAGAAATAATTAATTTGGGCCAGTGTCTTCATATCTGATCTGTTTTTTTTAATTTTTGCTGAACTTCCATATGCAGTCATAAACATTCTATTACACAATATCAATTTATAAAATGTGTTTTTGTCCATTATATAAGGTGTAATATGACTTTTAAATTGTATTACCGGATCAAAGAAAATTATAATGAAAATACTATTTCAGACTATGTTTCATGTGTTTTTTCTTCTATTACTAAATTATGGGTTTGAATAAAATGGCCACCCACAAGGGCATATTAAGCCAATCTCTATGACTGCTGTGGTCAATACAAGTATCCAAAAGAGCAGCCCTTTTTTGTTCACATTCTCCTAGATTAGATCATACATCACTCACCCAACAGTCCCAAAGGAGAGTTGCGGTTTACCCAATGTAGATTTTATATAAAACTGATAACACACAAAATGAAATTGAGAACACGTTCCAGGGTACATTTTATTTCAATATAAATAAAATGCACTAGTGGAAAAGCCAACTTTTTTAGACTGCAAAATATCAAAAACAGATGCCATTAAATCACAATTCCAAACAATTTGCCAGAATTAAAAATTCCCTTTTATCTTAAATGCTCAGTTAAAGAATGCATGGTTCCTATTATAGATGGAAATAAACATAAAATGTTTTACTAATATAACTAATGCAGGATAGTTGATGGGAAACAGACTGTGCTGGTGACTTGGAAGCTGAAGCATCATGAAAGATGAATGTGTGTTCTTCTTTCACTATTAAAGGGGTACTCCGGTGGAAAACTTTATTTTATTTTTAATCAACTGATGCCAGAAAGTTAAACAGATGTGTAAATTACTTCTATTTAAAAAAAAAAATCTTAAACCTTCCAGTACTTATTAGCTGCTGAATACTACAGAAGAAATTATTTTCTTTTTGGAACACAGAGCTCTCTGCTGACATCACGAGCACAGTGCTCTCTGCTGACATCTCTGTCCATTTTAAGATCTGACCAGAGTAGGAGAAAATCCCAATAGCAAACATATGCTGCTCTGGTCAGTTCCTAAAATGAATAGCGATGTCAGCAGAGAGCACTGTTCTTGTGATTTAGCAGAGAGCACTGTGTTCCAAAAAGAAAATAATTTCCTTTGTAGTATTCAGCAGCTAATAAGTACTGGAAGGATTAAGATTTTTTAATCGAAGTAATTTTACAAATCTGTTTAACTTTCTGGCACGAGTTGATTTCTGGCACGAGTTGATTACTCCACCGGAGTACCCCTTTAAGAACTGCGAAGAAGCCCATGAAGTACAAGCTGTGTATAGGACTTTTAATTGACTTCATCTTCTCCACATTTGTCTACAGCACCGCTCTTAAAATAAGAGGTGGAAAACTACCAGGAATTAAAGCATTTTCCACCAAAAATGTCTGGGTGACATCATAAAAATAAGAAAAATTGAATGGAACGAAATAAGAATCATGTTCTTTACTACTGGAAATATCAGGTATAATGAAATTTACAAAACAACATGTCCTTTTTACTTTGGTTTCTTTCAAAACTGATGTCGTTTGCTTGTCAAAAAAGGCCTAACTCATCAGGAAGGGAATCCAAGGGCACATGGATTAACTTTATTAGGTTTATTTTAGGCATGTGCTGTTCTGCCTTAAAGCAGTACTCTAGTGCTAACTATTCCTCATTCGTTGTGCCCGGGCTGAACAAAAAATGAAAATAAACTTTTTCTCACCTTCCTGTGTTCCTCCGGAGCACTGCTACAGCTGATTAGTCCTCTAGTACCGTCTTCTTTCTTCTTCCTGTGCACGGATCGTCACACGGCACTCAGCCTATCACCGGCCGCAGCGATGTCCCCTCTCAGCTGGTGATAGACTGAGCGCCGTGTGACGATCCGTGCACAGGAAGAAGGAAGAAGACGGGACCATAGGAGCGATCAGCTGTAGCAGCGCTCCAGGGGAACACAGGAAGGTAAGTGAAAGTTTATTTTCATTTTTTTTTCAGAGCCCGGGCACAATGAAGGAGGAATAGTAGGCACTAGACTACTCCTTTGAAGGGGTTATCCACCATAAGGTGATTTTAGTACATACCTGCCAGACAGTAATGGACATGCTTAACCCCTTAAGGACAAAGCACATGTTTACCTTAAGGACCAGAGCATTTTTTGCACATCTGACCACTGTCATTTTAAGAATTAACAACTCTCAACTGTTTTTACTTATGATTTTGATTCTGAGATTGTTTTTTCATGACATATTCTACTTGTAAATTTTTGCCAATACTTGCATCCATTCTTGGTGAAAAATTCAAAAATTTCATGAAAATTTTTAAAATGTGGCTTTTTTTCTACTTTGAAACTCTCTGCTTGTAAGGAAAATAGACATACCAAATAAATTATATATTGATTCACATATTCACTATGTCTACTTTATGTTTGCATCATAAAGTTGACATGTTTCTACTTTTGGAAGACATCAGAGGGCTTCAAAGTGCAGCAGCAAATTTAAAATTTTTCACAACATTTTCAAAATCGGAATTTTCCCAGGACCAGTTCAGCTTTGAAGGGGATTTGAGGGGCCTTCATATTAGAAATACTCCATAAATTACCCCATTATAAAAACTGCACCCCTCAAAGTATTCAAAATGATATGCAATAAGTGTTTTAACCCTTTAGGTGTTTCACAGGAATAGCAGCAAAGTGAAGGAGAAAATTCAAAATCTTCATTTTTTACACTCGCATGTTCTTGTAGACCCAGTTTTTGAATTTTTACAAGGGGTAAAAGGAGAGAAATCCCACCAAAATTTGTAACCCAATTTCTTTCGAGTAAGGAAGTACCTCATATGTGGATGTAAAGTGTTCTGCGGGCCCGGTAGAGGGCTCTGAAGGGAAGGAGTGACAATGGGATTTTGGAGAGTGAGTTTTTCTGAAATGGTTTTTGGGGGTCAAAAAAAACACATGGCATATTATTTTGAAAACTACATCCCTCAAGGAACGTAACAAGGTGTACAGTGAGCCTTAACACCCCAAACAGGTGTTTGTCGACTTTTCGTTAAAGTTGGATGTTTAAATTAATTTGTTTTTTTCACAAAAATGCTGGTTTTGCCCAAATTTTAAATTTTTTAAAGGGGTAATAGGAGAAAATGCCCCCCAATATTTGTAATGCCATCTCTTCTGAGTATGAAAATACCCCATGTGTGGACGTTAAGTTCCCTGCGGGCGCACTACAATGCTCAGAACAGAAGGAGTCACATTTGGTTTTTGGAAAGCAAATTTAGCTGAAATTGTTTTTAGGGGGCATGTCACATTTAGGAAGCCCCTATGGTGCCAGAACAGAAAAAAAAACAATAACAAGGGGTACAGTGAGCCTTAAAGGGGTACTCCGGTGCTTAGACATCTTATCCCCTATCCAAAGGATAGGGGATAAGATGCCTGATCGCGGGGGTCCCGCCAGTGGGGACCCCTGTGATCTTGCATGCAGCACCCAAGTTAAAATCAGTCCCCGGAGCATGTT
Organism: Hyla sarda; assembly: GCF_029499605.1. Classification (NCBI taxonomy): domain Eukaryota; kingdom Metazoa; phylum Chordata; class Amphibia; order Anura; family Hylidae; genus Hyla; species Hyla sarda. The sequence goes on from NC_079192.1 coordinate 310,642,064, forward strand.
CGCTCCGGGTCTGATTACCGGCGACCACGAGGCCGGCGGCGTGTGACGTCATGCCTCCGCCCCCGTGTGACGTCACGCTCCGCCCCTCAATGCAAGCCTATGGGATAGGGGATAAGATGTCTAAGTGCCGGAGTAACCCTTTAACACCAACAGGTGCTTGATAAATGTTCATTAAAGTGGGATGTGAAAAGTAAAACTGTAATTTTTTACACTAAAATGCTGGGGTAAACCCCAAATTTTTAATTTTCCCAAGTGGTAATAGGAGAAAATGCCCCCGTAAATTTGTAAATACATTTCTTCAGAGTAAGGACATACCTCATATTTAACATAAACTGCTCTGCAGGTGCACACCAGGTCTCAGAAGAGCAGGAGTGGCATTCAGCTTTTGGAGAATTTTGTCAGGGGCCTTGAGCATTTACACCATGGAGCCAGAACAGCGGGACTCCCCCTCAAGTGCCATCATTTTGGAAACTACACCCCTCATGGAACATTATAAGGGGTACAGTGAGTATTATGTTTGGAACATTGGGCTGTAAAATGACAAAATAGGGTTTTTTTTCCACTAAAATGCCAGTGTTACCCCAAATTTTTCATTTGCACAAGGGGTAATAGGAGAAAATGCCCCCCAAATGTTGTAACCCCATTTCTTCTGAGTATGGAAATACCTCATATGTGGACGTAACATGCTGTGCGGGCGCTCTACAGGGCTCAAGAGTCATAGAGTTATGTTTGAATTTGAGGCCTATGGCTTATCATTAGCTGACAGTTACATACATTCAGCAGAAAATAAAAGAAAGGAATACCACCATGTGACCCCATTCCACACAGTGCACCCCCAGGGGAAGGTGTATAGGGGGGAACTGGACATTTGGAATGGACGAGTGTTCCCTAGATTTATTTTCCAACCAGAAATGGATGAAGTGTACTATGGCGGGGGGGGGATGAAAATTGCAATTTGACTACTGATATGCCAATTTTGTTCCCATAGTGATGACACCGAGCATAGCCAAAAGTATAAAATACGCCCGCCCCAAACCCTATCCTCTGAATCATCATTTTGTGTGGCCGACCCTAACCTGAGGCAACATAAAAAAGTCCCCGATGTTAGTGACTCTGTGACCCATGACCCATTTTTGGAAAAAATACTGCCAAAGGTCTTATCAGGTTTTTATTTTTGATAAAAGAGTTTTTGGGGCATTCAAGTCGTTTATGGAGGTAACTTTGGAATGTACTCTGGACTTATGGGAAATTAAAATGAAAAGGGGAAATGTAGTACTCCATGGATGTGTGATACTCCCTGAAGCAGTTTTTAATGCAGAGGCCCGGATGATCGGGGGAAGTGTCACATTGAGAGGTGGTGTCCTTCCGTATTCCCCTCTTGTGACACACTCTGCATTTTTTCTGGGATCGTTCCTTCTTTTCAGTGTGGGGGACCTCACCTGGAAAGTGCTGGCCTGGGACGATCCTGGCACCTATATTTACAGTTCCTTGGGAACTCCAGCCTGCTCTTTCCCAGTCGCCAAAGATCAGGGCCCTTAGGACTTCTTGGAACTGGAGGAATTTCCTTGTGTTGCCAGCGTACTGGGACAGTACAAAAGAGGACACAGTAGATCCAGTAGCCATCTTAACAATTGGCAAATGAAGGGCATGGAGCAATGATGATAGAATAACTATAGAATAAAAGTATTTACTGAAGTTACATCCTCGGTCACATATATATTATTATAGGGCACTATAAGTAAGGAAAGTATATAAGGGGCATTAGGGACCACCATACAGTAGCATACAACCGTGCGGCTAGATTACATGGGGGGGTTCCGTGGAACCACAACCTACAGACTCAATTTGCCATAAGTCTTTTAACCACACTGGGATACCTGTCTGCTCACATGGGGTCAACTGAATGTACCCCCAAAGTGATCAACAGGGTAAAAGAAGGGACCACACCTTGAACCTACCACCAAGGGGGCTACACAACACACACACTCTCAGTGACACCCATAAAGTTCCAAAATGTATTGTTTATTATACATAAACATAAATTAAGGTATAATATTGTGATAAGGTAAATTACAAAAATGCCAGAAAAATCATAGTTGAATGGGGTGAGAGGTATACCGTAATGTCTTGAGGTCAGACAAAAAAATGATATAAAAATTCACAAGGATATAGAGACAGTAAAAATAATTTTTGCAGGCGATCACATCTCCCAATTCCCTATAAACAAAATGAGAAAAAGAAAATTATCAAAATCAGCAATCTGAGAAAGTAGAAAAAGGTCACAAATACACGACTATGTACAACAAGCGTATCTGGGTTTGGAAATGGTAAAATCGTCATTAAGTCCCTTTGGATGCAGCGTTTGCAATTCATGTATCCATTCTAACTCATGATGTTTTAAGATACTAGTTTTAATGTGCTATTTTAGGCTGATATATTTTTGCGCCTTGGACCTCAATTTTATTTAAAAACACTATAACATGAAACCACATCTTTTACCCCACCACCAGCTGGTTGTTGTTCTTAGTTATGACTTTTTCTCTTCTGAGCTTTTTGTAAAAACCTATTTTATCCAAACAATTTTTTAAGAAAACTCATATTAGCAAGAGGACTTTAGTTTTTAAGTTGTGACTGACCCATCTCTATCTTTTAATACATCTCTTCAAAGTTTGATGTATCTCATTGACTTATACTGGATCAAGGAAGCCTGACTCAACTTTATAAGGTTTCCATTTGGTTTTGTTTGAAATGGGCACTGTCACACACAGAAACTTTTGATATGTTTTAAAGCATGCAAAGTATGCAAAACCTAGTCCTGCTGTGTCCATGCGTCATGGACCCACTTCCTTGATTGACAGCTGAGTGCAGGGCTCACAGCTGGAGGAAAAATCCTCCCACTGTCAGCTTGTGTCCCGTTACTGTCAGTGAGGACAAGCTGGGAGTTGTAGTTTTGCTAATGCTAGGGGAGATGTGAGCAGACAGCATACTGAGGGAGGGGGCGGAGACCTGCACAGTGAGACCACGCCCCCTCCCTTTGAGAGGAATTCAGACTAGTGAGCTAAATTAAAAGTGTAATAAAAAAATAAAGGTGCTAGACACATAAAAATTATATGTACATGGTCAGGATTAGGTACTGAGTGATATATTTAAAAAAAAAGTTTTTTTGTTGGATCTGACGGGTACACTTTAATGCTACAAATTGGCAATTGGCTATACCTGCTGAAAAATGACTGGAGGTTCAAGGAATGGTGGAACAGAGCTCTATTTCCAACTATCAATATATTTTAGGGAATGGTACTTGTTTTGTTGTTTTAAAAAAATGGAAAAAAAATCCCTATGTGTGTATTACTTTCTTGTGTGACTAATACTTTTTCAATTTTATGTTAATATTGGGTTTGCATGGAGTTTTCTTCATTGGAGTAGTTACATACTGTTATCTTCCCTTCCTCATATTTTCTCACTCCACCAATATCCATGAATGGGAAAATACTTGTCAGACTCCACTATTTTATGTTCTTTCCCTTTTCCTTACAGAGGCGTCTGTTGGCAGGTGTATACAGTATGTGCAGTCATTTGGCAACTAAACTTCACTCAGGGTGGGGAAGAAATAACTGTTGGAAATGGTTTTATGGTAAATATTATAGTAAGAATAGGACAATTTTGTATTTTAATTGTAGAGCGTTTAATCTCTATCATTAAAAAAACATTTTAGTAGATTAGCACAGTGTCATTAAGTGGATTATTTAAATGCCCAAATAATTTACCATAATACATTTGTTGCTTTATTCTATTGGCACTCTCTAAGGGCACATTCACATGGCAGATTTATCAGGTCAAAATTATCCACCACAGAATCCACATCAAATTGCTGAAGCATACCCTTGAATTTCTGTAGTTTTCCACTTACATGCCACATTCATATGATGGAGCGAAACCATATCCTGGCTACTTAAATAATAGAAATGTGAAGGTTTTTTAATGCAGTTGATGCAGATTTTAGAACAAATATGCACAGTTTCCTCAAGGATTGCATATTTCTTAAAGTGGTACTCTGGCGGAAAACATTTTTTTTTTTTTTTTTTTAATGAACTGGTGCCAGAAAGTTAAACACATTTGTAAATTACTTCTTTTTAAAAATCTTAACCCTTCCAGTACTTATCAGCTGCTGTATGCTTCACAGGAAGTTCTTTTCTTTTTGGATTTCTTTTATGTCTGACCACAGTGCTCTCTGCTGACACCTCTGTCCATGTCAGGTACTGTGTAGAGTACAAGCAAATCCCCATAGCAAACCTCTCCTGTTCTGGACAGTTCCTGATACGGACAGAGGTGTCAGCATAGAGTACTTTGGTCAGACAGAAAATAAATAAAAAAAAGAAAATAAAAATGTAGGGAGGTAGCTGCAACCAAAAATGTGATTGTATGGAATTCACTGCCAGATGAGTACTCACGCCAAGGTTGTGTAACCCATACAACCTTATTTACATATAGAAGAGGTGTATATATGGATATATATACTGATTGCGTATTTTCTCAAATTTGGGCTTATATAGTTAGTTAAATACTAAATAGTTGTAAATAAATTGCTTGATGTGTTGGTGGCATAAGGTGAAAGAAAGAAAAGGATGTGATATATATATATATATATATATATATATATATATATATATATATCCAGATATATATCACATCCTTTTCTTTCTTTCACCTTATGCCACCAACACATCAAGCAATTTATTTACAACTATTTAGTATTTAACTAACTATATAAGCCCAGATTTGAGAAAATACGCAATCAGTATATATATATCCATATATCCACCTCTTCTATATAAAAAAAGAAAAGCACTTCCTGTGAAGTATACCGCAGCTGATAAGTACTGGAAAGATTAAGATTTTTAAATAGAAGTAATTTACTAATCTGTTTAACTTTGTGGTTCCAGTTGATTAAAAAAAATATATATTTTACACTGGAGTACCCATTTAACAATGAATTGCCCTGGGCTTGGTCACCTATCAAGACCTGTCAGCAGTTTTACAGGACCCAAACTGCTGAAAGATTTCCCTTAAAGGGGTAGTCCAGTGGTGAAAAACGTATCCCCTATCCTAAGGATAGGGGATAAGTTTGACATTGCGGGGGGGTCCGACTGCTGGGGTCCCCTGTGAGCTCTCTGTACGGGGGCCAGGCTCTCCGGCCAGATAGCGGGTGTCGACCACCGCCCGAAGCGGCGGCCGACACGCCCCCTCAATACATCACTATGGCACATGCGCTCCGGCTCTGCCATAGAGTTGTATTGAGGGGGCATGTCAGCCACCACTTTGTGCAGTGGTCGACACGCCCCCTTCCCGCGGGCTGTGGGGGCCCCGTACAGGAGATCCCGGGGGGCCCCAGCGGTCGGACCCCCCGCGATCTGCAACTTATAAGTTGATCACCACTGGACTACTCCTTTAAGTAACTTCTGCTCATATACTTTAGATAATGAACCGCAAACAGGCTGTGTTTATTTATTTATTTTAAATGCCACTGCAGTTTTTGGACAAAAGCCAGAAGTGTATTCATAAGGAATGGAAAATATAAAGCAAGGACTTATACTTCTTCCTACTGAATCTACTGGCTTTGGCTTTAAAACTGCAGTCGCAGGTTTCAAAAAAGTTAAAACGCAGCCTAAAATGGATCCAAGGGTTTCATTTCAATTTCCATTGTTCTGTATTCTTTGACATATCTTTAAAAGTGTTATCCAAGAATCCCAAATGTTTCTGTGAAAAATAGGGTGTCTGCACCCTATTGTTGTTTCAAAACACCTAGGGGGTTGTTCCTAGACACTATCTGTTGATGTTTTTTTCTTTGCTCTCTCTGCTGCTCCTCCTACCATTGTGTTGCCTCCAGTGGATGTCTAAGCTGGGCTGTCATGCTACACAAGACAAGTGATAGCTGTTTTATACCCGAAGACTACAATTTGCACCACCTCTTGTTGGTTAGTGCTGTGGACCAAGCATGCTTGCTTTATAAGGGTGAAGAAAGCAAGACTGTGTATGATTACTGAGTATCAGTAATAGCACCCACATATACTATAACAGTGATCTCCTCAGTGCTGTCTGTCAGTAAAAGTGCCCACATACAGAGGCATAGCTTGTAGCTTTGGGGCCCTGATGCAAAATCTGCAACAGGGCCCCATAGGTCAATTATTGTACTGCTCTCTTATGGGGCAGATGTGCTTTGGGGCCCCCTTTGGCACCAGGGCTCCGGTGCAACTGCTACCTCTATAGCAACGCCCCTGCCACATATACTATAACAGTGATCTTTTCAGTGATGCCTGTCAGTAATAACGGCCACATATACTAACAGTGATCTCCTGTGCTGCCTGTCAGTAACAACGCTGATTTTATTCTTTACACAGTAATAGTTTTCCTCTTAATGCCCTGCACTGTACAAATGCCCATTTTGTGCCCCTTACTATGTAATAATGCCCACCTTCATGCTTCTTACTGTACTACAGATCACAACATAAAAATATGAGCCCTCATGCAGCCCTGTATATGGAAAAATGAAAAAGTTATAGGGGTCATATTTTAAACAAAAATATTTTGTTAAAAAGTCAGAATTTTTTAAAACTAGTACAATAATAGAAAAGCATATAATATGGGGATCATTTAAATCGTATTGACCTACAGATTAAAGAGAACATGTCAGTTTTACTGTAAAGTGAATTGCATAAAAACTAGAATCCTCCAAAATTTGCAAAATTGCGGTTTTCTTTTCAATTTCCCACAAAATAATATTTTTTTGGGTTGCGCCATACATTTTATAGTAGACTGAAAGGTGTTATTACAAAATACAATTGATGGTACAAAAAAAAAACAAGCCTCATATGGGTCTGTGGATGGAAAAATATAAGAGTTGTGGCAAAAATCTAAATTAGCGGTGTCCTCAAGGGGTTAAAATCTTAAATAACCCCCCCATAATATCTGTTAGTGGTTCCACACTGGTTAGAAACATGTAAAACATAACGTTTAATCGTGCTATTTAAAACAACAGAATCCCCACTGACATGCAAACAACAAGGAGATAGGTCAAGGAGGCCCAGAGGCCACAACTAGCGATGATAGTTGGAGTCAAACAGTTCAGTGGCCTGAATAGAGACAAAAGTGGGGTGACCGGGAAAAATGTGGAGACCAGGTGGGGTGGGGCTATAACCCTAGTATACCCTGCCAGGGGAGATGTTGTGCCCACTAGCCCTGCTCGCTCAGGGAGCTGTCGGGGCACTCGTCCTTGAAAGGACGACCCCTGCCCCGGTCTATCCCTTGGTCAGCCCCTAAACTAGAACAAGTGTATAGCCATACAAGTACTGGAGGACATCTTCAGTAACAACAAGGTTTGAACATCTGATTGATAGGTGGTATTATGGGGAGTCATGGCAGTTAAACAGTTTACTTTCCATTAATAAATATATATGAAAACGTGTTTATTTTACAACTGTGATACAGTGAGGCAGCTTTATGATCCTGGATTACGCCTTTCACATGAGTTCAATGAGTTCAAGGGAAATTCCATCTGTACTTGCTCTATGGATTTCTAGAACAGAGTAACTTTAGTATGCGTAAATTCCCTTTAGAACGATTCAGACATTATTATAGCTTGCAGTCTTTAGCACTACATTTCCTCAGTAGTGGGATTTACACTTTTTAGGATTTTCAGACAATATAGAGGTTCTCAGAAGATACCCCCATTAAGAGATGACTAGCTATCCTCCTCCTGATTAGAATCATAGTGGCTGGTCCACATAACATAAAAGGATTGTCTAAAGTGGACAATCCCTTCAAGAAGGGGCTGCAGTTTTTTTGCTGAACAATCACTACAGTTGGGTATTTCTACCAAAGTTCTAAACACTGGCCTGTGAATGGATACAACATATGTGAACACTATTAATATTAGTAGAGGACTGGGTAATAACGGCACAGCTGGCTCTCCGGACATATCTATTTTAGGGAATACTTGTATCAACCATGTTATAACAATTTTGAAGGAACTTTTACTGCCTGCACTCACAGTATGAGAGAGTATACGTATACACTCCATTCACGGGGAAAACCCCATGTTTATTCCACATTTTTATTTAGAAGAATAATAGAGAATCGTCACAAAACAGAATTTAAAGATAAGATGTTTCAGAATCGTTATTTTATGAGGAATGAAAGTATATAAAGGGGTATTCCGGCCTTAGAATTCTTATCCCCTATCCAAAGGATGTGGCATAAGATGTATGATCACGGGGCTCCCGCCCCTGGGACCCCCACAATCTCCGTGCAGCTCCCGGCATTCTGTGTTGGGCACGGCTCCTGAGAGGGAGACGTGACATCACACCATGCCCTCTCCATTCATGTCTATGAAATGGGATGGCCATCACACCCCCTCCCATAGACATGAATGGAGGGGGTGTGGCGTGACATCACGTCTCCCTCTCTGGAGCCGTGCCCGACACAGAATGCCGGGAGCTGCACAGAGATCGTGGGGGTCCCAGGGGCGGGAGCCCCGTGATCATACATCTTATGCCACATCCTTTGGATAGGGGATAAGATTTCTAAGGCTGGAATACCCCTTTTAAGAGGATTTCTTAAAGGGAGCACTGACACCTGCCCCATCCAGCAATCAGCTGTTTGCCTACATTCACAACGAAACAGAGCAGAAAGCAGACTGTACACAGTGTAGTGGCCATACTGGGTTACTGCAATTCATTCAACATTGACAAGAATTACAGCTGAGCTGCAGTAACCCTGCACAGCCACTACACAAGGTACGGAACTGTCTGCTCCCTGCTAACTGTGTATGCAGCGCAGGCAGAATAAAAATTAAGTCACATTAGCTATGTTCTGGAAAGGATAAATGTATATATGGTTAGTTGTGGCATGAACTGGGCCTTGTAATTGAAATCTTTTGTAAAAAGAATGCAATAACCGGTCATTATAAGTGAATAACCATGGTGCAATACATACATAAATGTTAGTATCAACCTATAGGGTAACATAAATTCAGTCATTCATATAAGATTATTCTTAGCTGTCATTGATATCTGACCTTAGCTGATTTCACATCAATGTAGACCACATACTATATAATAGAAAAAAGAACATATTGGAAAACACTTAGGATAGCAGTAAAATGTCCCTGGTGGAGCTGGCACCGGTTTTGAACCAGGAGTTCCCACTTTTACTGGCCTAGGCTTGAAACACATTTTCTTCTCTCTTCCCTGGGAACATCCAAATGTGGTTTAAGGTTCCGCCAGCTGCAGAATCCAACATCTGATAAAGTTACAAGTAGAATGAATATGCTTAGAATTCAGTGAGTGTGGGTGCAGCATCACTAGACATGAAGATCTTACTTGGCCCCTATGTTACTGGGACAGGAATGCCATTAAAAGGTACCTGAAAAAAATAAATGGGACTCAGAAACAATCTATCTATTCTAGACATTGACGGACAGATGGATAGATAGATAGACAGACAGTAAATATTTACAAAGAAAAATCCCTAATGTTTTTAAGCATTGGAAAGTAGAATGCTAATCCGAGTACTGTATAATAATAAGTTCCACCATGGCCCACAGTAATATTTCTATTTAGAAAAATCACTCAACTTTGCTTATATGGAGGACAAAGACTTCTGCTGATCTCTGCAAATTCGATTCCTCTCATAAAACACATGGATGGGCCATGTCCCCAGCACAGGAGCTGCTGATACTAAGAGGCTCTCTCCTTTGGTTCATAGAGGTAAATCTTGAGACACCATCCTCTTTTGATGTTCATATCACCTAAAATGATGTATGTATTGGGCTTGCGCTGATGCGACAATTTCCTCAAGGCTTTTAATGTCCCTGTCTCTACCTTGTTCTTTACTAGATAGCTAGCACTCAGGTTGTTTTTCTGGTAATATTTGTATCCTAGGAAATTGCAGTGTTTATGCAACCTTCGCTTTCAAAACCTTCACAAAGCTACAGATGTAGCAAACATTGGCATTGAATGCATTACATACTAAGATTCAGCAGACTTTAGCTAGACCTTTTCATTGGTATGTGTTGATGTTGTGAATGTTTAAAACATACTACATGTCAAGTTAAAGTTTGCAGCATCTGTACAATTTTATGACTGGAGATGAGCACATTTTAAAAAAAATATTTCTTGCCTACAGAGAGCCTCAATAGGGGTGTAGAACACTTTGTCTTGCTGTAACACGAATATGGAGTGTGCTGGGTTAGTGAAATAATACTGTTATTCAGTATGAAATGCAGATCAGGCGTCGCAATTGGAGTCAGTGTCGCAGAGAGGCACAATGACAGAGCCTGTAGGTGGCATCAGTATGAGGAGACCATATAGTGGCTGAATGACACAGCATGTAGTTGGTGGCAGCATGAGGAGACCATTTATTGGCTGAATTACACAGCGTGGAGGTGGCGACAGCTTGAGGAGACCATATAGTGTCTGAATGACACTGCCTGGAGATGACGGAAGCATGAGGAGACCATATAGTGGCTGAATGACACAGCCTGGATGTGGTGGAAGCATGAGGAGACCATATAGTGGCAGAATGACACAGCGTGGAGGTGGCGGCAGCATGAGGAGACCATATAGTGGCTGAATGACAGCATGGAGGTGGCGGCAGCATGAGTAGAACAAATGGTGGCAGTTAGTGTTGCTCACGAATATTCGCAATGCGAATTTTATTCGCGAATATCGCATATTCGCGAATTCACGAATATTCGCGAATATAGCACTATATATTCGTAACTTTTTTTTTTCACAGTACACATCACAGTGATCATCCCTCTCTGCTTCCAGATTGTGTGGTGTAAAGAAGGCTCTAATACTACTGTGTGAGACTGGCGTAGGAATTTTTGCATATGCTGATTTTCACATATGCTAATTTAGCGCATATGTGAATTTTTGTATATGGTAATTTTCGCATGTGCGAAAATTTGCATATAAGCAAAATAAAACGCGAATTTTACGAATATGCAAATTTAGCGAATATATGACGAATATTCGTCCATGTATTCGCAAAAATCGCGAATTTGAATATGGCCTATGCCGCTCAACACTAGTCTTGATGAATCTCCCCCATTGAGCCTGCCAGAGCCGCAGTGATCTGTGTAAGAAACCTATGGGCCCAGACTGTTAGGATCACCAAATGATATTACAAATACTGAGTGTCTGGTTAGGAGAAACAAATATAATGTACCCACAGGGAGTCAGCCATTTTAATAAAAATTGCCAAAAATCCCTGAGATAAGTCATGCAGAATATGTTAAAAAGGTTTTTGGATTTTCAGCCAATCAGAAAGCAGCACTACTCAAATAGAACTCCCGTGAGGTCACACATGTGATGTCATCACCTTTGTCATCAGTGAGGGGCCTAAACTGTAGGAACCTAGGAATACACATTCATACCCGCCTGTGACTGGTAAGTATCACATCTTTTTGGTCTTTAGTGCAGTTCCATGTGCATTTCTATAATAAACATGTAACTAATCTCTCTTTTCTTTTCCTATCTTAGATGCACACCTTCCAGGCTGTGGGGCAGCACATACACGGCGGACACATTGGCCCAAATTCTAGAGGTAACCTCCTTTAGTATGCCCAGAGGAAGGGCAGTACAGTAGCCATGGATTCCCTACAGGTTTCCTCCCCTCTGGAGGTTTTTCCTGTCCTGAGTTAGTTACTGTCCGCTCTTTGTGAGTGATGGAGGTTACATAAAATCCCTACACAAACATTTTGGTAAATAATAAATAAAGTTCCCCTTTGTTTAAACTGTTCTTTGACTTGTTCGACTCATTTATTTTATTTCTGTGTGTGAAAAATTGTGTTAGCAAAATGTGGATGACAGAAGTGTCCAAAACTGCTGCCCGGTCTGTATCATGTGATGAGGTGAGAGGCGGCTGATGCTGGGGGGTACAGTTGTACAGGCAACCGAAGGGCACCCAGCAAGTTCTGATGTCTTATGCCCCGAAATGGTTGGCTACTCACTGTGTCAGAAGATTCTCATCCTCTATATGAAGACAATCAGGGATCAAAACCTGTGGAGAGGAAAAGTTGACCAGTTGTCCATAGCAACCAATCAGATCACTTCTTCTAGTTTTCAGAGGTCTTGTTGAGAATGAAAGAAGCAATCTGATTGGTTGCTATGGGCAACTTTTACCCTGCACGGGTTTTGATAAATCTCCCCAATAATTATTACAACCATGTCACACACTTAGGGTTGCCACATGGTTGGTATTTTACCAGCACAGCTGGTATTTTAGACACCCTGCTGGTATTTTAGACACCCTGCCAGTATTTTTAATATATATATATTAATATATATATATATATATATATATACACACCTGGGCTGTGATATGTAGAGATGAAGAGGCGAGAGCTAACCCCGCCGCTTCCCTCTGCCAACTGAGCTCTGATTGGTGAAGATTTCTCCCTCACACACAGGAGCTCAGCACACTCAGCACAAAGGGAGAAGATTAACTCCTTAAAGACCACGGGCGTACCATGCTCCCTGGTACTTAAGGACCAAGGGCGTACCTGTGCGTCTGTGGGAATTTCCGTCAACCCCGTGCGCCGCGCCGGGCAAGGACCGGACCGGGATGACTGCTGATATTTATCTGCAGGCATCCCGTGCCAATGCCCAGGGAGGTCCTGAGACCCACCCACTGTTGTCCGGGCAAAGCAGGGGATCCGTTGGTGACCGGCGCCGGAGGTCACTTACCCTCGGCGGCGATGACATGCGGCAGGCTCCATGGATCCTACGGAAGCCGGTGAGTAGTTGCCTAGCAACATCTGGAGGGCTACAGTTTGAGACCACTATACAGTTGTCTCTAAACTGTAGCCCTCCAGATGTTGCAAAACTACAACTCCCAGCATGCCCAGACAGCTGATTGCTGTTTGGGCATGCTGGGATTTGTAGTTTTGCAACAGCTTGAGGGCTACAGTTTGGAGATCACTGTGCAGTGGTCTCTGAACTGTGGCCCTCTAGATCTTGCAAAACTACAACTCCCAGCATGCCCACACAGCAGTTTGCTGTCTGGGCATGCTGGGATTTGTAGTTTTGCAACATCTGGAGGGCCACAGTTTGGAGATTACTGTGCAGTGGTCTCTAAACTGTAGCCCTCCAGATGTTGCAAAACTGCAAATCCCAGCATGCCCAAAGAGCAAACAGCTGTCTCGGCATGCTGGGAGTTGTAGTTGCATACCTCCAGCTGTTGCATAACTACATCTCCCAGCATGCCCTTCGGTGATCAGTACATGCTGGGAGTTGTAGTTTTGCAACAGCTGGAAGCACACTGGTTGGAAAATACTGAGTTAGGTAACATCTCCCTGACGAAGGAAGCCGTGCTTCTGAAACGCGTTGGAGGTATCTTGGATCTAATCCTGTACCGTAGTGACGTCACGACATCGGTCTCCAGCAAACCGCGAACCGGGGCTACCACGGTAGAGAACGCCACCGGCCGGAGCATACTCCCGCAATCCCCAACTAGGATCTTTGGTAAAAGAATACGCACTCTCCGCAACATCTCAGAACAAGAGGAAGTGCGGGCATCACCGCCAAGAAAAACAATCACACAAAAACGCAAGCAAAACGCAAGTAAAATCTTTAAAGTGATTGCACTATAAGTCCAATATTCTGTGCACATCCATAGGTATATGTTTATAAGTGAACTAGACATCTATACTGTACGTCTCAGTTAGATCTGCTCGTATCTAAATGGACATTCTTTGACTTGTAGTGCCACCAGCCAAACAACAGGATTTCACCACCAATAATATACTAATACAGCTAAATTCCTGGAACACGCTGGAACCCATATAAATAAGCATACCTATAGGTACATTCAGTACTGTATCATTTATTTATTAATATATACACAATACTGTTAATAAATAATATATATATATATATATATATATATATATATATATATATATATATATAGGGGAATATGCAAAGCAGCTCATTACACAACCTTTTCAGGTAGTGTTCCCTGGCATCAGCTTAGCTCCTGTTAAGGAATATAAAAAGCTGAACGGGATATATGCCAAGCCAGACTACTCCCCAAAAGGGAAGTTTCGGGGAGTAGTCTGGCTTGGCATATATCCCGTTCAGCTTTTTATATTCCTTAACAGGAGCTAAGCTGATACCAGGGAACACTACCTGAAAAGGTTGTGTAATGAGCTGCTTTGCATATTCCCCTACCCAGAATGCCTGCGGAGTGCTAAATAGCCTAACCTGAATCTCCGTTACACCTGAAGAGGTGTCCTCTCCCTGAGGAAAGTACTGACCCCCTTTTATATATATATATATATATATATATATATATATATATATATATATATATATATCTCACACACACATATTTTCAGTGCACCCTAAAAAACAACTTAAAGAATAACCCTGCAAACATTTATACCACACTTACAGTTTGATCTTCTTCTTTTAGCCAGGTAGGTGTATCCACAATTTCAAGCATAAGCGCGTACTGTAACATATGTGTACTATACACAAATATACACATATATATTATATTTAGGTAACAGAACCTAACTGAAGGCTTTCCAACCAGTGTGCCTCCAGCTGTTGCAAAAGTACAACTCCCAGCATGCACAGTCCGTCAGTGCATGCTGGGAGTTGTAGTTTTACAACAGCTAGATGTTTGCCCCGCCAGTGCGAATGTACCCTAAAAACACTGCACTACACTAACACATAATAAAGGGTAAAACACTAGATATACACCCCCTTACACTGTCCCCACCAATAAAAATGAAAAACGTTTCGTAAGGCAGTGTTTCCAAAATGGAGCCTCCAGCTGTTGCAAAACAACAACTCCCAGCATTTCCGGACTGACTGTCCAGGCATGCTGGGAGTTTAGCAACAGCTGGAGGCACCCTGTTTGGGAATCACTGGCGTAGAATACCCCTATGTCCACCCCTATGCAATCCCTAATTTAGTCCTCAAATGCGCATGGCGCTCTCTCACTTTGGAGCCCTGTCGTATTTCAAGGAAATAGTTTAGGGCCACATATGGGGTATTTCCGTACTCGGGAGAAATAGCTTTTTCTCCTTTTACCCCTTATGAAAAGGAAAAGTTGGGGTCTACACCAGCCTGTTAGCGTAAAAAAATTAAAATTTTTACACAAACATGCTGGTGTTCATTTACAAGCGGTAAAAGGAAATTTCTCCTGAGTACGGAAATACCCCATATGTGGGTGTAAAATGCTCTGCGGATACACAACAAGGCTCAGGAGTGAGAGAGCGCCATATACATTTGAGGCTTAAATTGGTGATATGCACAGGGGTGGCTGATCTTACAGCGGTTCTGACATAAACGCATAAAAATAAATACCCACTTGTGACCCTATTTTGGAAACTACACCCCTCACGGAATGTAACAAGGGGTAAAGTGAGCCTTAACACCCCACAGGTGTTTTGACGAATTTTCGTTAAAGTTTGATGCTCACTGGTACTTAAGGACCAAGGGTGTACCTGGTTGTGAGGCCCGGTCGCAATTGCGACCCTTGCGACCTCTATAGCTACGCCACTGGGGACAAGGTAAGTACCTTTGTCATCAGTGTCCATCACGAGTGTCCTGGGGGCTCCCCTGCATGGACTCAACCATTTCTAATGTGTATTTGCACTGTTATAACTTAGCAATCAGTTATTAGTTGTCTGTAGCTTTAAGTATGTTTCCTAGCAACCTCATGCTTAGTCAGGGTATGTGAGAGTGGAGGACTGAGGGCTGGACTAAACTTTTGTGTAAGGTGTTATATTATGTTATTGCTTGTATTTAACTTTATTGTAAATCCTAAAGGGGATACAGACAACTCTATGATCCACAGCAGCCTGGCCAATGGGCTTTAGTTTAGCCTGCCCTTATAAGGGGTGGCATTTCCTGTGTAGAGTAGGTGTGGAGGAGGAGAGGAGTAAAGCAGTTCATTCAGTTCAGAGTGGTGTGGAGTTCAGAGTACAGAGTGGAGTTCCGAGCAAGTTCAGAGGACGTGAAGCTCCGGAGTTGCAGAGAGAATCCGCAGAGGAGTGAGAGCAAAGATGAGAGGGAGATAAGAAAAGCATGAAGTAACCCCAACTAATAGCAAGCCTTTACTTCAGCCTTGATCAGAGAATTCCTAAAGGACAATTCATTATCTTACGGCGAAAACCACAAATCTACCGACCCTTCAGTAAGTGACTTTAATCTCAAGCCTAATATAGCGCAGACCTAAAACTACTAGTCCGGCCGTAAGAGCCAAGCATATATGCAATATCAAGCCCAGGCACTGCAAGCTGTGTGGTCCTCTAAAGACTGTCTGTTAAACCTTTGGGAGACTTTGGTTGAGCGCTGTGAAGATTGTACCACCTATCTTCAAGTTAGTAAAGCCTCCGTTAAACTGCAACCTAGTGTGGAGTCAATTCTTTCCTTACTAGCCTGTGGGGAGACGGAGTTCCCCGGACCTGTATAACCCAGGGAAATATCAAGACTACAGTGGCGACATTAAGGGTTAATACCATCCGACCCTGGGTTCATAACCCCCCCAAGAACCAAGTAGCTAATCCTAGCGTAGCGGTGGCTGCGGACCTCACCCGTGGCCACCACAGTAAAGTAGCAGAGTACTCCTTTAACAAATTTAGTTTTGAGTCTAGGAGCCAGGATAAAAAGGCTTTTTTTTTTTTTATTTTAAACAACCAGCGCAATTTTTCAGTTTTTGAGAGGTGGTTGTTTAACCGATTGTCGTCTAAGGACGAGCCGGCTCGTCCTGAGATGGCAACTAGAGATGAGCGAACTTTTCAAAAATTCGATTCGGACGATTCACCAAATTTTCCGATAAAGTTTGTTTCGTTCTGAATTTGTTCGTGGCGAATCTATATTAAAAAAGGCTATTTCTAGCCTACATACAGCCTCTATAGGGGTATAGAACACTTTGCTGTGTTCTAAAATGTACATGGAGTGTGCTGGGGTAGTGAAATAACACTGTTATTCAGAATAGCATGCAGATTACCGGCATAGCTCTTAGAATCACTGCCGCACAGCAGCACAATTACAGAGCCTGGTGGTGGCATCAGTGTCATGAGACCATATAGTGGCTGAATGAAACAGTGTGGAGGTGTTGGCAGCATGAGGAGACCATATAGTGGCTGAATGACACAGTGTGGAGGTGTTGGCAGCATGAGGAGACCATATAGTGGATGAATGGCACAGCGTGGAGGTGTTGGCAGCATGAGGAGACCATATAGTGGATGAATGGCACAGCCAGGAGTTGCCAGCAGCATGAGTAGGCACTAGGCCTTCACAATCCCTAAGATTAAAAGATGAATTAAGAAATTTTAACCAAAGATTTTGGATAGCGGGTACTACCTACCTGAATGACACAGCCTGGAGTTCTTCAGATGATTCTGTGGCCAAATTATATGCTAAACTATATATATATACCTGCCCTGAGTGTTTTCCTAAGATTCTGCCTCCAGTTTCACAACTACAACTCCCAGCATGCCCTCACAGTCAATAGCTGTCAGGGCATGCTGAGAGTTGTGGTTGTGAAACAGCTGTAGGCACCATGTTAGGAAAACACAGGAGCGCAGCCATAGGCGTGCGCACGGGGTGTGCCGGGTGTGCACAGGGACACCCTAATCACCGCAGCCGCGGCCCGCTGCTGCAGGACTTTTTTTTTTTTTTCTCCCTACTAAACCCCAGCCCCACCGGACATCCCCGACAGTCACAATCATACATGATGGGGATGTAGTCCTGAGCTGTGAGCCTACATAATGTATGCTCACAGTTCAGGACTACATCCCCATCATGTATGGCAGCAGGCAGCAGGGATAGAGCGGCCGGAGCCGCAAATTTAAAAAAAAATGCATTTCTAAACATCCGGTGTGCCCTGAAAGACTTTCAGGGCACACCGGATGTTTAAAAATGCATTTTTTTTTAATTTGCGGCTCTATCCCCTGTCCTCCGGGCCGCTCTATCCCCCGTCCTCCGGGCCGCTCTATTCCCCCTTCCTCCGGGCCACTCTATCCCCTTCCTCCGGGCCGCTCTATCCCCTGTCCTCCGGGCCGCTCTATATGTCCTCCGGGCCGCTCTATCCCCTGTCCTCCGGGCCGCTCTATCCCCCCTTCCTCTGGGCCACTCTTTTCCCCTTCCTCCGGGCCGCTCTATCCCCTGTCCTCCGGGCCGCTCTATATGTCCTCCGGGCCGCTCTATCCCCTGTCCTCCGGGCCGCTCTATCCCCCCTTCCTCTGGGCCACTCTTTTCCCCTTCCTCCGGGTCGATCCTCCCCATTCCCCGGCTGTGCACACTGCTGCGCTAACTGCAGACGCAGGGGCTGCCCCGCAGCTGTGCACGTCTCCTTCCACCTCCTGAGATGATCCTGGCCGCAACTCCTGGCACCGAGTGTCCATTCCTCCGCATGAGGAAGAAGTGGGCGATGTTGCAAAGTGTGCAACAGATGGGAGTCGACGTGCCCGGCCTCTGACCCCAACATGGCTGCCGCAGGTAAGAAAAGTGCACAGACCGTGGACGGGAGGGGGGTGGTATGTGTGTAAAATGTATGTATGGTGTGTGTAATATGTATGTATGATGTGTGTAATATATATGTATGATGTGTGTAATATGTATGTATGGTGTGTGTAATATGTATGTATGGTGTGTGTAATATGTATGTATGGTGTGTAATATGTATGTATGGTGTGTAATATGTATGTATGATGTGTGTAATATGTATGTATGGTGTGTGTAATATGTATGTATGGTGTGTAATATGTATGTATGTATGACGTGTGTATTATGTATGTATGGTGTGTGTATTATGTGTGTATGTATGTATGATGTGTGTATTATGTATGTATGGTGTGTGTAATATGTATGTATGGTGTGTATTATGTATGTATTATGTATGTATGATGTGTGCATGTGTATATTATGTATGTATGTATTATATATGTATGATGTTTGTATTTATGCATTATGTATGTATAATATATATATATATATATACATACACATAATGCATAAATAATATACACATGCACACATCATACATATATAATACATACATAATACATATGCACACCATACATAATACATACACAAATCCATAATATATACACATACACATCATACATAAATACATCATACATACACACATCATACATACAGTACATACATACCATATACATATGTTATGTATGTACTGTATGTTATGTATGTATGATGTATTTATGTATGATGTGTATATGTATATATTATGGATTTGTGTATGCATTATGTATGGTGTGCGTATGTATGTATGTATGATGCATGCATTATCTATGTATGATGTATGCATGTATTATATATGTATGATGTATGTATATGTGTATATGTATATATATGTGTGTAGGTTATGCATGTATGATGTGTGTATGTATTATATATGCATGATATATGTGTGTGTGTGTGTATATATATATATATATGTGTGTGTGTGTGTGTAGGTTATGCATGTATGATGTGTGTATGTATTATATATGTATGATGTTTGTATGCATATAGTATGTATTTATGCATTATGTATGTATGTGTGTGTATATATATATATATATATATAATATATATATATATATATGTGTGTAGATTATGCATGTATGATGTGTGTATGTATGTATGACGTATGTATATATGTATTATGAATCAGAACAAAAGAAAAAAGAAAGTTTCCTCCAGCTCTTCCAAGGATAACGGTGCTTGTAGTATTAAACCATCAAACCTTTAATCTGTATACATTATAAATAGAAAAAGGTGACATCATAAAAGAAAAGTGAACCTCCAGTGCGTTTTGGGCTACATATAGCCGTGATTAAGAGCAACATTTTGCTCAAAACGTGTTGGAGTTTCGCTTCTCTTTTATGATTGATGTCCACCTTTTTCTATTTTTAATGCATACAGAGTAAAGGTTTGATGTTTTAATACTACAAGCACCTTGAAAGAGGCAACTTTCTTTTTTCCTTTGTTCTGATGCACTGGACACGGCCCACTCTCTGCAGTCCGTGCTCTTCTACCAGCAAATATACTAAAAACTACTACAGCACCGACCCGGGAGCTGAAATAACATTTTTTTTTATGTATTATGTATATATTTTATATTATGTATGTATTATGTGCCCAATCCGCACAGCACCCATAGCACCCCTCAAACACACAGCACCCCTCAAACACACACACACAGCACCCCCCACACTCACACACAGCACCTCACACACACAAACACACACACACACAGCACCCCCAGTGCAACATAATGGGAGTTGTAGTTTTGGTCACCATATTTTGTATCAGGGCATGCTGGGAATTGTAGTTGGTAACTGAAAATCCCAGCATTGCATTCCTTGAAGGAATGCAATGCTGGGAGGTGCAGTTACCAACTACAATTCCCAGCAGGCCCTGATACAATCTATGATGACCAAAACTATAACTCCACACATCTTGCACTATATAGGAGTACAATTTAGATTATGGTGTAACATGCTGGGAGTCCTAGTTTTGGGTCAGCTGCAGACCCAAAACTACAACGTGCATGCTGCTCCAAGCTTGCTGGGCGCCGCATCACTTTTTCAACCAATCTGGTGCAAAAAAAAATTCTATTTGGAATATTCCCCCCTCTGTGCCTCCATCTTATAGTAAAAGCGTTCTTCTGTTTGCCAAGTAAAGAAAAACATGAATTTTACCATTCAACTTACTATTTTTTTTTTCAAATCCACATCAAATGCCTCCCTATAAACACCATCAAACATACACACAAGTGGGAGGTCTAGTCAGGGCTGGTGCATGGATTTTTGACACTCTAGGCAAAACCTAATTTTGACAACCCTTTGGCTCCGCCCATTGAACCCCTTGGCAAATATAAGATCAGGGGTAGAATTAGTCCCGTAAGCCTCATGGTAAATTCTAGACTTGTCCTCCTCCCTACAATTATAACTATACTGCACCTAATGTGGGGGAACTGTACTGCACCTAATGTGGGGGAACTATATTGCACCTAATGTGGGGGAACTATATTGCACCTAATGTGGGGAACTATATTGCACCTAATGTGGGGGAACTATATTGCACCTAATGTGGGGGAACTGTACTGCACCTAATGTGGAGGAACTGTGCTACTAACCTAATGTGGGGGAACTATACTGCCAACCTAATGTGGGTAAACTGTACTACTAACCTAATGTGGGGGAATTATACTGCCAACCTAATGTGGGGGAAATATATTTCAATCCTAATGTGGGAGATTTATACTGCCAACCTAATGTGGGGGAACTATGCTGCCAACCTAATGTGGGGGAACTATACAAAAATATAAAATTGTACTATTCTGATCCCTATAGCACTTTTATTTTTCTGTATATGGGGATGTATGAGGGTCATTTTTAGCGCTGTGATTTGTAGTTTTTATCGGTACCATTTTTTAAATTTTTTTTGGTTTTTAGATATTTTTTATGGTATTTGAAGTGACCAAAAATGTGCTAATCTGATTAGTGCACTATTACGACTTTTGGGACCCCACTTCTGATTTTGCCCAGGGCCATACTAAGCCTAAAACCGGCCCTGGATCCAATCCTCCTATACTATGCATGCAGTAGTGTGTGTGTGTGTGTGTGTGTATATGTATGTATGTATGTATATATATATATATATATATATATATACACACATACATAAACACACGCGTGCGCGGAGTGAGTTTGTGCTTTAGGGTGCACACCCTAATGCAGTAGGCTGCGCACGCCTATGAGCGCAGCATAGATGAGGTAAGGGCCGAAGTCGGCTTCCTGCTCGGCCTCAGTGAGCAGGATTGGAGACAGCAATTTAACACTTTAGAAGGTAGGAAAAACATTTTAAAAGGGGGTGGGGGGGGGGTTAGGCATAGATTAGTAATAGGTAGGGACAGAAAAAAACATATATAGATGACGGGAGCTACTCTCTAACACACACATCTCTGCGCCCCCACCACCACCTAACAGGTAACCTCCTGTTATTATTAAAAGACTGTGCCTCCATGTATTAAATTATGTTTCTCTGTGCTGGCGCCTGTGAGAACATAAGATTGTTCTACTAAGTCCTTATGCAGAACCTTGTACTAATACAGAACCATGAGCTACAGGGATGTGGATCCACTGGTCCCAGCTACACCTCAGGTGCTTTTCCCCAGCTAGTATCTCAGCTTACACTGTCCTCTGGATTGCAGCAACAATGTCCTGTACAATATATATGTACGTACAATTTCACTTTACTGGATAATGTTAAGAATCCTCAATATTAATGGACTGTCCAGGAATGTTCCAAGCCATGCTGTCCCTCATCCCCTCCACCCCGTCCCCTATCTCCTCACACACATCTCCCCCTCCACCCCCCTCCTCCTCGGTCTCTTCACACAGATCTCCTCACCCCCACCCCTCCCTTACACCCATCTCCACAGCTCACCTCCTCCTTCCCCGTCCT
Source organism: Hyla sarda (assembly GCF_029499605.1). Lineage (NCBI taxonomy): Eukaryota > Metazoa > Chordata > Amphibia > Anura > Hylidae > Hyla > Hyla sarda. Next base: position 310,664,560 of record NC_079192.1, read on the forward strand.
CGCTCTCTTCACTCCGCAGCCAGTTCTCTCCCTCCGCGGTGCTGATAAATCATGAGGAGGCCATAGTCAGTGTCTCCGGCCCTGCAGCCTCTCCGGTCCTGCAGTCATTTTTAAAGGGCCCGCACCCGGCATAGGAGATGTGCTGGCAGCGACAGACTCCCCTTCCTCAGGCCCGGGCCCTCAGGCAGCACCCGAGTGCCAGACGTGCTGCACCACATAAAGCCCATACACCTCACACCTTTACACCCTGTGGCACACCACAAGGGCATCTTGGGAGAAAAGAAATGAGGGGGCAGCTTTTTGTGATGTTTTTTTATTTTTATTTTTTGGCTAAAAAAAAAACTCAAACAAAAATTGCGTCTGTTCCTAGGCTTAGACTGGGATTAAAGGAAAACTGTTACCCATTCAGTCACACAAAACCCGATACACAGAGTTATAGTGCAGGTGAACATGAGACCGATGCAAGCTCTTTGACCGATATGCGTACCTGTAGTCCGGCGCGGTGTCCCTCTGAAGGCCCTCTTCTTCCTGCACTGAATTGAATGCTGGAGGCGGCCCGCCGGCTGGACTTGAATATTCATGGGCGCTGGCCATGTGAGTGCTGAGTAGGCACAAGCGCTCACGTGACCAGCACCCACACCATAACCAAGTGTTTCGGGTTTAGTGTGGGTGAACGGGTGACTGTTTTCCTTCAAACACAGCTTATGTGTGGCCTTTTTCAAAGCCCACATTGCTTCATCTTTTTTCCCCCCCTTCCAACAGATGTCTGTCCAGCTGTTGCAAAACCACAACTCCCAGTATACCCTGACACTGACAGCCTAAAGCTGTCAGGGCATGCTGGGAGTTGTAGTTTTGCAACTGCTGGACAGCCACAGGGGGTCACTGATGCAGTATGTCAATCTCGGCCTATGCTGCCTGATCTTGAACTGGCAGCAGGAGCCACAACCACTTTAAATCAGTAAGCAGCCGGGACGTCTGACGAATAATATCCTTCCACTCCATATCACAACGTCAGATGTCCCAGCCAGCGCTGCCCATTGGGAAAGATTTATCAAAACCAGTCCAGAGGTGAAGTTGCTGAGTTCTCCATAACAACCAATCAGATTGCTTCTTTAATTTTTTGGAGGCCCTTTCAAAAATGAAAGAAGCAATCTGATTGGTTGCTATGGGCAACTTTTTCTCTGGACAGGTCTTGATGAATCTCCCCCATTGAGCCTGCCAGAGCCGCAGTGATCTGTGTAAGAAACCTATGGGCCCAGGCTGTTAGGGTCACTAAATGATATTACAAATACTGAGTGTCTGGTTAGGAGAAACAAATATAATGTACCCACAGGGAGTCAGACATTTTAATAAAAATTGCCAAAAATCCCTGAGATAAGTCATGCAGAATATATTAAAAAGGTTTTTGGATTTTCAGCCAATCAGAAAGCAGCACTATCAAATAGAACTCCCGTGAGGTCACACATGTGATGTCATCACCATTGTCATTGGTGAGGGGCCTAAACTGTAGGAACCTAGGAATACACATTCATACCCGCCTGTGACTGGTAAGTCTCACATCTTTTTGGTCTTTAGTGCAGTTCCATGTGCATTTCTATAATAAACATGTAACTAATCTCTCTTTTCTTTTCCTATCTTAGATGCACACCTTCCAGGCTGTGGGGCAGCACATACACGGACACATTGGCCCAAATTCTAGAGGTAACCTCCTTTAGTATGCCCAGAGGAAGGGCAGTACAGTAGCCATGGATTCCCTACAGGTTTCCTCCCCTCTGGAGGTTTTTCCTGTCCTGAGTTAGTTACTGTCCGCTCTTTGTGAGTGATGGAGGTTACATAAAATCCCTACACAAACATTTTGGTAAATAATAAATAAAGTTCCCTTTGTTTAAACTGTTCTTTGACTTGTTCGACTCATTTATTTTATTTCTGTGTGTGAAAAATTGTGTTAGCAAAATGTGGATGACAGAAGTGTCCAAAACTGCTGCCCAGTCTGTATCATGTGATGAGGTGAGAGGCGGCTGATGCTGGGGGGTACAGTTGTCCAGGCAACCGAACGGCACCCAGCAAGTTCTGATGTCTTATGCCCAGAAATGGTTGGCTACTCACTGTCAGAAGATTCTCATCCTATATATGAAGACAATCAGGGATCAAAACCTGTGGAGAGGAAAAGTTGACTAGTTGCCCATAGCAACCAATCAGATCACTTCTATTTTTCAGAGGTCTTGTTGAGAATGAAAGAAGCAATCTGATTGGTTGCTATGGGCAACTTTTACCCTGCAGGGGTTTTGATAAATCTCCCCAATAATTATTACAACCATGTCACACACTTAGGGTTGCCACATGGTTGGTATTTTACCAGCACAGCTGGTATTTTAGACACCCTGCTGGTATTTTAGACACCCTGCCAGTATTATATATATATATATATATATATATATATATATATATATATATATATATATATATATATATATAAAAATACCTGGGCTGTGATATGTAGAGATGGAGATGGAGAGGCGAGAGCTAACCCCGCCCCTTCCCTCTGCCAACTGAGATCTGATTGGTGAAGATTTCTCCCTCACACACAGGAGCTCAGCACACTCAGCACAAAGGGAGATTAACCCTTTAAAGACCACGGGCGTATGGGTACGCCCATGCTCCCTGGTACTTAAGGACCAAGGGCGTACCTGTGCGTCTGTGGAAATTTCCGTCAACCCCGCGCGCCGCGCCGGGCAAGGACCGGACCGGGATGACTGCTGATATTTATCTAAAGGCATCCCGTGCCAATGCCCAGGGAGGTCCTGAGACCCACCCACTGTTGTCCGGGCAGAGCAGGGGAACCGTTGGTGACCGGCGCCGGAGGTCACTTACCCTCGGTGGCGGCGATGACATGCGGCAGGCTCCATGGATCCTACGGAAGCCGGTGAGTAGTTGCCTAGCAACATCTGGAGGGCTACAGTTTGAGACCACTATACAGTTGTCTCTAAACTGTAGCCCTCCAGATGTTGCAAAACTACAACTCCCAGCATGCCCAGACAGCTGTTTGCTGTTTGGGCATGCTGGAATTTGTAGTTTTGCAACAGCTTGAGGGCTACAGTTTGAAGATCACTGTGCAGTGGTCTCTGAACTGTGGCCCTCTAGATCTTGCAAAATTACAACTCCCAGCATGCCCACACAGCAGTTTGCTGTCTGGGCATGCTGGGATTTGTAGTTTTGCAACATCTGGAGAGCCACAGTTTGGAGATTACTGTGCAGTGGTCTCTAAACTGTAGCCCTCCAGATGTTGCAAAACTGCAAATCCCAGCATGCCCAAAGAGCAAACAGCTGTCTCGGCATGCTGGGAGTTGTAGTTGCATACCTCCAGCTGTTGCATAACTACATCTCCCAGCATGCCCTTCGGTGATCAGTACATGCTGGGAGTTGTAGTTTTGCAACAGCTGGAAGCACACTGGTTGGAAAATACTGAGTTAGGTAACATCTCCCTGACGAAGGAAGCCGTGCTTCTGAAACGCGTTGGAGGTGTCTTGGATCTAAACCTGTACCGTAGTGACGTCACGACATCGGTCTCAAGCAAACCGCGAACCAGAGCTACCACGGTAGAGAACGCCATCGACCGGGGCATACTCCCGCAATCCCCAACTAGGATCTTTGGTAAAAGGATACGCACTCTCTGCAACATCTCAGAACAAGAGGAAGTGCGGGCATCGCCTCCAAGAAAAACAATCACACAAAAACGCAAGCAAAACGCAAGTAAAATCTTTAAAGTGATTGCACTATAAGTCCAATATTCTGCGCACATCCATAGGTATATGTTTATAAGTGAACTAGACATCTATACTGTACGTCTCAGTCATAGGCATGCGCAGCCTATTGCATTAGGGTGTGCACCCTAAAGCACAAACTCACTCCGCGCATGCGTGTGTGTGTGTGTTTATGTATGTGTATATATATATATATATATATATATATATATATATATATATACACACACACACACACACACATACATATACACACACACACACACTCTTGCTTGCATAGTGTAGGAGGATTGTATCCAGGGCCAGTTTTAGGCTTAACATGGCCCTGGGCAAAATCAGAAGTGGGGTCCCAAAAGTTGTAATAGTGCACTAATCAGATTAGCACTATTAGTCACTTCAAATATCATAAAAAATATCTAAAAAGCAAAAAAAATAAAATGGTACCGATAAAAACTACAAATCACAGCGCTAAAAATGACCCTCACATCCCCATATACAGAAAAATAAAAGTGCTATAGGGATCAAAATAGTACAATATTATATTTTTGTATAGTTCCCCCACATTAGGTTGGCAGTATAAATCTCCCACATTAGGATGGAAATATATTTCCCCCACATTAGGTTGGCAAAATAGTTCCCCCACATTAGGTGCAGTATAGTTCCCCCACATTAGGTTAGTAGTACAGTTCCCCCACATTAGGTTGGCAATATAGTTCCCCCACATTAGGTGCAGTATAGTTCCCCCACATTAGGTTAGTAGTACAGTTCCCCCACATTAGGTTGGCAATAAAGTTCCCCCACATTAGGTGCAGTATAGTTCCCCCACATTAGGTTAGTAGTACAGTTCCCCCACATTAGGTTGGCAATATAGTTCCCCCACATTAGGTTGGCAGTATAGTTCCCCCACATTAGGTTAGTAGTACAGTTTCCCCACATTAGGTTGGCCGTATAGTTCCCCCACATTAGGTTGGCAGTATAGTTCCCCCACATTAGGTTAGTAGTACAGTTCCCCCACATTAGGTTGGCAATATAGTTCCCCCACATTAGGTGCAGTATAGTTCCCCCACATTAGGTTAGTAGTACAGTTCCCCCACATTAGGTTGGCAGTATAGTTCCCCCACATTAGGTTGGCAGTATAGTTCCCCCACATTAGGTTAGTAGTACAGTTCCTCCACAGGTGCAATATAGTTCCCCCACATTAGGTGCAGTACAGTTCCCCCACATTAGGTGTAGTATAGTTCCCCCACATTAGGTGCAGTATAGTTCCCCACATTAGGTGCAGTACAGTTCCCCCACATTAGGTGCAATATAGTTCCCCCACATTAGGTGCAGTATAGTTCCCCCATATTAGGTGCAATATAGTTCCCCCATATTAGGTGCAATATAGTTCCCCCACATTAGGTGCAGTATAGTTCCCCTACATTTGGTGCAATATAGTTCCCCCACATTAGGTGCAGTACAGTTCCCCCACATTAGGTGCAATATAGTTCCCCACATTAGGTGCAATATAGTTCCCCCACATATATATATATATATATATATATATATATAATGCATAAATACAAACATAATACATACATATGCACACCATACATAATACATACACAAATCCATTATATATATACACACACATCATACATAAATACATCATACATACATAATACACACACCATACATACATATTACACACATCATACATACATATTACACACACACCATACATACATACTACACACATCATACATACATATTACACACATCATACATACATATTACACACACACCATACATACATACATAATACACACACCATACATACATAATACCACACCATACACACATACTACACACACCATACATACATATTACACACACCATACATACATACATAATACCACACCATACATACATACATAATACACACACCATACATACATATTACACACATCATACACACCATACATACATACATACATAATACACACACCATACATACATACATAATACACACACCATACATACATAATACACACACCATACATACATAATACGCACACCATACATACATATTACACACATCATACATACATAATACACACACCATACATACATACATACATAATACACACACCATACATACATACATACATAATACACACACCATACATACATAATACACACACCATACATACATAATACACACACCATACATACATAATACACACACCATACATACATACATAATACACACACCATACACACATACTACACACACCATACACACATACTACACACACCATACATACATAATACACACATCATACATACATAATACACACACCATACATACATAATACACACATAATACACACCATACATACATAATACACACACCATACATACATAATACACACATCATACATACTACACACATCATACATACATAATACACACATCATACATACATAATACACACATCATACATACTACACACATCATACATACTACACACATCATACATACATAATACACACACCATACATACATAATACACATCATACATACATAATACACACCATACATACATAATACACACCATACATACATATTACACACATCATACATACATAATACACACACCATACATACATAATACACACATCATACATACTACACACATCATACATACATAATACACACATCATACATACATAATACACACCATACATACATAATACACACATCATACATACTACACACATCATACATACATAATACACACATCATACATACTACACACATCATACATACATATTACACACATCATACATACATAATACACACACCATACATACATAATACACACATCATACATCCCACCCCCTCCCGTCCTCGGTCTGTGCACTTTTCTCACCTGCGGCAGCCATGTTGGGGTCAGAGGCCGGGCACGTCCACTCCCATATGCTCCACACTTTGCACCATCGCCCACTTCTTCCTCATGCCGAGGAATGGACACTCGGTGTCAGGAGTTGCAGCCAGGATCATCCCAGGAATGGAAGGAGACGTGCGCAGCTGCGGGGCAGCCCCTGCGTCTGCAGTTAGCGCAGCAGTGTGCGCGGCCGGGGAAGGGGGAGGAGCGGCCCGGAGGAAGGGGAAAAGAGTGGCCCAGAGGAAGGGGGGATAGAGCGGCCGGAGGATGGGGATAGAGCGGCCCAGAGGAAGGGGATAGAGCGGCCCAGAGGAAGGGGATAGAGCGGCCCAGAGGAAGGGGATAGAGCGGCCCGGAGGACAGGGGGATAGAGCGGCCGGAGGACGGGGGATAGAGCGGCCCGGAGGAAGGGGATAGAGCGGCCCAGAGGAAGGGGCGATAGAGCGGCCGGAGGACGGGGATAGAGCGGCCCAGAGGAAGGGGATAGAGCGGCCCAGAGGAAGGGGATAGAGCGGCCCAGAGGACAGGGGGATAGAGTGGCCTGAGCCGCAAATAAAAAGAAAATGCATTTTTAAACATCCGGTGTGCCCTGAAAGTCTTTCAGGGCACACCGGATGTTTAAAAATGCATTTTTTTTTTTTTAATTTGCGGCTCCAGCCAATCTATCCCCCGTCCTCCGGCTGGTGATGTCGGGGATGTCCGGTGGGGCTGGGGTTTAGTAGTGAGGAAAAAAAAAAAAGTCCTGCAGCAGCGGGCCGCAGTGATTAGGGTGTGCCTGTGCACACCCGGCACACCCCGTGCGCACGCCTATGGTCTCAGTTAGATCTGCTCGTATCTAAATGGACATTCTTTGACTTGTAGTGCCACCAGCCAAACAACAGGATTTCACCACCAATAATATACTAATACAGCTAAATTCCTGGAACACGCTGGAACCCATATAAATAAGCATACCTATAGGTACATTCAGTACTGTATCATTTATTAATTAATATATATACAATACGGTTAATAAATAATATACATATATATATATATATATATATATCACACATTTTTTTAGTGCACCCTAAAAAACAACTTAAAGAATAACCCTGCAAACATTTATACCACACTTACAGTTTGATCTTCTTCTTTTAGCCAGGTAGGTGTATCCACAATTTCAAGCATAAGCGCGTACTGTAACATATATGTGTACTATACACAAATATACACATATATATTGTATTTAGGTAACAGAACCTAACTGAAGGCTTTCCAACCAGTGTGCCTCCAGCTGTTGCAAAAGGACAACTCCCAGCATGCACAGTCTGTCAGTGCATGCTGGGAGTTGTAGTTTTACAACAGCTAGATGTTTGCCCAACCAGTGCGAATGTACCCTAAAAACACTGCACTACACTACACTAACACATAATAAAGGGTAAAACACTATATATACACCCCCTTACACTGTCCCACCAATAAAAATCAAAAACGTTTCGTAAGGCAGTGTTTCCAAAATGGAGCCTCCAGCTGTTGCAAAACAACAACTCCCAGCATTTCCGGACTGACTGTCCTGGCATGCTGGGAGTTTAGCAACAGCTGGAGGCACCCTGTTTGGGAATCACTGGCGTAGAATACCCCTATGTCCTCCCCTATGCAATCCCTAATTTAGTCCTCAAATGCGCATGGCGCTCTCTCACTTTGGAGCCCTGTCGTATTTCAAGGAAATAGTTTAGGGCCAGATGGGTATTTCCGTACTCGGGAGAAATAGCTTTTTCTCCTTTTACCCTTTATGAAAAGGAAAAGTTGGGGTCTAAGCTGGGTTAGTGTAAAAAAATAAAAAAATTTACACAAACATGCTGGTGTTCATTTACAAGCGGTAAAAGGAAAAAAAGACCACCAAAATTTGTGACGCAATTTCTCCTGAGTACGGAAATACCCCATATGTGGGTGTAAAATGCTCTGCGGCTCAGGAGTGAGAGAGCGCCATATACATTTGAGGCCTAAATTGGTGATATGCACAGGGGTGGCTGATCTTACAGTGGTTCTGACATAAACGCATAAAAATAAATACCCACTTGTGACCCTATTTTGGAAACTACACCCCTCACGGAATGTAACAAGGGGTATAGTGAGCCTTAACACCCCACAGGTGTTTTGACGAATTTTCGTTAAAGTTTGATGCTCACTGGTACTTAAGGACCAAGGGTGTACCTGGTTGTGAGGCCCGGTCGCAATTGCGACCCTTGCGACCTCTATAGCTACACCACTGGGGACAAGGTAAGTACCTTTGTCATCAGTGTCCATCACGATTTCTTGCATGGTGCTCTCCTAGCACATTCATCTCTATGGAAGAGCCAGAGATATACGAGCGCTGTAAATAACCCTGCTGCATGTGCAAAGGGAGCCAGGCCGCTGTGCAGGGTCCTCTCGAGATCAGACACTTATCCCCTGTCCTGTGGAAAGGGGATAAGGAGTAATGCGGTGTCCCAGTAAAGGTACATTGTGTCAAGGTATTTTAGGCCCTGTCAGATTGAGACCTCCAGTGTCCTGGGGGCTCCCCTGCATGGACTTAACCATTTCTAATGTGTATTTGCACTGTTATAACTTAGCAATGAGTTATTAGTTGTCTGTAGCTTTAAGTATGTTTCCTAGCAACCTCATGCTTAGTCAGGGTATGTGAGAGTGGAGGACTGAGGGCTAGACTAAACTTTTGTGTAAGGTGTTATATTATGTTATTGCTTTGTATGTAACTTTATTTTAAATCCTAAAGGGGATACAGACAACTCTATGATCCACAGCAGCCTGGCCAATGGGCTTTAGTTTAGCCTGCCCTTATAAGGGAAAGGTATATAATAATTGAATAAAAAACATAAATAATGAGAATCAGCAATAGCCAGAAAAATGTGCAATGATCTAATAAAGACTATTCTCTTAGAGGTTTGCCATTACCAGTTAAACACATACTGCAGAGAAACACTGAGACATTCGTCAGGGAAGCGGGTAGCGAAACGGCGTAGGGGTTGTGTGTGATCTCTTATGTGAGTATAGCGTGGTGACTCCGGATGCACTGTGGCAGCGTGTTTACCATCTCTTCCCTTCCGTGGTCTGGTGTATTTCTCTAGTGCAGTGATGTTGCTATGGTTGCACCTGTTGATTCCTTCAGGTCTCATACCAACACACTTTTGTCTCTAGTTTTCTCAGGCTCCCACAGTGCACCAATAGATCACCTGTATACGTTGTCTCTCTTCTCTTATTATCATTCATTTTGTGTTTGCCTTTTCTATGTGTACTTAATGTCGCAGTGTTTCTCTGCAGTATGTGTTTAACTGGTAATGGCAAACCTCTAAGAGAATAGTCTTTATTAAATCATTGCACATTTTTCTGGCTATTGCTGATTCTCATTATTTATGTTTTTTATTCAATTATTATATATGTTTAATAAAGCTTGTTATTTTATTTATATTTTCACGTCTGGTGCATTTATTTGATAGGAGGTAGTACTAAAGTGTTTAGCACCAAACGCAATTTACTTTTCGAGTTGAAAAGCAACCTTGGTCACATATCTTTGGTGCCCTTATAAGGGGTGGCATTTCCTGTGTAGAGTAGGTGTGGAGGAGGAGAGGAGTAAAGCAGTTCATTCAGTTCAGAGTGGTGTGGAGTTGAGAGTACAGAGTGGAGTTCCGAGCAAGTTCAGAGGAGGTGAAGCTCCGGAGTAGCAGAGAGAATCCGCAGAGGAGTGAGAGCAAAGATGAGAGGGAGATAAGAAAAGCATGAAGTAACCCCAACTAATAGCAAGCCTTTACTTCAGCCTTGATCAGAGAATTCCTAAAGGACAATTCATTATCTTCCGGCGAAAACCACAAATCTACTGACCCTTCAGTAAGTGACTTTAATCTCAAGCCTAACATAGCGCAGACCTAAAAATACTAGTCCGGCCGTAAGAGCCAAGCATATATGTAATATCAAGTCCAGGCACTGCAAGCTGTGTGGTCCTCTAAAGACTGTCTGTTAAACCTTTGGGAGACTTTGGTTGAGCGCTGTGGAGATTGTACCACCTATCTTCAAGTTAGTAAAGCCTCCGTTAAACTGCAACCTAGTGTGGAGTCAATTCTTTCCTTACTAGCCTGTGGGGAGACGGAGTTCCCCGGACCTGTATAACCCAGGGAAATATCAAAACTACAGTGGCGTCACGTGACATTAAGGGTTAATACCATCCGACCCTGGGTTCATAACCCCCCCAAGAACCAAGTAGCTAATCCTAGCGTAGCGGTGGCTGCGGACCTCACCCGTGGCCACCACAGTAAAGTAGCAGAGTACTCCTTTAACAAATTTAGTTTTGAGTCTAGGAGCCAGGATAAAAAGGCTTTTTTTTTTTTTTAAATTTAAACAACCAGCGCAATTTTTCAGTTTTTGAGAGGTGGTTGTTTAACCGGTTGTCGTCTAAGGACGAGCCGGCTCGTCCTGAGATGGCAACTAGAGATGAGCGAACTTTTCAAAAATTCGATTCGGCCGATTCACCAAATTTTCCGATAAAGTTTGTTTCGTTCTGAATTTTTTTGTGGCGAATCTATATTAAAGAAGGCTATTTCTAGCCTACATACAGCCTCTATAGGGGTATAGAACACTTTGCTGTGTTCTAAAATGTATATGGAGTGTGCTGGGGTAGTGAAATAACACTGTTATTCAGAATAACATGCAGATTACCAGTCTCGCTTTTAGAATCACTGCCGCACAGCAGCACAATTACAGAGCCTGGTGGTGGCATCAGTGTCATGAGACCATATAGTGACTGAATGAAACAGTGTGGAGGTGTTGGCAGCATGAGGAGACCATATAGTGGCTGAATGACACAGCGTGGAGGTGTTGGCAGCATGAGGAGACCATATAGTGGATGAATGGCACAGCGTGGAGGTGTTGGCAGCATGAGGAGACCATATAGTGGATAAATGGCACAGCCCCGAGTTGCCAGCAGCATGAGTAGGCACTAGGCCTTCACAATCCCTAAGATTAAAAGATGAATTAAGAAATTTAAACCAAAGATTTTGGATAGCGAGTACTACCTACCTGAATGACACAGCCTGGAGTTCTTCAGATGATTCTGTGGCCAAATTATATGCTAAACTATATATATATACCTGCCCTGAGTGTTTTCCTAAGATTCTGCCTCCAGTTTCACAACTACAACTCCCAGCATGCCCTCACAGTCAATAGCTGTCAGGGCAGGCTGAGAGTTGTGGTTGTGAAACAGCTGTAGGCACCATGTTAGGAAAACACAGGAGTGCAGCATAGATGAGGTAAGGGCCGAAGTCGGCTTCCTGCTCGGCCTCAGTGAGCAGGATTGGAGACAGCAATATAACACTTTAGAAGGTAGGAAAAACACTTTAAAAGGGGGTGGGGGGGGGGGGGGGTTAGGCATAGATTATCAATCGGTAGGGACAGAAAAAAAATATATAGATGACGGGAGCTACTCTCTAACACACACATCTCTGCGCCCCCATTACCACCTAACAGGTAACCTCCTGTTATTATTAAAAGACTGTGCCTCCACCACCACCTAACAGGTAACCTCCTGTTATTATTAAGAGACTGTGCCTCCACCACCACCTAACAGGTAACCTCCTGCTATTATTAAAAGACTGTGCCTCCATGTATTAAATGATGTTTCTCTGTGCTGACGCCTGTGAGAACATAAGATTGTTCTACTAAGTCCTTATGCAGAACCTTGTACTAATACAGAACCATGAGCTACAGGGATGTGGATCCACTGGTCCCAGCTACACCTCAGGTGCTTTTCCCCAGCTAGTATCTCAGCTTACACTGTCCTCTGGATTGAGGCAACAATGTCCTGTACAATATATATGTATGTACACTTTCACTTTACTGGATAATGTTAAGAATCCTCAATATTAATGGACTGTCCAGGAATGTTCCAAGCCATGCTGTCCCTCATCCCCTCCACCCCGTCCCCTATCTCCTCACACACATCTCCCCCTCCACCCACCTCCTCGGTCTCCTCACACAGATCTCCTCACCCCCACCCCTCTAGGGTTGCCACCCTACCGGTATTTTACCGGCACAGCCGGTATTTTCGTTCAGATTCCGGGCTGTGCTGGTAAGTTTGGATGAAAAATACCGGCCATTCAATGGCTGGTATTTTTCATTCACTGTCATCACACACTAACCTAAAAAAGCGGCGCCGCTGAGCGGGGGTGCGGGCCGCACGCCCGCACCATGCCGCTCAGCACAGCACCCTGTCTGACTCTGAGGCTGTCCCAGTCTAAAACCTTACCTGGCACTGTGCAATGCTGTGCGGCCGGGTGGCTGGATCTGCGGAGGGATGTTGCGGAAGTGACGTCACGCCGCAGACCCGCGCAGGACGTCACGTCACTCGACGGCCCGATACTGAGAGGAGACTGGAGAGGTGCTGCGGTAGTAGGTAAGTGTGTCTGTGTGTGTCTGTTACTATGTGTGTGTCAGTGTTTGTGTGTCTGTCAGTCAGTGTTTGTGTGTCTGTCGGCCAGTGTGTGTGTGTGTGTGTGTCTCTGAATTCCACCCCACCCACCCCAATTCCCCTGTGACAATCCCCCCCCCCCCAATTCCATGGGGAAGAGGGGGGGGGAGGGGGCTAACTTACTATACCTATGGGGAAGAGAGAGAGAGTGGGGGGGGTGTAACTGCCCATACCTATGGGGAAGAGAGAGGGGGGGGGGGTGGTAACTGCCTTTACCTATGGGGCAGAGAGGGGGGGGGTAACTGCCTATACCTATGGGGAAGAGGGAGGGGGGGGTAACTGCCTATACCTATGGGGAAGAGAGAGGGGGGGGTAACTGCCTATACCTATGGGGAAGAGGGAGGGGGGGGTAACTGCCTATACCTATGGGGAAGAGAGAGGGGGGGTAACTACCTATACCTATGGGGAAAGAGAGAGGGGGGGGTAACTGCCTATACCTATGGGGAAGAGAGGGGGGGGGGGGTAACTGCCTATACCTATGGGGAAGAGAGAGGGTGGTAACTGCCTATACCTATGGGGAAGAGAGAGAGGGGGGGGGGTAACTGCCTATACCTATGGGGAAGAGGGGGGGAGGTAACTGCCTATACCTATGGGGAAGAGAGGGGAGGTAACAGCCTATACCTATGGGGAAGAGAGAGAGAGGGGGGGGGGGTGTAACTGCCTATACCTATGGGGAAGAGAGAGAGAGGGGGGGGTGTAACTGCCTATACCTATGGGGAAGAGAGAGGGGGGGGGTAACTGCCTATACCTATGGGGAAGAGGGGGGGGGGTAACTGCCTATACCTATGGGGAAGAGAGAGGGGGGGGGGGTAACTGCCTATACCTATGGGGAAGAGAGAGGGGGGGGTAACTGCCTATACCTATGGGGAAGAGAGAGGGGGGGGGGTAACTGCCTATACCTATGGGGAAGAGAGAGGGGGGGGTAACTTTCTATACCTATGGGGAAGAGAGAGAGGGGGGGTAACTGCCTATACCTATGGGGAAGAGAGAGGGGGGGTAACTGCCTATACCTATGGGGAAGAGAGAGGGGGGGTAACTACCTATACCTATGGGGAAGAGAGAGGGGGGATAACTGCCTATACCTATGGGGAAGAGAGAGGGGGGGTAACTGCCTATACCTATGGGGAAGAGGGGGGGGGGGTAACTGCCTATACCAATGGGGAAGAGAGAGGGGGGGGGGTAACTGCCTATACCTATGGGGAAGAGGGAGGGGGGGGGTAACTGCCTATACCTATGGGGAAGAGAGAGGGGGGGGGGCAACTGCCTATTACTATGGGGAAGAGAGAGGGGGGGGGTAACTGCCTATACCTATGGGGAAGAGAGAGGGGGGGGTAACTGCCTATACCTATGGGGAAGAGAGAGGGGGGGGGGTAACTACCTATACCTGTGGGGAAGAGAGAGGGGGGTAACTGCCTATACCTATGGGGAAGAGAGAGGGGGGGTAACTGCCTATACCTATGGGGAAGAGAGGGGGGGGTAACTGCCTATACCTATGGGGAAGAGAGAGGGGGGGGGGGGTAACTGCCTATACCTATGGGGAAGAGAGGGGGGGGGTAACTGCCTATACCTATGGGGAAGAGGGGGGGAGGTAACTGCCTATACCTATGGGGAAGAGAGGGGAGGTAACAGCCTATACCTATGGGGAAGAGAGGGAGTGACTCTGCCTATATCTATGGGGAAGAGAGGGGGTGACTCTGCCTATAGGGAACAGGGGAGGGGGTGTAACTGCCTATACTTATTGGGGGCTACCTAACTTATACCTGGATGCCTAACTACTTACCTACATACCAGGCTATCTAACTATGTACCTGGTCTTCAAACATGGCTGCCTAACTACCTAGCTAGCCCCCGACCTACCTGGCTTGTCACCTACCTACATATCTGGCTTCCTGATCTACCTACCTAGTTACCTGGCTACCTACCTACCTGCCCGTTTACTGTGCAGGACACCAAGGAGGGCATTATTACAGTTTGTGGGCCTATAGATGGGAAGATTGTGTAGAGGAGGGCACTGAATATATGCAGAGTCTGACATGTTTTTCCTGCCGATGTTAAGATATCCACATGGCGGTCTTATCCGGACGGAGAAGAAAAGGAAGGAGGACGCCGCTGATCAGAAAAGACGTAATTGTGAGTCCCAAAATGTAACTGTAATCGCTTATATGGTATATACATCCTGTGTACAGCTGATATCTACCGCCATATGGTCCTGTATATAATCACTTATATGGTATATACATCCTGTGTACAGCTGATATCTACCGCCATATGGTCCTGTATATAATCACTTATATTGTGTACAGATCCTTTATAGTATACTGGTCTGTGTATAGTGGTTTTATTCAGTACAACATTTTCCGTTTTCCACCTACAGAGCTATATGAGGGCTTTATCGGTATTAATTTGGTTTTGATGATTTTTTCATCCTATATTATGTTGTTGGTAGTGTGTATACAGAGGAGCTGTTAAAATGTTTGCATTTGCACTATTTGGTGAGGTTGTCAAATGTATTTATATTATATTTGTATTTGCTGGGTATCCCCTTAAATTTATTGCCTGTTAAATAAATGTTATTTACAATTGTAAGTTGTATTCTCTAAATGTAATTTTTTTGTGCCATATAGGAAAGTTCCCCCCGCATATACCGTATTTATCGGGGTATACCACGCACCGGCCTATAACACGCACCCTCATTTTACCAAGGATATTTGGGTAAAAAAAGTTTTTTACCCAAATATCCATGATAAAATGAGGGTGCGTGTGTGCGCGTGTATACCCCGATATACCCCCAGGAAAGGCAGGGGGAGAGAGGCCGTCGCTGCCCGCTTCTCTCCCCCTGCCTTTCCTGGGGTCTAGAGCGCTGCTGTCGGCCCTTTTCACCCCCTGGTTATCAGCGCCGCTGCCCGTTCTGTCCCCCTGACTATCGGTGCCGGCGCCGATAGTCAGGGGGAGAGAAGCGGCACCGACAGCCAGGGGGAGAGAAGGGGCAGCGGCACCCATTGCCGGCGCCGCTGCCCCGTTGCCTCCCCCCATCCCCGGTGGCATAATTACCTGAGTCGGGTCTGCGCTGCTCCAGGCCTCCGTCGTGCGTCCCCAGCGTCGTTGCTATGGAGCAGCGCGGACCGGACTCAGGTAATTATGCCACCGGGGATGGGGGGAGGCAACGGGGCAGCGGCGCCGGCAATGGGTGCCGCTGCCCCTTCTCTCCCCCTGGCTGTTGGATAACCAGGGGGTGAAAAGGGCCGACAGCAGCGCTCTAGACCCCGGGAAAGGCAGGGGGAGAGAAGCGGGCAGCGACGGCCTCTCTCCCCCTGCCTTTCCTGGGGGTGTATCGGCGTATAACACGCACACAGACTTTAGGCTAAAAATTTTAGCCTAAAAAGTGCGTGTTATACGCCGATAAATACGTTATATTGTATCCATCCCATCCCCCATGCCATTTCTTTACCCCCCTCCCATCCCCCATGCCATTTCTTAAACCCCTGATCCCTCGTCCTCTGTGCAATCGGGCCCCTCCCCTTTTTTAGCCCCACCCCCACATAGCCACACCCACAACCGGTATTTTTCTGAGGGAAAGGTGGCAACCCTACACCCCTCCCTTACACCCATCTCCACAGCTCACCTCCTCCTTCCCCCGTCCCCTATCTCCCCTTCCACCCACCTCCTCGGTCTCCTCACACAGATCTCCTCACCCCCACCCCTCCCTTACACCCATCTCCACAGCTCACCTCCTCCTTCCCCCGTCCCCTATCTCCTCACACACATCTCCCCTTCCACCCCCCCTCCTCGGTCTCCTCACACAGATCTCCTCACCCCCACCCCTCCCTTACACACATCTCCACAGCTCATCTCCTCCTTCCCCGTCCTCACTCTCTTCACTCCGCAGCCAGTTCTCTCCCTCCGCGGTGCTGAGAAGTCATGAGGAGGCCATAGTCAGTGTCAGAAATGTAATAGCAGGGTCGGAGGCAGGAAGACGTCAGGGTCTTGGAGAAGGCGTGCGTGCCCAGCAGCCCCCAGCCTCTACGGCCCTGCAGTCATTTTTAAAGGGCCCGCACCCGGCATAGGAGATGTGCTGGCAGCGACAGACTCCCCTTCCTCAGGCCTGGGCCCTCGGGCAGCACCCGAGTGCCAGACGTGCTGCACCACATAAAGCCCCATACACCTCACACCTTTACACCCTGTGGCACACCACAAGGGCATCTTGGGAGAAAAGAAATGAGGGGGCAGCTTTTTTTTTTTCTTTTTTTTCTTTTTGGGCTAAAAAAAAACCTCAAACAAAAATTGCGTCTGTTCCTAGGCTTAGACTGGGATTAAAGGAAAACTGTTACCCATTCAGTCACACAAAACCCGATACACAGAGTTATAGTGCAGGTGAACATGAGACCGATGCAAGCTCTTTGACCAATATGCGTACCTGTAGTCCGGCGCGGTGTCCCTCTGAAGGCCCGCTTCTTCCTGCACTGAATTGAATGCTGGAGGCGGCCCGCCGGCTGGACTTGAATATTCATGGGCGCTGGCCATGTGAGCGCTCAGTAGGCACAAGCGCTCACGTGACCAGCACCCACACCATAACCAAGTGTTTCGGGTTTAGTGTGGGTGAACGGGTGACTGTTTTCCTTCAAACACAGCTTATGTGTGGCCTTTTTCAAAGCCCACATTGCTTCATCTTTTTTCCCCCCCTTCCAACAGATGTCTGTCCAGCTGTTGCAAAACCACAACTCCCAGTATACCCTGACACTGACAGCCTAAAGCTGTCAGGGCATGCTGGGAGTTGTAGTTTTGCAACTGCTGGACAGCCACAGGGGGTCACTGATGCAGTATGTCAATCTCGGCCTATGCTGCCTGATCTTGAACTGGCAGCAGGAGCCACAACCACTTTAAATCAGTAAGCAGCCGGGGCGTCTGACGAATAATATCCTTCCACTCCATATCACAACGTCAGATGTCCCAGCCAGCGCTGCCCATTGGGAGAGATTTATCAAAACCAGTCCAGAGGTGAAGTTGCTGAGTTGTCCATAACAACCAATCAGATTGCTTATTTAATTTTTTGGAGGCCCTTTCAAAAATGAAAGAAGCGATCTGATTGGTTGCTATGGGCAACTTTTTCTCTGGACAGGTCTTGATGAATCTCCCCCATTGAGCCTGCCAGAGCCGCAGTGATCTGTGTAAGAAACCTATGGGCCCAGACTGTTAGGGTCACCAAATGATATTACAAATACTGAGTGTCTGGTTAGGAGAAACAAATATAATGTACCCACAGGGAGTCAGACATTTTAATAAAAATTGCCAAAAATCCCTGAGATAAGTCATGCAGAATATATTAAAAAGGTTTATGGATTTTCAGCCAATCAGAAAGCAGCACTACTCAAATAGAACTCCCGTGAGGTCACACATGTGATGTCATCACCTTTGTCATCAGTGAGGGGCCTAAACTGTAGGAACCTAGGAATACACATTCATACCCGCCTGTGACTGGTAAGTATCACATCTTTTTGGTCTTTAGTGCAGTTCCATGTGCATTTCTATAATAAACATGTAACTAATCTCTCTTTTCTTTTCCTATCTTAGATGCACACCTTCCAGGCTGTGGGGCAGCACATACACGGACACATTGGCCCAAATTCTAGAGGTAACCTCCTTTAGTATGCCCAGAGGAAGGGCAGTACAGTAGCCATGGATTCCCTACAGGTTTCCTCCCCTCTGGAGGTTTTTCCTGTCCTGAGTTAGTTACTGTCCGCTCTTTGTGAGTGATGGAGGTTACATAAAATCCCTACACAAACATTTTACTAAATAATAAATAAAGTTCCCTTTGTTTAAACTGTTCTTTGACTTGTTCGACTCATTTATTTTATTTCTGTGTGTGAAAAATAGTGTTAGCAAAATGTGGATGACAGAAGTGTCCAAAACTGCTGCCCGGTCTGTATCATGTGATGAGGTGAGAGGCGGCTGATGCTGGGGGGTACAGTTGTCCAGGCAACCGTAGGGCACCCAGCAAGTTCTTATGTCTTATGCCCCGAAATGGTTGGCTACTCACTGTGTCAGAAGATTCTCATCCTATAAATGAAGACAATCAGGGATCAAAACCTGTGGAGAGGAAAAGCTGACCAGTTGCCCATAGCAACCAATCAGATCACTTCTTCTATTTTTCAGAGGTCTTGTTGAGAATGAAAGAAGCAATCTGATTGGTTGCTATGGGCAACTGATCAACTTTTACCCTGCACGGGTTTTGATAAATCTCCCCAATAATTATTACAACCATGTAACACACTTAGGGTTGCCACATGGTTGGTATTTTACCAGCACAGCTGGTATTTTAGACACCCTGCTGGTATTTTAGACACCCTGCCAGTATTTTTAATATATATATATATATATATATATATATATATATATATATATATATATAAATATCTGGGCTGTGATATGTAGAGATGGAGAGGCGAGAGCTAACCCCGCCCCTTCCCTCTGCCAGCTGAGCTCTGATTGGTGAAGATTTCTCCCTCACACACAGGAGCTCAGCACACTCAGCACAAAGGGAGAAGATTAACCCCTTAAAGACCACGGGCGTATGGGTACGCCCATGCTCCCTGGTACTTAAGGACCAAGGGCGTACCTGTACGCCTGTGGGAATTTCCGTCAACCCCGCGCGCTGGGCAAGGACCGGCCCGGGATGACTGCTGATATTTATCTTAAGGCATCCCGTGCCAATGCCCAGGGAGGTCCTGAGACCCACCCACTGTTGTCCGGGCAGAGCAGGGGAACCGTTGGTGACTGGCGCCGGAGGTCACTTACCCTTGGCGGCAATGCCCGGTGTCGATCCTCGGCGGAGGCGATGACATGCGGCAGGCTCCATGGATCCTACGGAAGCCGGTGAGTAGTTGCCTAGCAACATCTGGAGGGCTACAGTTTGAGACCACTATACAGTTGTCTCTAAACTGTAGCCCTCCAGATGTTGCAAAACTACAACTCCCAGCATGCCCAGACAGCTGTTTGCTATTTGGGCATGCTGGGATTTGTAGTTTTGCAACAGCTTGAGGGCTACAGTTTGGAGATCACTGTGCAGTGGTCTCTAAACTGTGGCCCTCTAGATCTTGCAAAACTACAACTCCCAGCATACCCACACAGCAGTTTGCTGTCTGGGCATGCTGGGATTTGTAGTTTTGCAACATCTGGAGGGCCACAGTTTGGAGATTACTGTGCAGTGGTCTCTAAACTGTAGCCCTCCAGATGTTGCAAAACTGCAAATCTCAGCATGCCCAAAGAGCAAACAGCTGTCTCGGCATGCTGGGAGTTGTAGTTGCATACCTTCAGCTGTTGCATAACTACATCTCCCAGCATGCCCTTCGGCGATCAGTACATGCTGGGAGTTGTAGTTTTGCAACAGCTGGAAGCACACTGGTTGGAAAATACTGAGTTAGGTAACATCTCCCTGACGAAGGAAGCCGTGCTTCTGAAACGCATTGGAGGTATCTTGGATCTAATCCTGTACCGTAGTGACGTCACAACATCGGTCTCCAGCAAACCGCGAACCAGAGCTACCACGGTAGAGAACGCCACCGGCCGGGGCATACTCCCGCAATCCCCAACTAGGATCTTCGGTAAAAGAATACGCACTCTCCGCAACATCTCAGAACAAGAGGAAGTGCGGGCATCACCGCCAAGAAAAACAATCACACAAAAACGCAAGCAAAACGCATGTAAAATCTTTAAAGTGTTTGCACTATAAGTCCAATATTCTGCGTACATCCATAGGTATATGTTTATAAGTGAACTAGACATCTATCCTGTACGTCTCAGTTAAATCTGCTCATATCTAAATGGACATTCTTTGACTTGTAGTGCCACCAGCCAAACAACAGGATTTCACCACCAATAATATACTAATACAGCTAAATTCCTGGAACACGCTGGAACCCATATAAATAAGCATACCTATAGGTACATTCAGTACTGTATCATTTATTTATTAATATGTACACAATACGGTTAATAAATAATATACATATATATATATATATATATATATATATATATATATCACACATTTTTTCAGTGCACCCTAAAAAACAACTTAAAGAATAACCCTGCAAACATTTATACCACACTTACAGTTTGATCATCTTCTTTTAGCCAGGTAGGTGTATCCACAATTTCAAGCATAAGCGCGTACTGTAACATATATGTGTAATATACACAAATATACACATATATATTGTATTTAGGTAACAGAAACTAACTGAAGGCTTTCCAACCAGTGTGCCCCCAGCTGTTGCAAAAGTACAACTCCCAGCATGCACAGTCTGTCAGTGCATGCTGGGAGTTGTAGTTTTACAACAGCTAGATGTTTGCCCCACCAGTGCGAATGTACCCTAAAAACACTGCACTACACTACACTAACACATAATAAAGGGTAAAACACTACATATACACCCCCTTACACTGTCCCACCAATAAAAATGAAAAACGTTTCGTAAGGCAGTGTTTCCAAAATGGAGCCTCCAGCTGTTGCAAAACAACAACTCCCAGCATTTCCGGACTGACTGTCCAGGCATGCTGGGAGTTTAGCAACAGCTGGAGGCACCCTGATTGGGAATCACTGGCGTAGAATACCCCTATTTCCTCCCCTATGCAATCCCTAATTTAATCCTCAAATGCTCATGGCGCTCTCTCACTTTGGAGCCCTGTCGTATTTCAAGGAAATAGTTTAGGGCCACATGGGTATTTACGTACTCGGGAGAAATTGCTTTTTCTCCTTTTACCCCTTATGAAAAGGAAAAGTTGGGGTCTACACCAGCCTGTTTGTGTAAAAATTTAAATTTTTTTACACTAACATGCTGGTGTTCCTTTACAAGCGGTAAAAGGAAAAAAAGACCACCAAAATTTGTAACGCAATTTCTCTCGAGTACGGAAATACCCCATATGTGGGTGTAAAAGGCTCTGCGGACGCACAACAAGGCTCAGGAGTGAGAGAGCGCCATATACATTTGAGGCCTAAATTGGTGATATGCACAGGGGTGGCTGATCTTACAGCGGTTCTGACATAAACGCATAAAAATAAATACCCACGTTTGACCCTATTTTGGAAACTACACCCCTCACGGAATTTAACAAGGGCTATAGTGAGCCTTAACACCCCACAGGTGTTTTGACGAATTTTCGTTAAAGTGTGATGCTCACTGGTACTTAACCCCTTAAGGACCGGAGGTTTTTCCGTTTTTGCATTTTCGTTTTTTGCTCCTTGCCTTTAAAAAATCATAACTCTTTCAAATTTACACCTAAAAATCCATATGATGGCTTATTTTTTGCGCCACCAATTCTACTTTGTAATGACGTCAGTCATTTTGCCCAAAAATCTATGGTGAAGCGGGAAAAAAAATCATTGTGCGACAAAATTGAAAAAAAAAACGCTGTTTTGTAACTTTTGGGGGCTTCCGTTTCTATGTAGTACATTTTTCGGTAAAAATGACACCTGATATGTATTCTGTAGGTCCATACGATTAAAATGATATCCTACTTATATAGGTTTGATTTTGTCGGACTTCTGGAAAAAATCATAACTACATGCAGGAAAATTAATACGTTTAAAATTGTCATCTTCTGACCCCTATAACTTTTTTATTTTTCCGTGTATGGGGCGGTATGAGGGCTCATTTTTTGCGCCATGATCTGAAGTTTTTAACGGTACCATTTTTGCATTGATAGGACTTATTGATCACTTTTTATTCATTTTTAAATGATATAAAAAGTGACCAAAAATGCACTATTTTGGACTTTGGAATTTTTTTGCGCGCACGCCATTGACCGAGCGGTTTAATTAATGATATATTTTTATAATTCGGACATTTCCGCACGCGGTGATACCACATATGTTTATTTTTATTTTTATTTACACTGTGTTTTTTTTTTTATTGGAAAAGGGGGGTGATTCAAACTTTTAATAGGGGAGGAGTTAAATGATCTTTATTCACTTTTTTTTTTCACTTTTTTTTTGCAGTGTTATAGGTCCCATAGGGACCTATAACACTGCACACACTGATCTTCTATGTTGATCACTGGTTTCTCATAAGAAACCAGTGATCAACGATTCTGCCGGATGACTGCTCATGCCTGGATCTCAGGCACTGAGCAGTCATTCGGCGATCGGACAGCGAGGAGGCAGGAAGGGGCCCTCCCGCTGTCCTGTCAGCTGTTCGGGATGCCGCGATTTCACCGCGGCTATCCCGAACAACCCACTGAGCTAGCCGGCATGCTTTCGGTTTCACTTTAGACGCGGCGTTCAACTTTGAACGCCGCGTCTAAAGGGTTAATAGCGCGCGGCACAGCGATCAATGCCGCGCGCTATTAGCCACGGGTCCCGGCCGTTGTTAGAGGCCGGGCCCGAACCGCTATGACGCGGGGCCACGCCGTGGCCCCGCGTTATAGATCGGGAGTGGACACATGACGTTCCAGTACGTCATGTGTCCTTAAGGGGTTAAGGACCAAGGGTGTACCTGGTTGTGAGGCCTGGTCGCAATTGCGACCCTTGCGACCTCTATAGCTGCGCCACTGGGGACAAGGTAAGTACCTTTGTCAACAGTGTCCATCACGATTTCCTGCATGGTGCTCTCCTAGCTCATTCATCTCTATGGAAGAGCCAGAGATATACGAGCGCTGTAAATAACTCTGCTGCATGTGCAAAGGGAGCCAGGCCGCTGTGCAGGGTCCCCTCGAGATCAGACGCTTATCCCCTGTCCTGTGGAAAGGGGATAAGGAGTAATGCGGTGTCCCAGTACAGGTACAATGTGTCAAGGTATTTTAGGCCCTGTCAGATTGAGACCTCCAGTGTCCTGGGGGCTCCCCTGCATGGACTCAACCATTTCTAATGTGTATTTGCACTGTTATAACTTAGCAATCAGTTATTAGTTGTCTGTAGCTTTAAGTATGTTTCCTAGCAACCTCATGCTTAGTCAGGGTATGTGAGAGTGGAGGACTGAGTGCTAGACTAAACTTTTGTGTAAGGTGTTATATTATGTTATTACTTGTATGTAACTTTATTATAAATCCTAAAGGGGATACAGACAACTCTATGATCCACAGCTGCCTGGCCAATGGGCTTTAGTATAGCCTGCCCTTATAAGGGGTGGCATTTCCTGTGTAAAGTAGGTGTGGAGGAGGAGAGGAGTAAAGCAGTTCATTCAGTTCAGAGTGGTGTGGAGTTCAGAGTACAGAGTGGAGGTCCAAGCAAGTTCAGAGGAGGTGAAGCTCCGGAGTAGCAGAGAGAATCCGCAGAGGAGTGAGAGCAAAGATGAGAGTGAGATAAGAAAAGCATGAAGTAACCCCAACTAATAGCAAGCCTTTACTTCAGCCTTGATCAGAGAATTCCTAAAGGACAATTCATTATCTTCGGGCGAAAACCACAAATCTACCGACCCTTCAGTAAGTGACTTTAATTTCAAGCCTAATATAGCGCAGACCTAAAACTACTAGTCCGGCCGTAAGAGCCAAGCATATATGCAATATCAAGTCCAGGCACTGCAAGCTGTGTGGTCCTCTAAAGTCTGTCTGTTAAACCTTTGGGAGACTTTGGTTGAGCGCTGTGGAGATTGTACCACCTATCTTCAAGTTAGTAAAGCCTCCGTTAAACTGCAACCTAGTGTGGAGTCAATTCTTTCCTTACTAGCCTGTGGGGAGACGGAGTTCCCCGGACCTGTATAACCCAGGGAAATATCAAGACTACGGTGGCGTCACGTGAAATTAAGGGTTAATACCATCCGACCCTGGGTTCATAACCCCCCCAAGAACCAAGTAGCTAATCCTAGCATAGCGGTGGCTGCGCACCTCACCCGTGGCCACCACAGTAAAGTAGCAGAGTACTCCTTTAACAAATTTAGTTTTGAATCTAGGAGCCAGGATAAAAAGGCTTTTATTTTTTAAACAACCAGCGCAATTTTTCAGTTTTTGAGAGGTGGTTGTTTAACCGGTTGTAGTCTAAGGACGAGCCGGCTCGTCCTGAGATGGCAACTAGAGATGAGCGAACTTTTCAAAAATTCGATTCGGCCGATTCACTGAATTTTCCGATAAAGTTTGTTTCGTTCCGAATTTTTTTGTGGCGAATCTATATTAAAAAAGGCTATTTCTAGCCTACATACAGCCTCTATAGGGGTATAGAACACTTTGCTGTGTTCTAAAACGCATATGGAGTGTGCTGGGGTAGTGAAATAACACTGTTATTCAGAATAACATGCAGATTACTGGTCTCGCTTTTAGAATCACTGCCGCACAGCAGCACAATTACAGAGCCTGGAGGTGGCATCAGTGTCATGAGACCTTATAGTGGCTGAATTACACAGCATGGAATTGTTGGCAGCATGAGGAGACCATATAGTGGCTGAATGGCACAGCGTGGAGGTGTTGGCAGCATGAGGAGACCATATAGTGGCTGAATGACACAGCGTGGAGGTGTTGGCAGCATGAGGAGACCATATAGTGGCTGAATGACACAGCGTGGAGGTGTTGGCAGTATGAGGAGACAATATAGTGGATGAATGGCACAGCCCGGAGTTGGCAGCAGCATGAGTAGGCACTAGGCCTTCACAATCCCTAAGATTAAAAGATGAATTAAGAAATTTAAATCAAAGATTTTGGATAGCGGGTACTACCTATGAGCAAATTTGAAATTCCAAGACCCAGGCCCAACAGCGGCATCAGTAACCCATATATTGCCTGAATGACACAGCCTGGAGTTCTTCAGATGATTCTGTGGCCAAATTATATGCTAAACTATATATATATACCTGCCCTGAGTGTTTTCCTAAGATTCTGCCTCCAGTTTCACAACTACAACTCCCAGCATGCCCTCACAGTCATTAGCTGTCAGGGCAGGCTGAGAGTTGTGGTTGTGAAACAGCTGTAGGCACCATGTCAGGAAAACACAGGAGCGCAGCATAGATGAGGTAAGGGCCGAAGTCGGCTTCCTGCTCGGCCTCAGTGAGCAGGATTGGAGACAGCAATATAACACTTTAGAAGGTAGGAAAAACATTTTAAAAGGGGGGGGGGGGGTTAGGCATAGATTATTAATAGGTAGGGACAGAAAAAATATATATAGATGACGGGAGCTACTCTCTAACACACACATCTCTGCGCCCCCACCACCACCTAACAGGTAACCTCCTGTTATTATTAAGAGACTGTGCCTCCATGTATTAAATGATGTTTCTCTGTGCTGGCGCCTGTGAGAACATAAGATTGTTCTGCTAAGTCCTTATGCAGAACCTTGTACTAATACAGAACCATGAGCTACAGGGATGTGGATCCACTGGTCCCAGCTACACCTCAGGTGCTTTTCCCCAGCTAGTATCTCAGCTTACACTGTCCTCTGGATTGCAGCAACAATGTCCTGTACAATATATATGTATGTACAATTTCACTTTACTGGATAATGTTAAGAATCCTCAATATTAATGGACTGTCCAGGAATGTTCCAAGCCATGCTGTCCCTCATCCCCTCCACCCCGTCCCCTATCTCCTCACACACATCTCCCCTTCCACCCCCCCTCCTTGGTCTCCTCACACAGATCTCCTCACCCCCACCCCTCCCTTACACCCATCTCCACAGCTCACCTCCTCCTTCCCCGTCCTCGCTCTCTTCACTCCGCAGCCAGTTCTCTCCCTCCGCGGTGCTGATAAATCATGAGGAGGCCATAGTCAGTGTCAGAAATGTAATAGCAGGGTCGGAGGCAGGAAGACGTCAGGGTCTTGGAGAAGGCGTGCGTGGTCAGCAGCCCCCAGCCTCTCCGGCCCTGCAGTCATTTTTAAAGGGCCCGCACCCGGCATAGGAGATGTGCTGGCAGCGACAGACTCCCCTTCCTCAGGCCCGGGCCCTCGGGCAGCACCCGAGTGCCAGACGTGCTGCACCACATAAAGCCCCATACACCTCACACCTTTACACCCTGTGGCACACCACAAGGGCATCTTGGGAGAAAAGAAATGAGGGGGCAGCTTTTTGTGGTGTTTTTTTATTTTATTTTTTTGGCTAAAAAAAAACCTCAAACAAAAATTGCGTCTGTTCCTAGGCTTAGACTGGGATTAAAGGAAAACTGTTACCCATTCAGTCACACAAAACCCGATACACAGAGTTATAGTGCAGGTGAACATGACACCGATGCGAGCTCTTTGACCAATATGCGTACCTGTAGTCCGGCGCGGTGTCCCTCTGAAGGTCCGCTTCTTCCTGCACTGAATTGCACGCTGGAGGCGGCGCGCCGGCTGGACTTGAACGGGTGAACGTTTTTCTTCAAACACAGCTTATGTGTGGCCTTTTTCAAAGCCCACATTGCTTCATCTTTTTTCCCCCCCTTCCAACAGATGTCTGTCCAGCTGTTGCAAAACCACAACTCCCAGTATACCCTGACACTGACAGCCTAAAGCTGTCAGGGCATGCTGGGAGTTGTAGTTTTGCAACTGCTGGACAGCCACAGGGGGTCACTGATGCAGTATGTCAATCTCGGCCTATGCTGCCTGATCTTGAACTGGCAGCAGGAGCCACAACCACTTTAAATCAGTAAGCAGCCGGGACGTCTGACGAATAATATCCTTCCACTCCATATCACAACGTCAGATGTCCCAGCCAGCGCTGCCCATTGGGAGAGATTTATCAAAACCAGTCCAGAGGTGCAGTTGCTGAGTTGTCCATAACAACCAATCAGATTGCTTATTTAATTTTTTGGAGGCCCTTTCAAAAATGAAAGAAGCGATCTGATTGGTTGCTATGGGCAACTTTTTCTCTGGACAGGTCTTGATGAATCTCCCCCATTGAGCCTGCCAGAGCCGCAGTGATCTGTGTAAGAAACCTATGGGCCCAGACTGTTAGGGTCACCAAATGATATTACAAATACTGAGTGTCTGGTTAGGAGAAACAAATATAATGTACCCACAGGGAGTCAGCCATTTTAATAAAAATTGCCAAAAATCCCTGAGATAAGTCATGCAGAATATGTTAAAAAGGTTTTTGGATTTTCAGCCAATCAGAAAGCAGCACTATCAAATAGAACTCCCGTGAGGTCACACATGTGATGTCATGACCTTTGTCATCAGTGAGGGGCCTAAACTGTAGGAACCTAGGAATACACATTCATACCCGCCTGTGACTGGTAAGTATCACATCTTTTTGGTCTTTAGTGCAGTTCCATGTGCATTTCTATAATAAACATGTAACTAATCTCTCTTTTCTTTTCCTATCTTAGATGCACACCTTCCAGGCTGTGGGGCAGCACATACACGGACACATTGGCCCAAATTCTAGAGGTAACCTCCTTTAGTATGCCCAGAGGAAGGGCAGTACAGTAGCCATGGATTCCCTACAGGTTTCCTCCCCTCTGGAGGTTTTTCCTGTCCTGAGTTAGTTACTGTCCGCTCTTTGTGAGTGATGGAGGTTACATAAAATCCCTACACAAACATTTTGGTAAATAATAAATAAAGTTCCCCTTTGTTTAAACTGTTCTTTGACTTGTTCGACTCATTTATTTTATTTCTGTGTGTGAAAAATAGTGTTAGCAAAATGACAGAAGTGTCCAAAACTGCTGCCCGGTCTGTATCATGTGATGAGGTGAGAGGCGGCTGATGCTGGGGGGTACAGTTGTCCAGGCAACCGAAGGGCACCCAGCAAGTTCTGATGTCTTATGCCCAGAAATGGTTGGCTACTCACTGTGTCAGAAGATTCTCATCCTATATATGAAGACAATCAGGGATCAAAACCTGTGGAGAGGAAAAGTTGACCAGTTGCCCATAGCAACCAATCAGATCACTTCTTCTATTTTTCAGAGGTCTTGTTGAGAATGAAAGAAGCAATCTGATTGGTTGCTATGGGCAACTTTTACCCTGCAGGGGTTTTGATAAATCTCCCCAATAATTATTACAATCATGTCAAACACTTAGGGTTGCCACATGGTTGGTATTTTACCAGCACAGCTGGTATTTTAGACACCCTGCCAGTATTTTTAATATTAATATATATATATATATATATATATATATATATATATATATATATATATAAATACCTGGGCTGTGATATGTAGAGATGGAGAGGCGAGAGCTAACCCCGCCCCTTCCCTCTGCCAACTGAGATCTGATTGGTGAAGATTTCTCCCTCACACACAGGAGCTCAGCACACTCAGCACAAAGGGAGATTAACCCTTTATAGACCATTGGCGTATGGGTACGCCCATGCTCCCTGGTACTTAAGAACCAAGGGCGTACCTGTGAGTCTGTGGGAATTTCCGTCAACCCCGCGCGCCGCGCCGAGCAAGGACCGGACCAGGATGACTGCTGATATTTATCTACAGGCATCCCGTGCCAATGCCCAGGGAGGTCCTGAGACCCACCCACTGTTGTCCATGCAGAGCAGGGGAACCGTTGGTGACCGGCACCGGAGGTCACTTACCCTCGGCGGCGGCGATGACATGCGGCAGGCTCCATGGATCCTACGGAAGCCGGTGAGTAGTTGCCTAGCAACATCTGGAGGGCTACAGTTTGAGACCACTATACAGTTGTCTCTAAACTGTAGCCCTCCAGATGTTGCAAAACTACAACTCCCAGCATGCCCAGACAGCTGTTTGCTGTTTGGGCATGCTGGGATTTGTAGTTTTGCAACAGCTTGAGGGCTACAGTTTGGAGATCACTGTGCAGTGGTCTCTGAACTGTGGCCCTCTAGATCTTGCAAAATTACAACTCCCAGCATGCCCACACAGCAGTTTGCTGTCTGGGCATGCTGGGATTTGTAGTTTTGCAACATCTGGAGAGCCACAGTTTGGAGATTACTGTGCAGTGGTCTCTAAACTGTAGCCCTCCAGATGTTGCAAAACTGCAAATCCCAGCATGCCCAAAGAGCAAACAGCTGTCTCGGCATGCTGGGAGTTGTAGTTGCATACCTCCAGCTGTTGCATAACTACATCTCCCAGCATGCCCTTCGGCGATCAGTACATGCTGGGAGTTGTAGTTTTGCAACAGCTGGAAGCACACTGGTTGGAAAATACTGAGTTAGGTAACATCTCCCTGACGAAGGAAGCCGTGCTTCTGAAACGCGTTGGAGGTGTCTTGGATCTAATCCTGTACCGTAGTGACGTCACAACATCGGTCTCAGGCAAACCGCGAACCGGGGCTACCACGGTAGAGAACGCCATCGACCGAGGCATACTCCCGCAATCCCCAACTAGGATCTTCGGTAAAAGGATACGCACTCTCCGCAACATCTCAGAACAAGAGGAAGTGCGGGCATCACCGCCAAGAAAAACAATCACACAAAAACGCAAGCAAAACGCAAGTAAAATCTTTAAAGTGATTGCACTATAAGTCCAATATTCTGCGCACATCCATAGGTATATGTTTATAAGTGAACTAGACATCTATCCTGTACTTCTCAGTTAGATCTGCTCGTATCTAAATGGACATTCTTTGACTTGTAGTGCCACCAGCCAAACAACAGGATTTCACCACCAATAATATACTAATACAGCTAAATTCCTGGAACACGCTGGAACCCATATAAATAAGCATACCTATAGGTACATTCAGTACTGTATCATTTATTTATTAATATATACAATACGGTTAATAAATAATATACATATATATATATATATATATATATATATATATATCACACATTTTTTCAGTGCACCCTAAAAAACAACTTAAAGAATAACCCTGCAAACATTTATACCACACTTACAGTTTGATCATCTTCTTTTAGCCAGGTAGGTGTATGCACAATTTCAAGCATAAGCGCGTACTGTAACATATATGTGTAATATACACAAATATACACATATATATTGTATTTAGGTAACAGAACCTAACTGAAGGCTTTCCAACCAGTGTGCCTCCAGCTGTTGCAAAAGTACAACTCCCAGCATGCACAGTCTGTCAGTGCATGATGGGAGTTGTAGTTTTACAACAGCTAGATGTTTGCCCAACCAGTGCGAATGTACCCTAAAAGCACTGCACTACACTACACTAACACATAATAAAGGGTAAAACACTACATATACACCCCCTTACACTGTCCCACCAATAAAAATGAAAAACGTTTCGTAAGGCAGTGTTTCCAAAATGGAGCCTCCAGCTGTTGCAAAACAACAACTCCCAGCATTTCCGGACTGACTGTCCTGGCATGCTGGGAGTTTAGCAACAGCTGGAGGCACCCTGTTTGGGAATCACTGGCGTAGAATACCCCTATGTCCACCCCTATGCAATCCCTAATTTAGTCCTCACATGCAAATGGCGCTCTCTCACTTTGAAGCCCTGTCGTATTTCAAGGAAATAGTTTAGGGCCACATATGGGGTATTTCCGTACTCGGGAGAAATAGCTTTTTCTCCTTTTACCCCTTATGAAAAGGAAAAGTTGGGGTCTACACCAGCCTGTTAGTGTAAAAAAATAAAAAAATTTACACGAACATGCTGGTGTTCATTTACAAGCGGTAAAAGGAAAAAAAGACCACCAAAATTTGTAACGCAATTTCTCCTGAGTACGGAAATACCCAATATGTGGGTGTAAAATGCTCTGCGGACGCACAACAAGGCTCAGGAGTGAGAAAGCGCCATATACATTTGAGGCCTAAATTGGTGATATGCACAGGGGTGGCTGATCTTACAGCGGTTCTGACATAAACGCATAAAAATAAATACCCACTTGTGACCCTATTTTGGAAACTACACCCCTCACGGAATGTAACAAGGGGTATAGTGAGCCTTAACACCCCACAGGTGTTTTGATGAATTTTCGTTAAAGTTTGATGCTCACTGGTACTTAAGGACCAAGGGTGTACCTGGTTGTGAGGCCCGGTCGCAATTGCGACCCTTGCGACCTCTATAGCTACGCCACTGTGGACAAGGTAAGTACCTTTGTCATCAGTGTCCATCACGATTTCCTGCATGGTGCTCTCCTAGCATATTCATCATCTTTAAGTATGTTTTCTAGCAACCTCATGCTTAGTCAGGGTATGTGAGAGTGGAGGACTGAGGGCTAGACTAAACTTTTGTGTAAGGTGTTATATTATGTTATTACTTGTATTTAACTTTATTGTAAATCCTAAAGGGGATACAGACAACTCTATGATCCACCATCTCTTCCCTTCCGTGGTCTGGTGTATTTCTCTAGTGCAGTGATGTTGCTATGGATGCACCTGTTGATTCCTTCAGGTCTCATACCAACACACTTTTGTCTCTAGTTTTCTCAGGCTCCCACAGTGCACCAATAGATCACCTGTATACGTTGTCTCTCTTCTCTTATTATCATTCATTTTGTGTTTGCCTTTTCTATGTGTACTTAATGTCGCAGTGTTTCTCTGCAGTATGTGTTTAACTGGTAATGGCAAACCTCTAAGAGAAAAGTCTTTATTAAATCATTGCACATTTTTCTGGCTATTGCTGATTCTCATTATTTATGTTTTTTATTCAATTATTATATATGTTTAATAAAGCTTGTTATTTTATTTATATTTTCACATCTGGTGCATTTTTTTGATAGGAGGTTGTACTAAAGTGTTTAGCACCAAACGCAATTTACTTTTCGAGTTGAAAAGCAACTTTGGTCACATATCTTTGGTGCCCTTATAAGGGGTGGCATTTCCTGTGTAGAGTAGGTGTGGAGGAGGAGAGGAGTAAAGCAGTTCAATCAGTTCAGAGTGGTGTGGAGTTGAGAGTACAGAGTGGAGTTCCGAGCAAGTTCAGAGGAGGTGAAGCTCCGGAGTAGCAGAGAGAATCCGCAGAGGAGTGAGAGCAAAGATGAGAGGGAGATAAGAAAAGCATGAAGTAACCCCAACTAATAGCAAGCCTTTACTTCAGCCTTGATCAGAGAATTCCTAAAGGACAATTCATTATCTTCCGGCGAAAACCACAAATCTACTGACCCTTCAGTAAGTGACTTTAATCTCAAGCCTAATATAGCGCAGACCTACAAATACTAGTCCGGCCGTAAAAGCCAAGCATATATGTAATATCAAGTGCAGGCACTGCAAGCTGTGTGGTCCTCTAAAGACTGTCTGTTAAACCTTTGGGAGACTTTGGTTGAGCGCTGTGGAGATTGTACCACCTATCTTCAAGTTAGTAAAGCCTCCGTTAAACTGCAACCTAGTGTGGAGTCAATTCTTTCCTTACTAGCCTGTGGGGAGACGGAGTTCCCCGGACCTGTATAACCCAGGGAAATATCAAGACTACAGTGGCGTCACGTGACATTAAGGGTTAATACCATCCGACCCTGGGTTCATAACCCCCCTAAGAACCAAGTAGCTAATCCTAGCGTAGCGGTGGCTGCGGACCTCACCCGTGGCCACCACAGTAAAGTAGCAGAGTACTCCTTTAACAAATTTAGTTTTGAGTCTAGGAGCCAGGATAAAAAGGCTTTTAAAAAAAAATAAAAATAAACAACCAGCGCAATTTTTCAGTTTTTGAGAGGTGGTTGTTTAACCGGTTGTCGTCTAAGGACGAGCCGGCTCGTCCTGAGATGGCAACTAGAGATGAGCGAACTTTTCAAAAATTCGATTCGGCCGATTCACCAAATTTTCCGATAAAGTTTGTTTCGTTCTGAATTTTTTTGTGGCGAATCTATGGGGGTATAGAACACTTTGCTGTGTTCTAAAATGTATATGGAGTGTGCTGGGGTAGTGAAATAACACTGTTATTCAGAATAACATTCAGATTACCGGCATCGCTTTTAGAATCACTGCCGCACAGCAGCACAATTACAGAGCCTGGAGGTGGCATCAGTGTCATGAGACCATATAGTGACTGAATGAAACAGTGTGGAGTTGTTGGCAGCATGAGGACACCATGTAGTGGCTGAATGGCACAGCGTGGAGGTGTTGGCAGCATGAGGAGACCATATAGTGGCTGAATGGCACAGTGTGGAGGTGTTGGCAGCATGAGGAGACCATATAGTGGCTGAATGACACAGTGTGGAGGTGTTGGCAGCATGAGGAGACCATATAGTGGCTGAATGACACAGTGTGGAGGTGTTGGCAGCATGAGGAGACCATATAGTGGCTGAATGACACAGTGTGGAGGTGTTGACAGCATGAGGAGACCATATAGTGGATGAATGGCACAGAGTGGAGGTGTTGGCAGCATGAGGAGACCATATAGTGGATAAATGGCACAGCCCGGAGTTGGCAGCAGCATGAGTAGGCACTAGGCCTTCACAATCCCTAAGATTAAAAGATGAATTAAGAAATTTAAACCAAAGATTTTGGATAGCGGGTACTACCTACCTGAATGACACAGCCTGGAGTTCTTCAGATGATTCTGTGGCCAAATTATATGCTAAACTATATATATATACCTGCCCTGAGTGTTTTCCTAAGATTCTGCCTCCAGTTTCACAACTACAACTCCCAGCATGCCCTCACAGTCAATAGCTGTCAGGGCATGCTGAGAGTTGTGGTTGTGAAACAGCTGTAGGCACCATGTTAGGAAAACACAGGAGTGCAGCATAGATGAGGTAAGGGCCGAAGTCGGCTTCCTGCTCGGCCTCAGTGAGCATGATTGGAGACAGCAATATAACACTTTAGAAGGTAGGAAAAACACTTTAAAAGGGGGTGGGGGGGTTAGGCATAGATTAGCAATAGGTAGGGACGGAAAAAAAATATATAGATGACGGGAGCTACTCTCTAACACACACATCTCTGCGCCCCCACCACCACCTAACAGGTAACCTCCTGTTATTATTAAGAGACTGTGCCTCCATGTATTAAATGATGTTTCTCTGTGCTGGCGTCTGTGAGAACATAAGATTGTTCTGCTAAGTCCTTATGCAGAACCTTGTACTAATACAGAACCATGAGCTACAGGGATGTGGATCCAGGGCCGTTTGAAGGAATTTGGGGGCCCCAAGCAAAATGGACATGGAGGCCCCCCCCCCCCCCTTGATGTTCACGCACATCACTCTCTAGGGCCGGCGTCAGGACATAGTAATGCCAGCCCTTGAATTCTGGGAGCACAACGTGAGCGAACGTCGATACGACGCACATTAGGTGCAGCAGAGTTCCCCCCACATTAGGTGCAGCAGAGTTCCCCCCACATTAGGTGCAGCAGAGTTCCCCCCACATTAGGTGAAGCAGAGTTCCCCCCACATTAGGTGCAGCATAGTTCCCCCCACATTAGGTGCAGCAGAGTTCCCCCCACATTAGGTAGGAAGTGTTCCCCCTACATTAGGTGCAGCAGTGTTCCATTTTTTTGGTGGGGGTCTGACTGCTGAGACCCCCACCGATCACCTCGGTTAAAGTGGTTCTCCAGCTGTTGGAAAGCTAAAACTCCCATTATGTCTGAAGAGCCTCTGGCAATGGGAGTTGTAGTTTTGTAACAGCTGGAGAGACACAGATTGGACACAGTTTTACCCATCATCACTGCAGAACTAACAAGTGACTACAGCTCTGATGGGACAGTCAGGAGAATACACAATGATATCAGTGACCTGAGTGACGTCTTCTGACTTGAGTGACATCTTTTCTGTTATCTTTTCTTCTTCATCTGGTCCAGAGACCAGGTCTTCCTCCAGCTCCATCTTCTCTGCAGAGTCTGACATCCAGACATCATTGGCTCCTCACCAGATCCTCATCCTCTGCATGAAGACAGTAATCATTATAACCTTGCCAGAAAGTGTACCCTAAATAAAATACTGCCCCACACTGTACCCTGGAGTATAATACTGCGATACACTGTACCCTGAATATAATCCTGCCACACACTGTACCATGAATATAATACTGCCCCACACTGCACCCTGAATATAATACTGCTATACACTGTACCCTGAATATAATCCTGCCACACACTGTACCCTGAATATAATACTGCCCCACACTGTACCCTGAATATAATACTGCCCCACACTGCACCCTGAATATAATACTGCTATAAACTGTACCCTGAATATAATCCTGCTATACACTGTACCCTGAATATAATCCTGCCACACACTGTACCCTGAATATAATACTGCTATACACTGTACCCACTAAATATAATCCTGCCACACACTGTACCCTGAATATAATACTGCTATACACTGTACCCTGAATATAATACTGCTATATACTGTACCCTGAATATAATACTGCCACGCACTGTATCCACTGAATACAATACTGCCACACATGCATACACATCATATATATATATATATATATATATATATATATATATATATACCCCCTCTTATCCTCTGTGTCTTCATCACCCCCATAACCCCCCCGCCAAACCTCTCATCATCATTACTATAACTCCCCCCCACCTCTCATCACCCCATAACACCCCTCATGCACATCTCATCACCCCCATAACACCCCCTGCACCTCTCATCACCCCCATAACACCCCCCTGCACCTCTCATCACCCCCATAACACCCCCTGCACCTCTCATCACCCCCATAACACCCCCCTGCACCTCTCATCACCCCCATAACACCCCCCCTGCACCTCTCATCACCCCCATAACACCCCCTGCACCTCTCATCACCCCCATAACACCCCCCTGCACCTCTCATCACCCCCATAACACCCTCCCTGCACCTCTCATCACCCCCATAACAACCCCCCTGCACCTCTCATCACCCCCATAACACCCCCCCTGCACCTCTCATCACCCCATAACACCACCCCTGCACCTCTCATCACCCCCATAACACCCCCCTGCACCTCTCATCACCCCCATAACACCCCCCTGCACCTCTCATCCCCCCTATAACACCCCCCATGCATCTCTCATGACCCCCATACCCCCCTTGCATCTCTCATGACCCCCATACCCCCCCTGCATCTCTCATGACCCCCATACCCCGCCAACACACACACACACCTCTCATCACCATTGCAGTCCCCTAACCACCATACAATCCTCCCCCCCCCCCCCCCCCCGCGCCAGTTTACTTACCCTGCCGGGGATCGTTGCAGCGGTGTGAGTCTTCTTCTGCTGCTCCTGTCACTGCACGGAGGATGCTGGAGGTTCGTGTGGGGACGTAAGCAGGGACAGGTCAGGTGATTGGCGTAGAGGTGCGTGCCTGCGCGGGGCACGTGACGTCTCTACTCCAATCAGCCCCTGACCTGTCCGGTGCCGATTTGAATTTTTCCCCTCACACTTTATACAAAAAGGTAATTGTATTCAAATGTGCGGGCCCCCCGAAGTGCCCCGTCGCTACAGGACGGGCAAGCACCGGCTCAGCTCGGGGCCCCAAGCAATTGCTTGGTTTACCGGTCCGGTAGCGACGGGCCTGTGTGGATCCACTGGTCCCAGCTACACCTCAGGTGCTTTTCCCCAGCTAGTATCTCAGCTTACACTGTCCTCTGGATTGCAGCAACAATGTCCTGTACAATTTCACTTTACTGGATAATGTTAAGAATCCTCAATATTAATGGACTGTCCAGGAATGTTCCAAGCCATGCTGTCCCTCATCCCCTCCACCCCGTCCCCTATCTCCTCACACACATCTCCCCTTCCACCCACCTCCTCGGTCTCCTCACACAGATCTCCTCACCCCCACCCCTCCCTTACACACACATCTCCACAGCTCACCTCCTCCTTCCCCCGTCCCCTATCTCCTCACACACATCTCCCCTTCCACCCACCTCCTCGGTCTCCTCACACAGATCTCCTCACCCCCACCCCTCCCTTACACCCATCTCCACAGCTCACCTCCTCCTTCCCCCGTCCCCTATCTCCTCACACACATCTCCCCCTCCACCCCCCCCCCCCTCCTCGGTCTCCTCACACAGATCTCCTCACCCCCACCCCTCCCTTACACCCATCTCCACAGCTCACCTCCTCCTTCCCCGTCCTCGCTCTCTTCACTCCGCAGCCAGTTCTCTCCCTCCGCGGTGCTGATAAATCATGAGGAGGCCATAGTCAGTGTCAGAAATGTAATAGCAGGGTCGGAGGCAGGAAGACGTCAGGGTCTTGGAGAAGGCGTGCGTGGTCAGCAGCCCCCAGCCTCTCCGGCCCTGCAGTCATTTTTAAAGGGCCCGCACCCGGCATAGGAGATGTGCTGGCAGCGACAGACTCCCCTTCCTCAGGCCTGGGCCCTCGGGCAGCACCCAAGTGCCAGACGTGCTGCACCACATAAAGCCCCATACACCTCACACCTTTACACCCTGTGGCACACCACAAGGGCATCTTGGGAGAAAAGAAATGAGGGGGCAGCTTTTTTATTCTTTTTCTTTTTTGGGCTAAAAAAAAACCTCAAACAAAAATTGCGTCTGTTCCTAGGCTTAGACTGGGATTAAAGGAAAACTGTTACCCATTCAGTCACACAAAACCCGATACACAGAGTTATAGTGCAGGTGAACATGAGACCGATGCAAGCTCTTTGACCAATATGCGTACCTGTAGTCCGGCGCGGTGTCCCTCTGAAGGTCCGCTTCTTCCTGCACTGAATTGAATGCTGGAGGCGGCCCGCCGGCTGGACTTGAATATTCATGGGCGCTGGCCATGTGAGTGCTCAGTAGGCACAAGCGCTCACGTGACCAGCACCCACACCATAACCAAGTGTTTCGGGTTTAGTGTGGGTGAACGGGTGACTGTTTTTCTTCAAACACAGCTTATGTGTGGCCTTTTTCAAAGCCCACATAGCTTCATCTTTCCCCCCCCCCCCTTCCAACAGATGTCTGTCCAGCTGTTGCAAAACCACAACTCCCAGTATACCCTGACACTGACAGCCTAAAGCTGTCAGGGCATGCTGGGAGTTGTAGTTTTGCAACTGCTGGACAGCCACAGGGGGTCACTGATGCAGTATGTCAATCTCGGCCTATGCTGCCTGATCTTGAACTGGCAGCAGGAGCCACAACCACTTTAAATCAGTAAGCAGCCGGGACGTCTGACGAATAATATCCTTACACTCCATACCACAACGTCAGATGTCCCAGCCAGCGCTGCCCATTGGGAGAGATTTATCAAAACCAGTCCAGAGGTGAAGTTGCTGAGTTGTCCATAACAACCAATCAGATTGCTTATTTAATTTTTTGGAGGCCCTTTCAAAAATGAAAGAAGCGATCTGTTTGGTTGCTATGGGCAACTTTTTCTCTGGACAGGTCTTGATGAATCTCCCCCATTGAGCCTGCCAGAGCCGCAGTGATCTGTGTAAGAAACCTATGGGCCCAGACTGTTAGGGTCACCAAATGATATTACAAATACTGAGTGTCTGGTTAGGAGAAACAAATATAATGTACCCACAGGGAGTCAGACATTTTAATAAAAATTGCCAAAAATCCCTGAGATAAGTCATGCAGAATATGTTAAAAAGGTTTTTGGATTTTCAGCCAATCAGAAAGCAGCACTATCAAATAGAACTCCCGTGAGGTCACACATGTGATGTCATCACCATTGTCATTGGTGAGGGGCCTAAACTGTAGGAACCTAGGAATACACATTCATACCCGCCTGTGACTGGTAAGTATCACATCTTTTTGGTCTTTAGTGCAGTTCCATGTGCATTTCTATAATAAACATGTAACTAATCTCTCTTTTCTTTTCCTATCTTAGATGCACACCTTCCAGGCTGTGGGGCAGCACATACACGGACACATTGGCCCAAATTCTAGAGGTAACCTCCTTTAGTATGCCCAGAGGAAGGGCAGTACAGTAGCCATGGATTCCCTACAGGTTTCCTCCCCTCTGGAGGTTTTTCCTGTCCTGAGTTAGTTACTGTCCGCTCTTTGTGAGTGATGGAGGTTACATAAAATCCCTACACAAACATTTTGGTAAATAATAAATAAAGTTCCCCTTTGTTTAAACTGTTCTTTGACTTGTTCGACTCATTTATTTTATTTCTGTGTGTGAAAAATAGTGTTAGCAAAATGTGGATGACAGAAGTGTCCAAAACTGCTGCCCGGTCTGTATCATGTGATGAGGTGAGAGGCGGCTGATGCTGGGGGGTACAGTTGTCCAGGCAACCGAAGGGCACCCAGCAAGTTCTGATGTCTTATACCCAGAAATGGTTGGCTACTCACTGTGTCAGAAGATTCTCATCCTATATATGAAGACAATCAGGGATCAAAACCTGTGGAGAGGAAAAGTTGACTAGTTGCCCATAGCAACCAATCAGATGACTTCTATTTTTCAGAGGTCTTGTTGAGAATGAAAGAAGCAATCTGATTGGTTGCTATGGGCAACTGATCAACTTTTACCCTGCACGGGTTTTGATAAATCTCCCCAATAATTATTACAACCATGTAACACACTTAGGGTTGCCACATGGTTGGTATTTTACCAGCACAGCTGGTATTTTAGACACCCTGCTGGTATTTTAGACACCCTGCCAGTATTTTTAATATATATATATATATATATATATATATATATATATATATATATATATATAAATACCTGGGCTGTGATATGTAGAGATGGAGAGGCGAGAGCTAACCCCGCCCCTTCCCTCTGCCAGCTGAGCTCTGATTGGTGAAGATTTCTCCCTCACACACAGGAGCTCAGCACACTCAGCACAAAGGGAGAAGATTAACCCCTTAAAGACCACGGGCGTATGGGTACGCCCATGCTCCCTGGTACTTAAGGACCAAGGGCGTACCTGTACGCCTGTGGGAATTTCCGTCAACCCTGCGCGCCGGGCAAGGACCGGACCGGGATGACTGCTGATATTTATCTTAAGGCATCCCGTGCCAATGCCCAGGGAGGTCCTGAGACCCACCCACTGTTGTCCGGGCAGAGCAGGGGAACCGTTGGTGACCGGCGCCGGAGGTCACTTACCCTTGGCGGCTATGCCCGGTGTCGATCCTCGGCGGAGGCGATGACATGCGGCAGGCTCCATGGATCCTACGGAAGCCGGTGAGTAGTTGCCTAGCAACATCTGGAGGGCTACAGTTTGAGACCACTATACAGTTGTCTCTAAACTGTAGCCCTCCAGATGTTGTAAAACTACAACTCCCAGCATGCCCAGACAGCTGTTTGCTGTTTGGGCATGCTGGGATTTGTAGTTTTGCAACAGCTTGAGGGCTACAGTTTGGAGATCACTGTGCAGTGGTCTCTAAACTGTGGCCCTCTAGATCTTGCAAAACTACAACTCCCAGCATACCCACACAGCAGTTTGCTGTCTGGGCATGCTGGGAATTGTAGTTTTGCAACATCTGGAGGGCCACAGTTTGGAGATTACTGTGCAGTGGTCTCTAAATTGTAGCCCTCCAGATGTTGCAAAACTGCAAATCCCAGCATGCCCAAAGAGCAAACAGCTGTCTCGGCATGCTGGGAGTTGAAGTTGCATACCTTAACCTGTTGCATAACTACATTTCCCATGCCCTTCGGCGATCAGTACATGCTGGGAGTTGTAGTTTTGCAACAGCTGGAAGCACACTGTTTGGAAAATACTGAGTTAGGTAACATCTCCCTGACGAAGGAAGCCGTGCTTCTGAAATGCATTGGAGGTATCTTGGATCTAATCCTGTACCGTAGTGACGTCACAACATCGGTCTCCAGCAAACCGCGAACCAGAGCTACCACGGTAGAGAACGCCACCGGCCGGGGCATACTCCCGCAATCCCCAACTAGGATCTTCGGTAAAAGAATACGCACTCTCCGCAACATCTCAGAACAAGAGGAAGTGCGGGCATCACCGCCAAGAAAAACAATCACACAAAAACGCAAGCAAAACGCAAGTAAAATCTTTAAAGTGATTGCACTATAAGTCCAATATTCTGCGTACATCCATAGGTATATGTTTATAAGTGAACTAGACATCCTGTACGTCTCAGTTAAATCTGCTCATATATAAATGGACATTCTTTGACTTGTAGTGCCACCAGCCAAACAACAGGATTTCACCACCAATAATATACTAATACAGCTAAATTCCTGGAACACGCTGGAACCCATATAAATAAGCATACCTATAGGTACATTCAGTACTGTATCATTTATTTATTAATATGTACACAATACGGTTAATAATATATATATATATATATCACACATTTTTTCAGTGCACCCTAAAAAACAACTTAAAGAATAACCCTACAAACAATTATACCACACTTACAGTTTGATCTTCTTCTTTTAGCCAGGTAGGTGTATCCACAATTTCAAGCATAAGCGCGTACTGTAACATATATGGTAAGGCCTGCGCAGCTGGCCTGTAATTGTGGGAGGAGCGGGATGACCATAAAAACCCACGGCTCTCCCCCCCTTCAATGACGCTGTGGGTTCTTCGCTTGAGGGTTTGTCGCATGGTGTCGGCAGGAGGTGGAGTCACGTTCCCACCGGTCAGCTGACTGCACGAGTCAGCTGACTGGAAGGTCGCTTCAGCCGGCATGGTGGTGGTAAGTGGCCGTGGCTGACTGGGGGTAACGCTGGCTGTTCCCGGACTCCGGAGGTGAGCCGGAGTTCAGGGAAACCCTTGGTCAGCCCGGCCCCAGGTTATTGTATTACATATTGGCATTCGGCTTCTCGCACATGTATATCATTACCGCACTATGTGAA
Source organism: Hyla sarda (assembly GCF_029499605.1). Taxonomy (NCBI): domain Eukaryota; kingdom Metazoa; phylum Chordata; class Amphibia; order Anura; family Hylidae; genus Hyla; species Hyla sarda. The sequence goes on from NC_079192.1 coordinate 310,707,195, forward strand.
CGGCTTGCTGCGCATGTATATGATTACTGCACTGTGTGACCAGCCTTCTGCACATGCTTATCATTACCGCACTGTGTGAACAGCATCCTGCACATGCATATCATTACCGCACTATGTGTTAGGCTTCTTGCACATGTATATGATTACCGCACTATGTGATAGGCTTCTTGCACATGTATATGATTACTGCATTATGTGAACAGTCTCCTGCACATGCATATCATTACCGCACTATGTGATAGGCTTCTTGCACATGTATATGATTACTGCATTATGTGAACAGTCTCCTGCACATGCATATCATTACCGCACTATGTGATAGTGCGGTAATGATATGCATGTGCAAGAAGCCTATCACATAGTGCGGTAATGATATACATGTGCAAGAAGCCTATCACATAGGCTTCTTGTACATGCATATCATTACCGCACTATGTGATAGGCTTCTTGCACATGCATATCATTACCGCACTATGTGATAGGCTTCTTGCACATGCATATCATTACCGCACTATGTGATAGGCTTCTTGCACATGCATATCATTACCGCACTATGTGTTAGGCTTCTTGCACATGCATATCATTACCGCACTATGTGATAGGCTTCTTGCACATGTATATCATTACCGCACTATGTGATAGGCTTCTTGCACATGTATATGATTACTGCACTATGTGAACAGTCTCCTGCACATGCATATCATTACCGCACTATGTGAACAGTCTCCTGCATATTTTATCATTTCCGCACCACGTGAACAGTCTCCTGCACATGTATAACATTACCGCTCTATGTGAACAGCCTCCTGCACATATATATCATTATCACATTTTGTAGTTCTGTGCTGCTGGGAGGATCTATATGTGTCTCCAGTATACTGAGACTCGCACACCTTTACACTCAATCGGACTCACCGCTCCGCCCCACCCTGTGGCCTTATGTTTCACCCCCACAGCTGCCAATCTGGTCAGTCTAAGGCACGCTACACCAACAGCTGTGCTCACTTCCAACCTTTGTCTCTTAACTAACTTCCTCACAGTTTTCTTTTCATTTATTTTATATTTATACTTCTGTGTTTCCGGGCGGTGTGCCTCCAGCTGTTGTGGAGCTACGATTCTCACTTATAGGAATCATGCCGTAGGGTTCATGCTGTACACATCCTGGTACCCATACACGTTGGTAGGATTCATGCCGGTAACATTTATACGCCACACGCTTATGGGGTTCATTCGTTCTCTACGCGCTTGTAGTTTTATACCGTACACATGCTTTTAGGGTCATACTGTACACCCCCTTTGTAAGGTTTATACTGCACACACGCTTGTAAGATTCATACAGTACACACTTGTAGAGTTTATGCCGTTTACTTGCCTACAGGTTTCATACTGTACACTCGCTTGTAGGATTATATTGTACATTCGCCCTTAGGATTCATGCTGTATGCTTGCTTGTAGCATTCATACCGCACTCACGCTTGAGCATATTTGTGGGGTGCATGCTTGTAGCATCTACTCTCTACACACACTTGTATATATTTGTAGCATTATGCTGCGTACATACTTATAAGATTTATGCCGTACACAGTACACACTGGTAGGATATCCTGTACACACGCTTGTTGGATTCTTACTTTACACGCGTTAGGATTGTGCAGTACATTCGCGGTAGCATTTATACGGTACACTCGCTCGCATAATTCATAAAGTTCATGCGGTGCATACCAATGTAGCATCCATACTGTACACTTGCTCGTAGGTTTACGTGGTATACACGCTTGTACTCGCTTGCAAGGTTCATACTACACACGCTCTTGTAGGAGTCATGTTGTACACACTAATAGGAATCATACTATGTACACGCTCATACGAGTCACACTGTACGCACGTTTATAGTATTACATGGCCCCCACGCTCGTAGGATTACTACTGAATATGCACTCATAAGGATTGTGCTGCACACCCGCTCGCAGGACTTGTATCACGCATGTTTGTAGGGTTATATTACTCGGGTGCACGCGGGAATCAGGCTGCGTTTGCACTCGTGGCATGTGTTCTGTACATGCGCTTGCGCTATTTGTGAAGTTCGTACGCCCGCAGTTTTGTGCAGCACACATGCTCATACAGCACATGGGGTGTGACCCCGTACGCAGGTATGTGGTCACAATAGTTACTACTTGCCGGCATAATCTCTGCCATCGGTCGTGGTTAGCTTCAGGCGTTCACTGGTGGTCTATACGCGTATATGGTTGGCCCGAGTATAGGTTCATCAAGTTGGTGGTACAGCCATGCATAGCGGTTCACGACAGTTTCACACGTAGTCGTTCTGCACGCATCTTTATATAGGCAGGGTGATACATAGCAGTTGTCGCTGCTGACACATATTCAGAACGACAATTACACGACGCACAGGCGGGGCTTACCCAGTTAACCGTTGCAGACGGGGTATGTTTCATTATCGTTGGTACTGACATGCCTTCTGAACGACACTGACATTACGCATAGGTGGTGTTTACCTGTTAAGCCTGTCATGTTGCAGAAAGGGTACGTCGCATAATTATTACTGACACGCCTTCAGAACAGCAATAACACCACACATATGTGATGTATACCCATCATGCCTGCCACGCCTGCAGGGGGTACGTTGCACGGTTGTTACTGACACGCCTTCAGAACAGCAATAACGCCACACATAGGTGATAAGATTTGTTTTATTATCCAAGTAATCACCTCATGAACCTGACACGTCTTCAGGTTGTGTTTACTTGTGTTGTCGGTGCACCTCTTTTACGATATAGTCACGTTCTCAAAAAACGGAATTCACGATGTTTTGGGTTGTCATGGTACTCGTATGAACTTTCGCACTTACCACTGGGCACACACTTATCTAGACTCAGTTACGCATACAATTCTCGTCCGACACGCCTTCGGATACTTTCCCTCTGTCCTGGTTTAAAGAGTTGTTTATTGTTGTCCAAGTAATCACCTCATGAACCTGACACCTCATGAACCTGGTTGTGATTGCTTGCGTTGTCGATGCGCTCCTTTCTCTGTGTAGTCATGTCCCAAAAATGTACTTCATCGTGTTCTAGGTTGATATGGTACTCGTATAACGCTTCGCACTTGTCACCGGGCGCATACTCGTCTAGGCCCGGTTACGCATACGATTCTCGTCCGACACATCTTCGGATACTTTCCCTCTCTTCTGGTTTAATTGTTGTCCAAGTAATCACCTCATGAACCTGACACGCTTTCAGGTTGTGATTGCTTGCGTTGTCGATGCACTCCTTTCTCTGTGTAGTCTCGTTCCTAAAGATGCTCTTCAGGGTGTTTCTAGGTTGTTAAGGTACTTGTATAACGTTTCGTACTTGTCTAGGTCCAGTCACGTATACAATTCTCATCCGACACGTCTTCGGATACTCTCTCTCTGTCCTGGTGTTAGACGGTCAGCTATGTTATAGATAAATGAGCTTGGCTAGACGGTTAGTTTGGCTGTCCCTACAACATACATTTACTTTCACATGTGCTCACATTGAAGCAGTCCAGAATATTGCAGCAGATGCCTTATCTAGGAACAACCTGTCACAATTCTTTCAGGTGATGCCAGAAGCCGATTCCATAGGGGCGCAAGTTCCCCCATTCCATTCACTAGTCATGAACTGAACCAGCACCTTCGGATAGCCAAACGTTTGGTCAGTGATTCCTTGTCCGCAAATACACAAAAAATTTATGGTACGGCATGGAACTCATCCTCCAAATTCAGATCCAAGCACGCCGAAGGCGACAAGATTTCAGTTCCCTTCCTATTAGCATATGTCGGGTTTTGCCATACCACACTGCATTTATCCCACAATACTATTAAGAGTTATCTAGCCGGTATCCAACACCATTTATCCTTGACCAATACCCGTAGTTACTCTATACTCTCTTCTCGCTTGGTGAAGTCCGCTCTGAAGGGCATCCTTAAGAAGGAAGTCCCTCGCAGCCCAGTCAGACAACCAATCACAGGCAACATGTTCAGGCAGTTGTCCGACTTGTTAGACTTCGCACCATTGGGTATTTGTGATAGCCTCACATTGATAGCGGCCATGTACCTTGCCTATTATGGGTTTCTCAGACCGGGTGAGTGTACTGCTCGGACTGTCTACGCGCCCTTTCTTAAGGTCAGTCAGCTGTCACATGTCTCTGATCATTTCGAGCTGTCCCTCAGTCAGACCAAGACCTCGTCTCCGGGTCAAACTGTGATTGTCCGGTTTTCCCCACCGCGCACAAATGGTGTCCTGTCACAGTCCTCCGTGAATTGTTGAATGCCTGTGTTAACCTATCAGCTGACGACCCTTTACTCCATTTCAGATCCAACCCGCTAACTACTTCTCAATTCATCAAACATTTACGCATTTCGGTCAGGTCGCTGGGAGGAGTCCCGACTTCATTATCTGGTCACTCCTTCCGTATTGGCGCAGCTACAGCCACTGCTAAGCACGGGATCCCAGCCCACGTAATCATGAAATTAGGATGTTGGAAATGCGGATGCTACATGCAGTATATCCCTAACCCTCGCAAAGAAATGACTAGCGCATTCCAGTCTCTTGTGTTGTAATCCGCAATAAACAAATGTTTGTTTAAATCCGGGTTTTGTCCTCTTTTCCAGGCATATTCTTTACGCCGCAGTTATGGCACACTTCAGACTGCTTAGTTGAGGTTGATAGGTTATTGGTTACAGTTGGTTGTTAGGTTAGTACTAGGGTTGTACGCATATCAGTCATGTAGCAACGACCACAAATGGTAAGGCCTGCGCAGCTGGCCTGTAATTGTGGGAGGAGCGGGATGACCATAAAAACCCACAGCTCTCCCCCCTTCAATGACGCTGTGGGTTCTTCGCTCCCACCCGCCCCCCCTTCTTTTCATTCCATCACACTTACCACAGGGTATGCCCTCTTTTCCAGGCATATTCTTTACGCCGCAGTTATGGCACACTTCAGACTGCTTAGTTGAGGTTGATAGGTTATTGGTTACAGTTGGTTGTTAGGTTAGTACTAGGGTTGTACGCATATCAGTCATGTAGCAACGACCACAAATGTGTAATATACACAAATATACACATATATATTGTATTTAGGTAACAGAACCTAACTGAAGGCTTTCCAACCAGTGTGCCTCCAGCTGTTGCAAAAGTACAACTCCCAGCATGCACAGTCTGTCAGTGCATGCTGGGAGTTGTAGTTTTACAACAGCTAGATGTTTGCCCCACCAGTGCGAATGTACCCTAAAAACACTGCACTACACTACACTAACACATAATAAAGGGTAAAACACTAGATATAAACCCCCTTACACTGTCCCACCAATAAAAATGAAAAACGTTTCGTAAGGCAGTGTTTCCAAAATGGAGCCTCCAGCTGTTGCAAAACAACAACTCCCAGCATTTCGGGACTGACTGTCCAGGCATGCTGGGAGTTTAGCAACAGCTGGAGGCACCCTAATTGGGAATCACTGGCGTAGAATACCCCTATGTCCTCCCCTATGCAATCCCTAATTTAATCCTCAAATGCTCATGGCGCTCTCTCACTTTGGAGCCCTGTCGTATTTCAAGGAAATAGTTTAGGGCCACATGGGTATTTCCGTACTCGGGAGAAATTGCTTTTTCTCCTTTTACCCCTTTTGAAAAGGAAAAGTTGGGGTCTACACCAGCCTGTTAGTGTAAAAATTTTTTAATTTTTACACAAACATGCTGGTGTTAATTTACAAGCGGTAAAAGGAAAAAAAGACCACCAAAATTTGTAACGCAATTTCTCTCGAGTACGGAAATACCCCATATGTGGGTGTAAAATGCTCTGCGGATGCACAACAAGGCTCAGGAGTGAGAGAGCGCCACGTACATTTGAGGCCTAAATTGGTGATATGCACAGGGGTGGCTGATCTTACAGCGGTTCTGACATAAACGCATAAAAATAAATACCCACGTGTGACCCTATTTTGGAAACTACACCCCTCACGGAATGTAACAAGGGGTATAGTAAACCTTAACACCCCACAGGTGTTTTGACGAATTTTCGTTAAAGTTTGATGCTCACTGGTACTTAAGGACCAAGGGTGTACCTGGTTGTGAGGTCTGGTCGCAATTGCGACCCTTGCGACCTCTATAGCTGCGCCACTGGGGACAAAGTAAGTACCTTTGTCATCAGTGTCCAGCACGATTTCCTGCATGGTGCTCTCCTAGCATATTCATCTCTATGGAAGAGCCAGAGATATACGAGCGCTGTAAATAACCCTGCTGCATGTGCAAAGGGAGCCAGGCCGCTGTGCAGGGTCCCCTCGAGATCAGACGCTTATCCCCTGTCCTGTGGAAAGGGGATAAGGAGTTATGCGGTGTCCCAGTACAGGTACATTGTGTCAAGGTATTTTAGGCCCTGTCAGATTGAGACCTCCAGTGTCCTGGGGGCTCCCCTGCATGGACTCAACCATTTCTAATGTGCATTTGCACTGTTATAACTTGGCAATCAGTTATTAGTTGTCTGTAGCTTTAAGTATGTTTCCTAGCAACCTCATGCTTAGTCAGGGTATGTGAGAGTGGAGGACTGAGTGCTAGACTAAACTTTTGTGTAAGGTGTTATATTATGTTATTACTTGTATGTAACTTTATTATAAATCCTAAAGGGGATACAGACAACTCTATGATCCACAGCTGCCTGGCCAATGGGCTTTAGTTTAGCCTGCCCTTATAAGGGGTGGCATTTCCTGTGTAAAGTAGGTGTGGAGGAGAGGAGTAAAGCAGTTCATTCAGTTCAGAGTGGTGTGGAGTTCAGAGTACAGAATGGAGGTCCGAGCAAGTTCAGAGGAGGTGAAGCTCCGGAGTAGCAGAGAGACTCCGCAGAGGAGTGAGATCAAAGATGAGAGGGAGATAAGAAAAGCATGAAGTAACCCCAATTAATAGCAAGCCTTTACTTCAGCCTTGATCAGAGAATTCCTAAAGGACAATTCATTATCTTCGGGCGAAAACCACAAATCTACCGACCCTTCAGTAAGTGACTTTAATCTCAAGCCTAATATAGCGCAGACCTACAAATACTAGTCCGGCCGTAAAAGCCAAGCATATATGCAATATCAAGTCCAGGCACTGCAAGCTGTGTGGTCCTCTAAAGACTGTCTGTTAAACCTTTGGGAGACTTTGGTTGAGCGCTGTGGAGATTGTACCACCTATCTTCAAGTTAGTAAAGCCTCCGTTAAACTGCAACCTAGTGTGGAGTCAATTCTTTCCTTACTAGCCTGTGGGGAGACTGAGTTCCCCGGACCTGTATAACCCAGGGAAATATCAAGACTACGGTGGCGTCACGTGACATTAAGGGTTAATACCATCCGACCCTGGGTTCATAACCCCCCCCCCCCCCCCCCCCCAAGAACCAAGTAGCTAATCCTAGCGTAGCGGTGGCTGCGGACCTCACCCGTGGCCACCACAGTAAAGTAGCAGAGTACTCCTTTAACAAATTTAGTTTTGAATCTAGGATCCAGGATAAAAAAATAAAAGCCTTTTTAACAACCAGCGCAATTTTTCAGTTTTTGAGAGGTGGTTGTTTAACCGGTTGTCGTCTAAGGACGAGCCGGCTCGTCCTGAGATGGCAACTAGAGATGAGTGAACTTTTCAAAAATTCGATTCGGCCGATTCACTGAATTTTCCGATAAAGTTCGTTTCGTTCCGAATTTTTTTGTGGCGAATCTATATTAAAAAAGGCTATTTCTAGCCTACATACAGCCTCTATAGGGGTATAGAACACTTTGCTGTGTTCTAAAACGCATATGGAGTGTGCTGGGGTAGTGAAATAACACTGTTATTCAGAATAACATGCAGATTACTGGTCTCGCTTTTAGAATCACTGCCGCACAGCAGCACAATTACAGAGCCTGGAGGTGGCATCAGTGTCATGAGACCTTATAGTGGCTGAATTACACAGCATGGAGTTGTTGGCAGCATGAGGACACCATATAGTGGCTGAATGACACAGCGTGGAGGTGTTGGCAGCATGAGGAGACCATATAGTGGATGAATGGCACAGCCCGGAGTTGCCAGCAGCATGAGTAGGCACTAGGCCTTCACAATCCCTAAGATTAAAAGATGAATTAAGAAATTTAAACCAAAGATTTTGGATAGCGGGTACTACCTATGAGCAAATTTTGAAATTCCAAGACCCAGGCCCAACAGCGGCATCAGTAACCCATATATTGCCTGAATGACACAGCCTGGAGTTCTTCAGATGATTCTGTGGCCAAATTATATGCTAAACTATATATACCTGCCCTGAGTGTTTTCCTAAGATTCTGCCTCCAGTTTCACAACTACAACTCCCAGCATGCCCTCACAGTCATTAGCTGTCAGGGCAGGCTGAGAGTTGTGGTTGTGAAACAGCTGTAGGCACCATGTTAGGAAAACACAGGAGAGCAGCATAGATGAAGTAAGGGCCGAAGTCGGCTTCCTGCTTGGCCTCAGTGAGCAGGATTGGAGACAGCAATATAACACTTTAGAAGGTAGGAAAAACATTTTAAAAGGGGGGGGGGGGGGGGGTTAGGCATAGATTAGTAATAGGTAGGGACAGAAAAAAATATATATAGATGACAGTAGAGCTACTCTCTAACACACACATCTCTGCGCCCCCACCACCACCTAACAGGTAACCTCCTGCTATTATTAAGAGACTGTGCCTCCATGTATTAAATGATGTTTCTCTGTGCTGGCGCCTGTGAGAACATAAGATTGTTCTGCTAAGTCCTTATGCAGAACCTTGTACTAATACAGAACCATGAGCTACAGGGATGTGGATCCACTGGTCCCAGCTACACCTCAGGTGCTTTTCCCCAGCTAGTATCTCAGCTTACACTGTCCTCTGGATTGCAGCAACAATGTCCTGTACAATATATATGTATGTACACTTTCACTTTACTGGATAATGTTAAGAATCCTCAATATTAACCCCTTCATGACCCAGCCCATTTTCACCTTCATGACCTGGGCATTTTTTGAAAATCTGACCACTGTCACTTTAAACATTAATAACTTTGGAATGCTTTTACTTATCATTCTGATTCCGAGATTGTTTTTTCGTGACATATTCTACTTTATGTTATCGGTAAAATTTCACTTATATTTGTATCCTTTCTTGGTAAAAAATCTAAAAATTTCATGAAAATTTAGCATTTTTCTAACTTTGAAAGTCTCTGCTTGAAAGGAAAATGGATATTCCAAATAAATTACATATTAATTCACATATACAATATGTCTACTTTGTGTTTGCATAAAAATATTGACATGTTTTTACTTTTGGAGGGCACCAGAGGGCTTCAAATTTCCGCAGCAATTTTCCAATTTTTCTCAAGATTTTCAAAATCGTAATTTTTCAGTGCCCAGTTCAGGTTGGAAGTGGATTTTAAGGGTCTTCATATTAGAAATACCCCATAAATGACCCTATTATAAAAACTTCACCCCCCAAAGTATTCAAAATGACATTCAGTCCGTGTTTTAACCCTTTAGGTGTTTCACAGGAATAGCAGCAAAGTGAAGGAGAAAATTCTAAATCTTCATTTTTTACACTCGCATTTTCTTGTAGACCCAATTTTTGAATTTTTACAAGGGGTAAAAGGAGAGAAATCACCCTAAAATTTGTAACCCAATTTCTCTCGAGTAAGGAAATACCTCATATGCGTATGTAAAGTGTTCGGCGGGCACAGTAGAGGGCTCAGAAGGGAAGGAGCGACAATGGGATTTTGGAGAGTGAGTTTTTCTGAAAGGGTTTTTGGGGGGCATGTCCCATTTAGGAAGCCCCTATGGTGCCAGAACAGTGGACCCCCCCCCCCACATGTGACCCCATTTTGGAAACTATACCCCTCATGGAATTTAATAAGGGGTGCAGTGAGCATTTACACCCCACTGGCGTTTGACAGATATTTGAAACAGTGGACTGTGCAAATCAAAAATTTTATTTTTCATTTTCACAGACCACTGTTCCAAAAATCTGTCATACACCAGTGGGGTGTAAATGCTCACTGCACCCCTTATTACATTCCGTGAGGGGTGTAGTTTCCAAAATGGGGTCACATATGGATATTTATTGTTTTGCGTTTGTCAGAACTGCTGTAACAATCAGCCACCCCTGTGCAAATCGCCTCAAATGTACATGGTGCACTCTCCCTTCTGGGCCTTGTTGTGCGCCCACATATGGGGTATCTCCATACTCAGGAGAAATTGCGTTACAAATTTAGAGGGTCTTTTTTCCCTTTTACCTCTTGTGAAAATAAAGTATAGGGCAACACCAGCATGTCAGTGTAAAAAATTTATTTTTTTACACAAACATGCTGGTGTAGACCCCAACTTCACCTTTTCATAAGGGGTTAAAGAAGAAAAAGCCCCCCAAAATTTGTAAGGCAATTTCTCCCGAGTACGGCGATACCCTATATGTGTCCCAAAACTGTTGCCCTGAAATACGACAGGGCTCCAAAGTGAGAGAGCGCCATGCGCATTTGAGGCCTGAATTAGGGATTTGCATAGGGGTGGACATAGGGGTATTCTACGCCAGTGATTCCCAAACAGGGTGCCTCCAGCTGTTGCAAAACTCCCAGCATGCCTGGACAGTCAATGGCTGTCCGGCAATACTGGGAGTTATTATTTTGCAACAGCTGGAGGCTCCGTTTTGGAAACAGTAGCGTACCAGACGTTTTTCATTTTTTTGGGGGGAGGGGGACTGTGTAGGGGTATGTGTATATGTAATGTTTTTTACTTTTTATTTTAGGTTAGTGTTAGTGTAGTGTTTTTAGGGTACAGTCACATGGGCAGAGGTTCACAGCAAGTTTGCCGCTGGAAGTTTGAGCTGCAGCGCAAAATTTGCGCCATCTCAAACTTGCAGCACTCACTGTAAACCTCCGCCCATGTGAGTGTACCCTGTACATTCACATTGGGGGAAGGGGGCAAACATTCAGCTGTTGCAAACTCCGAGCATGCCCTTTGGCTGTCCGTGCATGCTGGGAGTTGTAGTTTTGCAACAGCTGGAGGAACACTGGTTTGGAAACACTAAGTTAAGTAATAAACTTTCAAGTGTTTTGCAACCAAACTTAGTATTTCCAAACCAGTGTGCCTCCAGCTGTTGCAAAACTACAACTCCCAGCATGCATGGTCTGTCAGTGCATGCTGGGAGTTATAGTTTTGCAACAATTGCAACAGCTGGAGGCACTGAGGTAGGAAACGGACAATGTTTCCCAACTAGTGTGCCTCCAGTTGTTGCAAAACTACAAATCCCAGCATGCCCAGACTGCCCAGGCATGCTGGAAGTTGTAGTTCGGCAATATCTGAAGGATCAGATGTTGCCGAACTACAACTTCCAGCATGCTTGGGCAGTCTGGGCATGCTGGGAGTTGTAGTTTTGCAACATCTGGAGGTCCACAGTTTGGAGACCACTGTATAATGGTCTCCAATCTGTGCTCTTCCAGATGTTAGAGAACTACAACTCCCAGCATGCCTGGACAGACTGAGCATGCTGAGATTTGTAGTTTTGCAACATCTGGAAGAGCACAGATTGGAGACCATTATACAGTGGTCTCCAAACTGTGGACCTCCAGATGTTGCAAAACTACAACTCCCAGCATGCCCAGAAAGCCAAAGGCTGTCTGGGCATGCTGGGAGTTGCAGTTTTGAAACTCTCAAAGGCAGCAGTGAGATCGCTTTACGGCGATCTCACTGCTGCCAATGAAGATGCCGCACTGCTGCCGGAAACTCACCTCCGGGACACAGCGCAGCCAGGACCGCATGGAGGACGCCGGGACCGCCGGGTTCGCTCGGGACACCGCTCGGACGGGTAAGTGACGCCGGGGGACGGGTCAGGGACACTTAGCAGAGCGGTGTGTGTCCCGATCCCCGTGATCCGGACTCACACACCGCGCTGCTATCAGCTAGTCAGATTTGACCAGCTGATAGCAGCGATCGCTGGGGGGGGGGGGGGCGAAACCCCCCGTGGTCGCACGGTAAGATGGCTGGCTATCAGTGATAGCCACCATCTTTCCGGGCGCTGCGGGATGCCGCGAGTAGCGGCAGTAATGTTCATGACGTACCCGTATGTCATGGGTCGGGAACACCTTGCCACCCATGACGTACAGGTATGTCATAGGTCGGGAAGGGGTTAATGGACTGTCCAGGAATGTTCCAAGCCATGCTGTCCCTCATCCCCTCCACCCCGTCCCCTATCTCCTCACACACATCTCCCCTTCCACCCCCCCTCCTCGGTCTCCTCACACAGATCTCCTCACCCCCACCCCTCCCTTACACCCATCTCCACAGCTCACCTCCTCCTTCCCCGTCCTCGCTCTCTTCACTCCGCAGCCAGTTCTCTCCCTCCGCGGTGCTGATAAATCATGAGGAGGCCATAGTCAGTGTCAGAAATGTAATAGCAGGGTCGGAGGCAGGAAGACGTCAGGGTCTTGGAGAAGGCGTGCGTGCCCAGCAGCCCCAGCCTCTCCGGCCCTGCAGTCATTTTTAAAGGGCCCGCACCCGGCATAGGAGATGTGCTGGCAGCGACAGACTCCCCTTCCTCAGGCCTGGGCCCTCGGGCAGCAACCGAGTGCCAGACGTGCTGCACCACATAAAGCCCCATACACCTCACACCTTTACACCCTGTGGCACACCACAAGGGCATCTTGGGAGAAAAGAAATGAGGGGGCAGCTTTTTGTGGCGTTTTTTTATTTTATTTTTTTGGCTAAAAAAAAAGCCTCAAACAAAAATTGCGTCTGTTCCTAGGCTTGGACTGGGATTAAAGGAAAACTGTTACCCATTCAGTCACACAAAACCCGATACACAGAGTTATAGTGCAGGTGAACATGACACCGATGCGAGCTCTTTGACCGATATGCGTACCTGTAGTCCGGCGCGGTGTCCCTCTGAAGGCCCGCTTCTTCCTGCACTGAATTGAATGCTGGAGGCGGCCCGCCGGCTGGACTTGAATATTCATGGGCGCTGGCCATGTGATCGCTCAGTAGGCACAAGCACTCACGTGACCAGCACCCACACCATAACCAAGTGTTTCGGGTTTAGTGTGGGTGAACGGGTGACTGTTTTCCTTCAAACACAGCTTATGTGTGGCCTTTTTCAAAGCCCACATTGCTTCATCTTTTTCCCCCCCTTCCAACAGATGTCTGTCCAGCTGTTGCAAAACCACAACTCCCAGTATACCCTGACACTGACAGCCTAAAGCTGTCAGGGCATGCTGGGAGTTGTAGTTTTGCAACTGCTGGACAGCCACAGGGGGTCACTGATGCAGTATGTCAATCTCGGCCTATGCTGCCTGATCTTGAACTGGCAGCAGGAGCCACAACCACTTTAAATCAGTAAGCAGCCGGGACGTCTGACGAATAATATCCTTACACTCCATACCACAACGTCAGATGTCCCAGCCAGCGCTGCCCATTGGGAGAGATTTATCAAAACCAGTCCAGAGGTGAAGTTGCTGAGTTGTCCATAACAACCAATCAGATTGCTTATTTAATTTTTTGGAGGCCCTTTCAAAAATGAAAGAAGCGATCTGATTGGTTGCTATGGGCAACTTTTTCTCTGGACAGGTCTTGATGAATCTCCCCCATTGAGCCTGCCAGAGCCGCAGTGATCTGTGTAAGAAACCTATGGGCCCAGGCTGTTAGGGTCACCAAATGATATTACAAATACTGAGTGTCTGGTTAGGAGAAACAAATATAATGTACCCACAGGGAGTCAGACATTTTAATAAAAATTGCCAAAAATCCCTGAGATAAGTCATGCAGAATATGTTAAAAAGGTTTTTGGATTTTCAGCCAATCAGAAAGCAGCACTACTCAAATAGAACTCCCGTGAGGTCACACATGTGATGTCATGACCTTTGTCATCAGTGAGGGGCCTAAACTGTAGGAACCTAGGAATACACATTCATACCCGCCTGTGACTGGTAAGTATCACATCTTTTTGGTCTTTAGTGCAGTTCCATGTGCATTTCTATAATAAACATGTAACTAATCTCTCTTTTCTTTTCCTATCTTAGATGCACACCTTCCAGGCTGTGGGGCAGCACATACACAGACACATTGGCCCAAATTCTAGAGGTAACCTCCTTTAGTATGCCCAGAGGAAGGGCAGTACAGTAGCCATGGATTCCCTACAGGTTTCCTCCCCTCTGGAGGTTTTTCCTGTCCTGAGTTAGTTACTGTCCGCTCTTTGTGAGTGATGGAGGTTACATAAAATCCCTACACAAACATTTTGGTAAATAATAAAGTTTCCCTTTGTTTAAACTGTTCTTTGACTTGTTCGACTCATTTATTTTATTTCTGTGTGTGAAAAATTGTGTTAGCAAAATGTGGATGACAGAAGTGTCCAAAACTACTGCCCGGTCTGTATCATGTGATGAGGTGAGAGGCGGCTGATGCTGGGGGGTACAGTTGTCCAGGCAACCGAAGGGCACCCAGCAAGTTCTGATGTCTTATGCCCAGAAATGGTTGGCTACTCACTGTGTCAGAAGATTCTCATCCTATATATGAAGACAATCAGGAATCAAAACCTGTGGAGAGGAAAAGTTGACCAGTTGCCCATAGCAACCAATCAGATCACTTCTTCTATTTTTCAGAGGTCTTGTTGAGAATGAAAGAAGCAATCTGATTGGTTGCTATGGGCAACTTTTACCCTGCACGGGTTTTGATAAATCTCCCCAATAATTATTACAACCATGTCACACACTTAGGGTTGCCACATGGTTGGTATTTTACCAGCACAGCTGGTATTTTAGACACCCTGCCAGTATTTTTAATATTAATAAATATATATATAAATACCTGGGCTGTGATATGTAGAGATGGAGAGGCGAGAGCTAACCCCGCCCCTTCCCTCTGCCAACTGAGATCTGATTGGTGAAGATTTCTCCCTCACACACAGGAGCTCAGCACAAAGGGAGAAGATTAACCCCTTAAAGACCACGGGCGTATGGGTACGCCCATGCTCCCTGGTACTTAAGGACCAAGGGCGTACCTGTGCGTCTGTGGGAATTTCCGTCAACCCCGCGCACGGCGCGCCGGGCAAGGACCGGGATGCCTGCTGATATTTATCTGCAGGCATCCCGTGCCAATGCCCAGGGAGGTCCTGAGACCCACCCACTGTTGTCCGGGTAGAGCAGGGGAACCGTTGATGACCGGCGCCGGAGGTCACTTACCCTCGGCGGCGGCGATGACATGCGTCAGGCTGCATGGATCCTACGGAAGCCGGTGAGTAGTTGCCTAGCAACATCTGGAGGGCTACAGTTTGAGACCACTATACAGTTGTCTCTAAACTGTAGCCCTCCAGATGTTGCAGAACTACAACTCCCAGCATGCCCAGACAGCTGTTTGCTGTTTAGGCATGCTGGGATTTGTAGTTTTGCAACATCTGGAGGGCCACAGTTTGGAGATTACTGTGCAGTGGTCTCTAAACTGTAGCCCTCCAGATGTTGCAAAACTGCAAATCCCAGCATGCCCAAAGAGCAAACAGCTGTCTCGGCATGCTGGGAGTTGTAGTTGCATACCTCCAGCTGTTGCATAACTACATCTCCCAGCATGCCCTTCGGCGATCAGTACATGCTGGGAGTTGTAGTTTTGCAACAGCTGGAAGCACACTGGTTGGAAAATACTGAGTTAGGTAACATCTCCCTGACGAAGGAAGCCGCGCTTCTGAAACGCGTTGGAGGTATCTTGAATCTAATCCTGTACCGTAGTGACGTCACGACATCGGTCTCCAGCAAACCGCGAACCGGGGCTACCACGGTAGAGAACGCCACCGGCCGGGGCATACTCCCGCAATCCCCAACTAGGATCTTTGGTAAAAGGATACGCACTCTCCGCAACATCTCAGAACAAGAGGAAGTGCGGGCATCGCCGCCAAGAAAAACAATCGCACAAAAACGCAAGTAAAATCTTTAAAGTGATTGCACTATAAGTCCAATATTCTGCGCACATTCATAGGTATATGTTTATAAGTGAACTAGACATCTATCCTGTACGTCTCAGTTAGATCTGCTCGTATCTAAATGGACATTTTGACTTGTAGTGCCACCAGCCAAACAACAGGATTTCACCACCAATAATATACTAATACAGCTAAATTCCTGGAACACGCTGGAACTCCTATAAATAATCATACCTATAGGTACATTCAGTACTGTATCATTTATTTATTAATATGTACACAATACGGTTAATAAATAATATACATATATATATATATATATATATATATATATATATATATATATAATCTCACACATTTTTTTAGTGCACCCTAAAAAACAACTTAAAGAATAACCCTACAAACAATTATACCACACTTACAGTTTGATCATCTTCTTTTAGCCAGGTAGGTGTATCCACAATTTCAAGCATAAGCGTGTACTGTAACATATATGTGTACTATACACAAATATACACATATATATTGTATTTAGGTAACAGAACCTAACTGAAGGCTTTCCAACCAGTGTGCCTCCAGCTGTTGCAAAAGTACAACTCCCAGCATGCACAGTCTGTCAGTGCATGCTGGGAGTTGTAGTTTTACAACAGCTAGATGTTTGCCCGACCAGTGCGAATGTACCCTAAAAACACTGCACTACACTAACACATAATAAAGGGTAAAACACTAGATATACACCCCCTTACACTGTCCCCACCAATAAAAATGAAAAACGTTTCGTAAGGCAGTGTTTCCAAAAAGGAGCCTCCAGCTGTTGCAAAACAACAACTCCCAGCATTTCCGGACTGACTGTCCTGGCATGCTGGGAGTTTAGCAACAGCTGGAGGCACCCTGTTTGGGAATCACTGGCGTAGAATACCCCTATGTCCACCCCTATGCAATCCCTAATTTAGTCCTCAAATGCGCATGGCGCTCTCTCACTTTGAAGCCCTGTCGTATTTCAAGGAAATAGTTTAGGGCCAGATGGGTATTTCCGTACTCGGGAGAAATAGCTTTTTCTCCTTTTACCCCTTATGAAAAGGAAAAGTTGGGGTCTACACCAGCCTGTTAGTGTAAAAAAAATAAAAAAAATTACACAAACATTTACAAGCGGTAAAAGGAAAAAAAGACCACCAAAATTTGTAACGCAATTTCTCCTGAGTACGGAAATACCCCATATGTGGGTGTAAAATGCTCTGCGGACGCACAACAAGGCTCAGGAGTGAGAGAGCGCCATATACATTTGAGGCCTAAATTGGTGATATGCACAGGGGTGGCTGATCTTACAGCGGTTCTGACATAAACGCATAAAAATAAATACCCACTTGTGTACCTATTTTGGAAACTACACCCCTCACGGAATGTAACAAGGGGTATAGTGAGCCTTAACACCCCACAGGTGTTTTGACGAATTTTCGTTAAAGTTTGATGCTCACTGGTACTTAAGGACCAAGGGTGTACCTGGTTGTGAGGCCCGGTCGCAATTGCGACCCTTGCGACCTCTATAGTTACGCCACTGGGGACAAGGTAAGTACCTTTGTCATCAGTGTTCATCACGATTTCCTGCATGGTGCTCTCCTAGCACATTCATCTCTATGGAAGAGCCAGAGATATACGAGCGCTGTAAATAACCCTGCTGCATGTGCAAAGGGAGCCAGGCCGCTGTGCAGGGTCCTCTCGAGATCAGACACTTATCCCCTGTCCTGTGGAAAGGGGATAAGGAGTAATGCGGTGTCCCAGTAAAGGTACATTGTGTCAAGGTATTTTAGGCCCTGTCAGATTGAGACCTCCAGTGTCCTGGGGGCTCCCCTGCATGGACTTAACCATTTCTAATATGTATTTGCACTGTTATAACTTAGCAATCAGTTATTAGTTGTCTGTAGCTTTAAGTATGTTTCCTAGCAACCTCATGCTTAGTCAGGGTATGTGAGAGTGGAGGACTGAGGGCTAGACTAAACTTTTGTGTAAGGTGTTATATTATGTTATTACTTGTATTTAACTTTATTGTAAATCCTAAAGGGGATACAGACAACTCTATGATCCACAGCAGCCTGGCCAATGGGCTTTAGTTTAGCCTGCCCTTATAAGGGAAAGGTATATAATAATTGAATAAAAAACAAATAATGAGAATCAGCAATAGCCAGAAAAATGTGCAATGATCTAATAAAGACTATTCTCTTAGAGGTTTGCCATTACCAGTTAAACACATACTGCAGAGAAACACTGAGACATTCGTCAGGGAAGCGGGTAGCGAAACGTCGTAGGGGTTGTGTGTGATCTCTTATGTGAGTATAGGGTGGTGACTCCGGATGCACTGTGGCAGCGTGTTTACCATCTCTTCCCTTCCGTGGTCTGGTGTATTTCTCTAGTGCAGTGATGTTGCTATGGATGCACCTGTTGATTCCTTCAGGTCTCATACCAACACACTTTTGTCTCTAGTTTTCTCAGGCTCCCACAGTGCACCAATAGATCACCTGTATACGTTGTCTCTCTTCTCTTATTATCATTCATTTTGTGTTTGCCTTTTCTATGTGTACTTAATGTCGCAGTGTTTCTCTGCAGTATGTGTTTAACTGGTAATGGCAAACCTCTAAGAGAATAGTCTTTATTAGATCATTGCACATTTTTCTGGCTATTGCTGATTCTCATTATTTATGTTTTTTATTCAATTATTATATATGTTTAATAAAGCTTGTTATTTTATTTATATTTTCACATCTGGTGCATTTTTTTGATAGGAGGTTGTACTAAAGTGTTTAGCACCAAACTCAATTTACTTTTCGAGTTGAAAAGCAACTTTGGTCACATATCTTTGGTGCCCTTATAAGGGGTGGCATTTCCTGTGTAGAGTAGGTGTGGAGGAGGAGAGGAGTAAAGCAGTTCATTCAGTTCAGAGTGGTGTGGAGTTCAGAGTACAGAGTGGAGTTCCGAGCAAGTTCAGAGGAGGTGAAGCTCCGGAGTAGCAGAGAGAATCCGCAGAGGAGTGAGAGCAAAGATGAGAGGGAGATAAGAAAAGCATGAAGTAACCCCAACTAATAGCAAGCCTTTACTTCAGCCTTGATCAGAGAATTCCTAAAGGACAATTCATTATCTTCCGGCGAAAACCACAAATCTACTGACCCTTCAGTAAGTGACTTTAATCTCAAGCCTAATATAGCGCAGACCTACAAATACTAGTCCGGCCATAAAAGCCAAGCATATATGTAATATCAAGTGCAGGCACTGCAAGCTGTGTGGTCCTCTAAAGACTGTCTGTTAAACCTTTTGGGAGACTTTGGTTGAGCGCTGTGGAGATTGTACCACCTATCTTCAAGTTATTAAAGCCTCCGTTAAACTGCAACCTAGTGTGGAGTCAATTCTTTCCTTACTAGCCTGTGGGGAGACGGAGTTCCCCGGACCTGTATAACCCAGGGAAATATCAAGACTACAGTGGCGTCACGTGACATTAAGGGTTAATACCATCCGACCCTGGGTTCATAACCCCCCCAAGAACCAAGTAGCTAATCCTAGCGTAGCGGTGGCTGCGGACCTCACCTGTGGCCACCACAGTAAAGTAGCAGAGTACTCCTTTAACAAATTTAGTTTTGAGTCTAGGAGCCAGGATAAAAAGGCTTTTAAAAAAAAAAAAATTAAACAACTAGCGCAATTTTTCAGTTTTTGAGAGGTGGTTGTTTAACCGGTTGTCGTCTAACGACGAGCCGGCTCGTCCTGAGATGGCAACTAGAGATGAGCGAACTTTTCTAAAATTCGATTCGGTCGATTCACCAAATTTTCCGATAAAGTTTGTTTCGTTCTGAATTTTTTTGTGGCGAATCTATAGGGGTATAGAACACTTTGCTGTGTTCTAAAATGTATATGGAGTGTGCTGGGGTAGTGAAATAACACTGTTATTCAGAATAACATGCAGATTACCGGCATCGCTTTTAGAATCACTGCCGCACAGCAGCACAATTACAGAGCCTGGAGGTGGCATCAGTGTCATGAGACCATATAGTGACTGAATGAAACAGTGTGGAGTTGTTGGCAGCATGAGGACACCATATAGTGGCTGAATGGCACAGCGTGGAGGTGTTGGCAGCATGAGGAGACCATATAGTGGCTGAATGACACAGTGTGGAGGTGTTGGCAGCATGAGGAGACCATATAGTGGATGAATAGCACAGCGTGGAGGTGTTGGCAGCATGAGGAGACCATATAGTGGATAAATGGCACAGGCCGGAGTTGCCAGCAGCATGAGTAGGCACTAGGCCTTCACAATCCCTAAGATTAAAAGATGAATTAAGAAATTTAAACCAAAGATTTTGGATAGCGGGTACTACCTACCTGAATGACACAGCCTGGAGTTCTTCAGATGATTCTGTGGCCAAATTATATGCTAAACTATATATATATATACCTGCCCTGAGTGTTTTCCTAAGATTCTGCCTCCAGTTTCACAACTACAACTCCCAGCATGCCCTCACAGTCAATAGCTGTCAGGGCATGCTGAGAGTTGTGGTTGTGAAACAATTGTAGGCACCATGTTAGGAAAACACAGGAGTGCAGCATAGATGAGGTAAGGGCCGAAGTCGGCTTCCTGCTCGGCCTCAGTGAGCAGGATTGGAGACAGCAATATAACACTTTAGAAGGTAGGAAAAACACTTTAAAAGGGGGTGGGGGTCTATTTAAAAAAAGGGGGGTCTATATAAAAAATATATAGATGACGGGAGCTACTCTCTAACACACACATCTCTGCGCCCCCACCACCACCTAACAGGTAACCTCCTGTTATTATTAAGAGACTGTGCCTCCATGTATTAAATGATGTTTCTCTGTGCTGGCGCCTGTGAGAACATAAGATTGTTCTGCTAAGTCCTTATGCAGAACCTTGTACTAATACAGAACCATGAGCTACAGGGATGTGGATCCAGGGCCGTTTGAAGGAATTTGGGGGCCCCAAGCAAAATGGACATGGAGGCCCCCCCCCTTGATGTTCACGCACATCACTCTCTAGGGCCGGCGTCAGGACATAGTAATGCCAGCCCTTGAATTCTGGGAGCGCAACGTGAGCGAACGTCGATACGACGCACATTAGGTGCAGCAGAGTTCCCCCCACATTAGGTGCAGCAGAGTTCCCCCCACATTAGGTGCAGCAGAGTTCCCCCCACATTAGGTGAAGCAGAGTTCCCCCCACATTAGGTGAAGCAGAGTTCCCCCCACATTAGGTGCAGCAGAGTTCCCCCCACATTAGGTGCAGCAGAGTTCCCCCCACATTAGGTAGGCAGTGTTCCCCCCCACATTAGGTGCAGCAATGTTCCATTTTTTTGGTGGGGGTCTGACTGCTGAGACCCCCACCGATCACCTCGGTTAAAGTGGTTTTCCAGCTGTTGGAAAGCTAAAACTCCCATTATGTCTGAAAAGCCTCTGGCAATGGGAGTTGTAGTTTTGTAACAGCTGGAGAGACACAGATTGGACACAGTTTTACTCATCATCACTGCAGAACTAACAAGTGACTACAGCTCTGATGGGACAGTCAGGAGAATACACAATGATATCAGTGACCTGAGTGACGTCTTCTGACTTGAGTGACATCTTTTCTGTTATCTTTTCTTCTTCATCTGGTCCAGAGACCAGGTCTTCCTCCAGTTCCATCTTCCCTGCAGAGTCTGACATCCAGACATCATTGGCTCCTTGCCAGATCCTCATCCTCTGCATGAAGACAGTAATCATTATAACCTTGCCAGAAAGTGTACCCTAAATAAAATACTGCCCCACACTG
This sequence comes from Hyla sarda, assembly GCF_029499605.1. NCBI lineage: Eukaryota > Metazoa > Chordata > Amphibia > Anura > Hylidae > Hyla > Hyla sarda. The sequence goes on from NC_079192.1 coordinate 310,728,915, forward strand.
TACCCTGGAGTATAATACTGCGATACACTGTACCCTGAATATAATCCTGCAACACACTGTACCATGAATATAATACTGCCCCACACTGCACCCTGAATATAATGCTGCCACACACTGTACCCTGAATATAATACTGCCACGCACTGTATCCACTGAATACAATACTGCCACACATGCATACACATCATATATATATATATATATATATATATATATATACATATATATACCCCCTCTTATCCTCTGTGTCTTCATCACCCCCATAACCCCCCGCCAAACCTCTCCTCATCATTACTATAACTCCCCCCCACCTCTCATCACCCCATAACACCCCCCATGCACATCTCATCACCCCCATAACACCCCCTGCACCTCTCATCACCCCCATAACACCCCCTGCACCTCTCATCACCCCCATAACACCCCCTGCACCTCTCATCACCCCCATAACACCCCCCTGCACCTCTCATCACCCCCATAACACCCCCCCCTGCACCTCTCATCACTCCCATAACACCCTCCCTGCACCTCTCATCACCCCCATAACACCCCCCTGCACCTCTCATCCCCCCTATAACACCCCCCCATGCATCTCTCATGACCCCCATACCCCCCCCTGCATCTCTCATGACCCCCATACCCACCTGCATCTCTCATGACCCCCATACCCCCCCTGCATCTCTCATGACCCCCATACCCCCCCCTGCATCTCTCATGACCCCCATACCCACCTGCATCTCTCATGACCCCCATACCCCCCTGCATCTCTCATGACCCCCATACCCCCCCTGCATCTCTCATGACCCCCATACCCCCCCTGAATCTCTCATGACCCCCATACCCCCCTGCATCTCTCATGACCCCCATACCCCCCCTGCATCTCTCATGACCCCCATACCCCCCTGCAGCTCTCATGACCCCCATACCCCCCTTGCATCTCTCATGACCCCCATACCCCCCCCTGCATCTCTCATGACCCCCATACCCCCCTTGCATCTCTCATGACCCCCATACCCCCCCTGCATCTCTCATGACCCCCATACCCCGCCAACACACACACACACCTCTCATCACCATTGCAGTCCCCTAACCACCATACAATCCTCCCCCCCCCCCCCCCCCGCGCCAGATTACTTACCCTGCCGGGGATCGTTGCAGCGGTGTGAGTCTTCTTCTGCTGCTCCTGTCACTGCACGGAGGATGCTGGAGGTTCGTGTGGGGACGTAAGCAGGGACAGGTCAGGTGATTGGCGTAGAGGTGCGTGCCTACGCGGGGCACGTGACGTCTCTACTCCAATCAGCCCCTGACCTGTCCGGTGCCGATTTGAATTTTTCCCCTCACGCTTTGTACAAAAAGGTAATTTCATTCAAATGTGCGGGCCCCCCGAAGTGCCCCGTCGCTACAGGACGGGCAAGCACCGGCTCAGCTCGGGGCCCCAAGCAATTGCTTGGTTTACCGGTCCGGTAGCGACGGGCCTGTGTGGATCCACTGGTCCCAGCTACACCTCAGGTGCTTTTCCCCAGCTAGTATCTCAGCTTACACTGTCCTCTGGATTGCAGCAACAATGTCCTGTACAATTTCACTTTACTGGATAATGTTAAGAATCCTCAATATTAATGGACTGTCCAGGAATGTTCCAAGCCATGCTGTCCCTCATCCCCTCCACCCCGTCCCCTATCTCCTCACACACATCTCCCCTTCCACCCACCTCCTCGGTCTCCTCACACAGATCTCCTCACCCCCACCCCTCCCTTACACACACATCTCCACAGCTCACCTCCTCCTTCCCCCGTCCCCTATCTCCTCACACACATCTCCCCTTCCACCCCCCCTCCTCGGTCTCCTCACACAGATCTCCTCACCCCCACCCCTCCCTTACACCCATCTCCACAGCTCACCTCCTCCTTCCCCGTCCTCGCTCTCTTCACTCCGCAGCCAGTTCTCTCCCTCCGCGGTGCTGAGAAGTCATGAGGAGGCCATAGTCAGTGTCAGAAATGTAATAGCAGGGTCGGAGGCAGGAAGACGTCAGGGTCTTGGAGAAGGCGTGCGTGCCCAGCAGCCCCCAGCCTCTACGGCCCTGCAGTCATTTTTAAAGGGCCCGCACCCGGCATAGGAGATGTGCTGGCAGCGACAGACTCCCCTTCCTCAGGCCTGGGCCCTCGGGCAGCACCCGAGTGCCAGACATGCTGCACCACATAAAGCCCCATACACCTCACACCTTTACACCCTGTGGCACACCACAAGGGCATCTTGGGAGAAATGAAATGAGGGGGCAGCTTTTTTTTTTCTTTTTTTTTTTTTGGGCTAAAAAAAAACCTCAAACTAAAATTGCGTCTGTTCCTAGGCTTAGACTGGGATTAAAGGAAAACTGTTACCCATTCAGTCACACAAAACCCGATACACAGAGTTATAGTGCAGGTGAACATGAGACCGATGCGAGCTCTTTGACCGATATGCGTACCTGTAGTCCGGCGCGGTGTCCCTCTGAAGGCCCGCTTCTTCCTGCACTGAATTGAATGCTGGAGGCGGCCCGCCGGCTGGACTTGAATATTCATGGGCGCTGGCCATGTGAGCGCTCAGTAGGCACAAGCGCTCACGTGACCAGCACCCACACCATAACCAAGTGTTTCGGGTTTAGTGTGGGTGAACGGGTGACTGTTTTTCTTCAAACACAGCTTATGTGTGGCCTTTTTCAAAGCCCACATAGCTTCATCTTTCCCCCCCCCCCCTTCCAACAGATGTCTGTCCAGCTGTTGCAAAACCACAACTCCCAGTATACCCTGACACTGACAGCCTAAAGCTGTCAGGGCATGCTGGGAGTTGTAGTTTTGCAACTGCTGGACAGCCACAGGGGGTCACTGATGCAGTATGTCAATCTCGGCCTATGCTGCCTGATCTTGAACTGGCAGCAGGAGCCACAACCACTTTAAATCAGTAAGCAGCCGGGACGTCTGACGAATAATATCCTTCCACTCCATATCACAACGTCAGATGTCCCAGCCAGCGCTGCCCATTGGGAGAGATTTATCAAAACCAGTCCAGAGGTGAAGTTGCTGAGTTGTCCATAACAACCAATCAGATTGCTTATTTAATTTTTTGGAGGCCCTTTCAAAAATGAAAGAAGCGATCTGATTGGTTGCTATGGGCAACTTTTTCTCTGGACAGGTCTTGATGAATCTCCCCCATTGAGCCTGCCAGAGCCGCAGTGATCTGTGTAAGAAACCTATGGGCCCAGACTGTTAGGGTCACCAAATGATATTACAAATACTGAGTGTCTGGTTAGGAGAAACAAATATAATGTACCCACAGGGAGTCAGCCATTTTAATAAAAATTGCCAAAAATCCCTGAGATAAGTCATGCAGAATATGTTAAAAAGGTTTTTGGATTTTCAGCCAATCAGAAAGCAGCACTACTCAAATAGAACTCCCGTGAGGTCACACATGTGATGTCATGACCTTTGTCATCAGTGAGGGGCCTAAACTGTAGGAACCTAGGAATACACATTCATACCCGCCTGTGACTGGTAAGTATCACATCTTTTTGGTCTTTAGTGCAGTTCCATGTGCATTTCTATAATAAACATGTAACTAATCTCTCTTTTCTTTTCCTATCTTAGATGCACACCTTCCAGGCTGTGGGGCAGCACATACACGGACACATTGGCCCAAATTCTAGAGGTAACCTCCTTTAGTATGCCCAGAGGAAGGGCAGTACAGTAGCCATGGATTCCCTACAGGTTTCCTCCCCTCTGGAGGTTTTTCCTGTCCTGAGTTAGTTACTGTCCGCTCTTTGTGAGTGATGGAGGTTACATAAAATCCCTACACAAACATTTTGGTAAATAATAAATAAAGTTCCCCTTTGTTTAAACTGTTCTTTGACTTGTTCGACTCATTTATTTAATTTCTGTGTGTGAAAAATAGTGTTAGCAAAATGTGGATGACAGAAGTGTCCAAAACTGCTGCCCGGTCTGTATCATGTGATGAGGTGAGAGGCGGCTGATGCTGGGGGGTACAGTTGTCCAGGCAACCGAAGGGCACCCAGCAAGTTCTGATGTCTTATGCCCAGAAATGGTTGGCTACTCACTGTGTCAGAAGATTCTCATCCTATATATGAAGACAATCAGGGATCAAAACCTGTGGAGAGGAAAAGTTGACCAGTTGCCCATAGCAACCAATCAGATCACTTCTTCTATTTTTCAGAGGTCTTGTTAAGAATTAAAGAAGCAATCTGATTGGTTGCTATGGGCAACTTTTACCCCTGCACGGGTTTTGATAAATCTCCCCAATAATTATTACAACCATGTCACACACTTAGGGTTGCCACTTGACTGGTATTTTCCCAGCACAGCTGGTATTTTAGACACCCTGCCAGTATTTTTAATATAAAAATACCAGCAATTCAATGGCTGGTATTTATCTAAGCCCCCTGGGCTGTGACATGTAGAGATGGAGAGGCGAGAGCTAACCCCGCCCCTTCCCTCTGCCAGCTGAGCTCTGATTGGTGAAGATTTCTCCCTCACACACAGGAGCTCAGCACACTCAGCACAAAGGGAGAAGATTAACCCCTTAAAGACCACGCCGCACCGGACAAGGACCGGGCCGGGCTGACTGATGATATTTATCTGCAGGCATCCCGTGCCAATGCCCAGGGGGGTCCTGAGACCCCCCCCCCCCCATGTCGGCGATCATTCACACCAGCGATTTGCAGCAATTCCGGGTCATACGGGTCTCCGCTAACCCAGTGACCCGAAAAATAAGGGGGATCGGGGGTGTCCAAGACACCCCCAGTCCCCCTGAAAGGATAGGAGTTAGGTGGCAGGGGTGCCACCTCTCCTATCCCTGCTATTGGTCGACCAATAGCAGATCGTGGGCCGGGGGGTTAACATTCGGTCGCTCCCCCAAACCCCCCCCCGCTCTGCCCAACCACTGTTGTCCGGCCAGAGCAGGGGAACCGTTGGTGACTGGCGCCGGAGGTCACTTACCTTCGGCGGCAATGCCCAGCAGCGATCCTCGGTTGCGGCGATGACATGCGGCAGGCTCCATGGATCCTACGGAAGCCGGTGAGTAGTTGCCTAGCAACATCTGGAGGGCTACAGTTCGAGACCACTATACAGTTGTCTCTAAACTGTAGCCCTCCAGATGTTGCAAAACTACAACTCCCAGCATGCCCAGACAGCTGTTTGCTGTTTGGGCATGCTGGGATTTGTAGTTTTGCAACAGCTTGAGGGCTACAGTTTGGAGATCACTGTGCAGTTGTCTCTAAACTGTTGCCTTCTAGATCTTGCAAAACTACAACTCTCAGCATGCCCACACAGCAGGTTGCTGTCTGGGCATGCTGGGATTTGTAGTTTTGCAACATCTGGAGGGCCACAGTTTGGAGATTACTGTGCAGTGGTCTCCAAACTGTAGCCCTCAAGCTGTTGCAAAACTACAAATCCCAGCATGCCCAAACAGCAAAAAGCTGTCTGGGCATGCTGGGAGTTGTAGTTTTGCAACATCTGGAGGGCTACAGTTTAGAGACAACTGTATAGTGGTCTCAAACTGTTGCCCTCCAGATGTTGAAAAACTGCAAATCCCAGCATGCCCAAACAGCAAACAGCTGTCTCGGCATGCTGGGAGTTGTAGTTGCATACCTCCAGCTGTTGCATAACTACATCTCCCAGCATGCCCTTCGTCGATCAGTACATGCTGGGAGTTGTAGTTTTGCAACAGCTGGAAGCAAATTGGTTAGAAAATACTGAGTTAGGTAACAGAACCTAACTGAAGGCTTTCCAACCAGTGTGCCTCCAGCTGTTGCAAAAGTACAACTCCCAGCATGCACAGTCTGTCAGTGCATGCTGGGAGTTGTAGTTTTGCAACAGCTAGAGGTTTGCCCCCCCCCCATATGAATGTACAGGGTACATTCACACGGACGGGTTTACAGTGAGTTTCCTGCTTCAAGTTTGAGCAGAGGCAAATTTTCCGTCGCAGCGCAAACTGCTAGCTGGAAATTCCCTATAAACCCCGCCAGTGCGAATGTACCCTAAAAACACTGCACTACACTACACTAACACATAATAAAGGGTAAAACACTACATATACACCCCTTACACTGTCCCCACCAATAAAAATGAAAAACGCATCGTAAGGCAGTGTTTCCAAAATGGAGCCTCCAGCTGTTGCAAAACAACAACTCCCAGCATTTCTGGACTGACTGTCCAGGCATGCTGGGAGTTTAGCAACAGCTGGAGGCACCCTGTTTGGGAATCACTGGCGTAGAATACCCCTATGTCCACCCCTATGCAATCCCTAATTTACTCCTTAAATGCTCATGGCGCTCTCTCACTTTGGAGCCCTGTCGTATTTCAAGGAAATAGTTTAGGGCCACATGGGTATTTCCGTACTCGGGAGAAATAGCTTTTTCTCCTTTTACCCCTTATGAAAAGGAAAAGTTGGGGTCTACACCAGCCTGTTAGTGTAAAAAAATTAAAAAATTTACATTAACATGCTGGTGTTGCCTCATACTTTTATTTTTACAAGCATTAAAAGGAAAAAAAAGACCACCAAAATTTGTAACACAATTTCTCCTGAGTATGGAAATACCCCATATGTGGGCGTAAAATGCTCTGCGGACGCACAACAAGGCTCAGGAGTGAGAGAGCGCCATGTACATTTGAGGCCTAAATTGGTGATATGCACAGGGGTGGCTGATTTTACAGTGGTTCTGACATAAACGCAAAAAAATAAATACCCACATGTGAACCCATTTTGGAAACTACACCCCTCACGGAATGTAACAAGGGGTATATGGAGCCTTAACACCCCACAGGTGTTTTGAAGAGCCAGAGATACACTAGCACTGTAAATAACCCTGCTGCATGTGCAAAGGGAGCCAGGGCGCTGTGCAGGGTCCCCTCGAGATCAGACACTTATCCCCTGTCCTGTGGAAAGGGGATAAGGAGTAAAGTAGCGGAGTACTCCTTTAACAAATTTTGTTTTGAATCTAGGCGCCAGAATAAAAAGGCTGTTTTTTTATTTATTTTTTAATCAACCAGCGCAATGTTTCAGTTTTTGAGAGGTGGTTGTTTAACCGGTTGTCGTCTAAGGACGAGCCGGCACGTCCTGAGATGGCAACCGTTGCATGGCGCGGGCTCCCGACTCGACCCCATGTCATACCGGCCAGCCCCCAGCTGATTCCTGTAGCTGGGGACCGGCGTTAATGGCCGACATGTGGCGATTGCCGCAGCCGGCTATTAACCCTTTAAATCGCAGCTGTCAAAGTTGACAGCGGCGTCTAAAGGGACATTTAAATCATCCCTGGTGGTCCAGCGGGGTGGATCGCCCCCTTGCAGCGCTATCGCAGGGGGGGTACGGTGTCCATTTTAGGACAGCATCAGCCGTCAAGCTGTACCTCGCTCATCCTTCAGCCAAAACTGCGTCCCACCTCCTCCCTCCTCTGTCAGGCGTCATTCAAAACCTTTGTCATCCTTAAGTCTGTCATACCTCAGATGAAAATGAAAGTGCTGAGTCAGCAGAGCTACGGCAGACCTGCTAGCACAGACAGTTTGTGATTGGCTGCCAGCAAAGATACTGTGATTGGTTGATGGGAGCGTAGGTGTGTCCAGTCCTGCTCCACTGTTTAGACACACTTCTTTACAAACCCTAATCCTCTAATGTACCCAGCTTTTCCCGATTCCTGCAAAACATACCTGCGCTCTCAGCTTTTCCCCTATTCCTGCAAAACCTACAGTTATGTAGTCAGCTGTAGGTTTATCGGGAATTGTTAAAAGCTGAGTAGATAACTGTAGGTTTTTCAGGAATCTGGAAAAGCTGAGTACATAACTGTAGGTTTTGCAGGAATCAGGAAAAGCTGAGTACATAACTGTAGGTTTTGCAGGAATCAGGAAAAGCTGAGTATATAACTGTAGGTTTTGCAGGAATCAGGAAAAGCAGAGTACATAGCTGTAGGTTTTTCAGGAATCGGGAAAAGCTATGTACTCAGCTTTTCCCGATTCCTGCAAAACCTACAGTTATGTACTCAGCTTTTCCCGTTTCCTGAAAAACCTACAGCTGAGTACATAACTGTAGGTTATGCAGGAATCGGGAAAAGCTGAGTACATAACTGTAGGTTTGGCAGGAATAGGGGAAAAGCTGAGAGTGTAGGATTGTTTTGCAGGAATCGGGAAAAGCTGGGTACATGAGAGGATTAGGGTTTGTAAAGAAGTGTGTCTAAACAGTGGAGCGGGACTGCACACTTCACAGTTTTCGATGAAGGATGAGGGAGTTTCAGCTGAAAACTGATAGTGATTTGTCTGAGGGAGGAGTCGGGATGCAGTTTTGGCTGAAGGATGAGCGAGGTACGGCTGACGGATGACGCTGTCCTAAAATGGACACTGTAGGGGGGGCAATCAAATGCTGAGGTAGGTGGAAGGGAACAACGTGTTGTCCATTGTAGCAGGTGGGAGTAAAAACTTCCCCTGTAAGGCCCTACTCTCGCCCTATTAATTCCCTTCCTGGCTATCATCACTCACTTTAAAAATAAACTCAGTGGCAATGGCAGTGTTTGTAGGGGGAAATAGGGAGAGGTTCCTGTGTGGGGCCGCCCTTTTTAGGTCGAGTAACACTTGCCAAGGGAATTAACCCCTTAAGGACGCAGGACGTAAATGTATGTCCTGGTGCGGTGGTACTTAACGCACCAGGACGTACATTTACGTCCTGTGCATAACCGCGAGCATCGGAGCGATGCTCGTGTCATGCGCGGCTGATCCCGGCTGCTGATCGCAGCCAGGGACCCGCCGGCAATGGCCGACGCCCACGATCTCGCAGCATCCGCCATTAACCCCTCAGGTGCCGGGATCAATACAGATCCCGGCATCTGCGGCAGTGCGCGATTTGAATGAACGCCGCACGGAGGTCCTCTCTCCTTCCTCCGTCCGGCTCCCGGCGTCTCCTGCTCTGGTCTGAGATCGAGCAGACCAGAGCAGAAGATCACCGATAACACTGATCTGTTCTATGTCCTATACATAGAACAGATCAGTATTAGCAATCATGGTATTGCTATGAATAGTCCCCTATGGGGACTATTCAAGTGTAAAAAAAAAATGTAAAAAAATGTAAAAGTAAAAGTAAAAAAAAAGTGAAAAATCCCCTCCCCCAATAAAAAAGTAAAAGTTTTTCCCCCGTTTTTTCCTATTTTACCCCCAAAAAGCTTAAAAAATTAATTTTATAGACATATTTGGTATCACCGGGTGCGTAAATGTCCGAACTATTAAAATAAAATGATCCCGTACGGTGAACGGCGTGAACAAAAAAAAAAAAAGTCCGAAATTGCTACTTTTTTAATACATTTTATTAAAAAATAAAATTATAAAAAATTTATTAAAAGTTTTTTATATGCAAATGTGGTATCAAAAAAAAGTACAGATCATGGCGCAAAAAATGAGCCCCATACCACCGCTTATACGGAAAAATAAAAAAGTTAGAGTTCATCAAAATAAAGGGATTATAAACGTACAAATTTGGTTAAAAAGTTTGTGATTTTTTTTTAAGCACAACAATAATATAAAAGTACATAATAATGGGTATCATTTTAATCGTATTGACCCTCAGAATAAAGAACACATGTCATATTTACCATAAATTGTACGGCGTGAAAACGAAACCTTCCAAAATTTGCAAAATTGCGTTTTTCTTTTTAATTTCCCCACAAAAATAGTGTTTTTTGGTTGGGCCATACATTTTATAATATAATGAGTTATGTCATTACAAAGGACAACTGGTCGCGCAAAAAACAAGCCCTCATACTAGTCTGTGGATGAAAATATAAAAGAGTTATGATTTTTAGAAGGCGAGGAGGAAAAAATGAAAACGTAAAAATTAAATTGTTTGAGTCCTAAAGGCCAAAATGGGCTTGGTCCTTAACCTCCTGAGCGGTAATCCCGAGCATGACTCGGGGTTAATTTTCCCTGCCAGGATCGGTAACCCGAGTCACGCTCGGGGTAGAATTACAGAGTTCCCGGCCGGGCTGCACGATATATCGCAAAAGCAATGCGATATAGTGATGCGGCCCCCGGGAAAACATGCGATTATCTGCTCGGGTCGGCTCCCGTTGCGGGGGCCGGCCAGAGCAGGTAAAGAAAAATACTAAAAGTCAGTGTTTCCCTACCAGGGGGCCTCCAGCTGTTGCAAAACTACAACTCTCAGCATGCCCGAACAGCCAAAGGCTGTCCGGGCATGCTGGGAGTAGTAGTTTCACAACAGCTGGAGGCCCCCTGTTAGAAAAACACTGAGCTAAGTGTAAAAGAAAGAAATAGTAAAATAAAAAAACCTTTTGCTCACCTAGTCCCGGTCCCTGCAGATGCCGTTCCCCTCCGTGCAGCCCGGGGTGTCCTCTCTTCACTATTCATCTTCTAGGACCTTTCACTTTTCAGCCAATCACAGGCCGCAGTGGTGTAAAGCCTGTGATTGGCTGAAGGGGAAAGGGCTTGTTCTGCAGCAAATACACTAGGTTTGAAATCTGCCGGCAAACCTAGTGTATTTGCTGCAGGACAAGGTGACAAGGGGGGGGGGGGGGGGGGGGGGATGAATGTGACAAAGGGGGGTATGTGACAGGAGGGGGGGATGTGACAAGGGGGGGGGGGGGGGAATGTGACAGGGGGGGAATGTGACAAGGGGGGGAATGTGACAAAGGGGAAGAATGTTACAAGGAGGGGGGAGAATGTGACAAGGAGGGGGGAGAATGTGACAAGGAGGGGGGAGAATGTTTCGGGGGATGTGACAAGGGAGAGGGGGAATGTGACAAGGGAGGGGGAATGTGACGGGGGAGATGTGAAATGGACGAAGGGAGATGTGAAATTCAGTTAAAAAAATTGTACCGCTTTTGGTACAAATTTCCAGACAGAATCATACCGCCAGGGAGGTTAAGGGGTTAATATTGCGAGAGTAAGTTTTTACCCCCACCTGTTACAATGGACCATACATTGTTCCCTTCCACCTTTTAGAGGTCTTTGCATCACCTCAATACTTGGTGGTGTAAGTGGTACATGGTATTTTTTGCACACCTTTCCTTTTGTTTGATTTAAAAAAAAATGTGGGTAGATATATTTTCTGGGTACATATATTTTATCCTAAGAATATTATTAAAAGTTAAGTTTTATGTAATGCATATCCTAAATATCTACTTGTTGTCTGATGTGGAGGAAGGTCCATAGCGGGGGAGCAGCACTTTAAATATGTTTAGCACTATCCATATGTGTGAAGTGTTGGTGTGGCACCATGGTCAATCTACTCTGCATTGGTAGGTGGAAATTCTGGCTGATCCATGCCTGAATAATCTTCACAAAGGTCAGTCTCTCCACATTTTTCATGGACAAATGGGTTCTCCTTGGGGTTACTATTGCCCCGCCACACTTAACAACCGCTCTCATGGTACTCTAATGGCCGGGCAGGACAGCTTTTCCAGTGAAAACTCTGCTAGTTGCAGCCACAAATCAAGTTTGGCTGCCCAGAAGTCCAGCGGATCTTCAAGGTGTGTTGACATGGTCATGTCAAGGTATGCCACCACCTGCTGGTTCAGGTCCTGCTCCAGGTCTACCTGCTGCTGATGAGTTACTTCACTATGCGGGTGAAGAAAGGTACTCCTCAGCGACTGTAGACTCAGGCTGCTGCTAATGGAGCTGGTACTGCTCCTGCCACCCCACCCCTCCCCAGCAGCCATGGCAGTGGAAGGTGAGCGCAGAGGACCCCCTGAGTCAGACCTGCGAGAGGATGGACGATGGCGCAGAAAGGCATCGGACAACTGACTACATAGGATGTCTCTGTAGTAGGTCAGTTTGTTCTCCCTTTCAGTGGGTGTAAAAAAGGCCCCCATTTTGTGCCTGTAGCGAGGGTCCAATAAGGTGGAGAGCCAGAAGTCCTCCTGCTGCCGAATGGATACAATTTGGCAGTCACTATGCAAGTAAGTGAGCCTCCATCTCCACTGCATACTGCCACGATGTGTCCGGGTCCCCTGTCTCGTCCTCATAACCCTTTAGCTCCTCTGGCTGCTCCTGCTCCTCCTCTCCTGTGAGATTACTAGAAAAACTGCCCATTTGGCGAAACCTAAACTGTACTCCACTGTGACCCTCCCCTTCCTCCTCCTTCTCCAGTTGAACCCCCACAGGGCTCATGTGGCCGTGAGATGTGGCAGGCGAATTTTAAAACCCACAGGGACTCTTTCTGGCCACAATAGTGATTTAAAAGTTGTTTCAAGGGGACTAACACCTGGACTGTGGCGTGCCGGAGTGGGATCCATGGCAAAACTCCCATGGAAAATTACATAGTTGATGCAGAGTCTGGTTTTAATCCATAAAGGGCATAAATCACCTATTATTCCTAAATGGTTTGGAATAAAATGCTTTAGCCCCCTTTAGGGAGCACATAGAGCCGCCCTTAAGGCATCACATAGTTAGATTCCCCCCTTGAGGCAGCACATAGTGGGATTTGAACCCAAGGCCCCAGCGCTGCAAGGCCACCATGCTACCCTTAACATACATCTAATATCCACGGTTGCTAAAATGGACTGAGATGACAGCTGAGAGTACCAGGAAAATTAGGCATGTACACATGCCTGAAAAATTTGGCATTGTTGCAGCCGCTTCTGTAGCAGCAGCCAGAAAAATTGCAGCACCATAACAAGTGCAGCAGCAGAGGCCAGAAAAATTAGGCATGTACAAATGGATGAAAAATTGGGTATTGCCGCAGCTGTAGCAGCGGCCATAAAAATTGCAGCACCATAACAAGTGCAGCAGCAGAGTCCTGAAAAATTAGGCATGTACACCTGGCTGGAAAATTTGGTATTGTTGCAGCCGCTGAATTTCTGTTTGTTTCGCAAGGCAGAAAGTGCCCTAAAACATTGCGGCTTGAACCCTAGTTGGTGGCGGATAAGTCACGCAAGTCATCCGGCATTCAGAGTTCAAATACAGCAGCATGTGGACCATTTTTAGCCCAAGGCAGCTCATCTGATCAGGCCTTGTTCAGTCAAATGTATCGCCCAGTGTCAGTCCCTTCGGGATCCATCCCTCATTCATCTTAAGAAAGGTGAGGTAATCCAGACTTTTTTGACCAAGGCGACTCCTCTTCTCAGTGACAATACCTCCTGCTGCACTGAAGGTCCTTTCTGACAGGACACTTTAAGCGGGACAGGCCAGAAGTTCGAGCACAAATTGGGATAGCTCAGGCCACAGGTCAAGCCGGCACACCCAGTAGTCAAGGGGTTCATCGCTCCTCAGAGTATCGATATCTGCGGTTAAGGCCAGGTAGTCTGCTACCTGTCGGTCAAGTCGTTCTCTGATGGTGGACCCCGAAGGGCTGTGGCGATGCATAGGACTTAAAAAGCTCTGCATGTCCTCCATCAAAAACATGTCTGTACAGCATTCTGTCCTTGCCGGCGTGTTCGTGGGAGGAGGAGGATTACTTTCACCTCTTCCCCTGTTGTGCTGTGATATGACCCTTATACGCTGTGTACAGCATACTTCTTAATTTATTTTGGACCTGCTGAATCCTTTCCGCCTTGCTGTGATACGGTAACATGTCAGGCACTTTATGTTTATACCGGGGGTCTAGTAGCGTGGACACCCAGTACAGGTCGTTCTCCTTCATCCTTTTTATACGAGGGTCCCTCAACAGGCACGACAGCATGAAAGACCCCATTTGCACAAGGACGGATGCCAAGCTACTCATGTCCCGTTCCTCGTCCTCAGTGATGTCAGGGAAGGTATAATCTTCTTCCCCCCAGCCACGTACAACACCACGGGAACCAGATAGGTGACAAGGAGCACCCTGGGATGTCTGCTGTGGTTGGTCTTCCTCCTCTTCTTCAAAGCCACATTCCTCCTCTGACTCCTCTTCCTCACAATCCTCTTCCAGCATTGCCGCAGGTCCAGCAAGCGATGCTAATAAGGCTGTTTCTGATGGGGATGGTGTCCACAAATCTTCCTCTTCACGCTCATCTACTGCCTGATCCAGCACTCTTCGCAGGGCACGCTCCAGGAAGAAAACAAACGGTATGATGTTGCTGATGGTGCCTTCGGTGCGACTGACCAGGTTTGTCACCTCCTCAAAAGGAGGCATGAGCCTACAGGCATTGCGCATGAGCCTAGTAAGCTTTTTCTTGTTGGAGCAGGCGGTCGAACATTAGGAGTGTTGAATTCCAACGTGTCGGGCTGTCGCAAATCAAGCGCCTCACTGGCATGGTTTTTTGTCGCTGGATATCTGACAAGTGCGCCATGGCCGTGTAGGAATGCCTGAAATGGCCACACACCTTCCTGGACTGCTTCAGGACATCCTGTAAGCCTGGGTACTTGAGCACAAAGCGTTGTACAATCAGATTACACACATGTGCCATGCACGGCACATGTGTCAACTTGCCCAACCTCAATGCTGCCAACAAATTTGTTCCGTTGTCACAAACCACCTTGCCAATCTCCAGTTATTGCGGAGTCAGCCACTGGTCCACCTGTGCGTTCAGGGCCGACAGGAGCGCTGGTGCGGTGTGACTCTCCGCTTTGAGGCTAGTCAACCCCAAGATGGCATGACACTGCCGTATCCGGGATGTGGAATAGCACCTGGGGAGCTGGGTGGGTGCCGGTGATGTGGAGCAAGACACAGCAGTGGAAGAGGACACGGCCAAGGATGTTATGGAAGAAGATGGAGTAGGAGGAGTAGAGGAGGTGGCAGCAGGCCTGCCTGCAAGTCGTGGCGGTGTGACCAACTCCTTTGCAGAGCCACGCATTCCATGCTTGGCAGCCATCACCAGGTTTACCCAATGCAGACCAGGTATCAGTGGTCAGATGGACCCTTGCCCCTACACTGTGTGCCAGACATGCCATAATTTCCTTTTGCACAATGGAGTAAAGGTTGGGGATTGCCTTTTGTGCAAAAAAAATTTTGGCCGGGTACCTTCCACTGCGGTGTCCCAATGGCTACAAATTTTTTAAAGGCCTCTGACTCCACCAGCTTGTATGGTAAAAGCTGGGGGGCTAGCAGTTCCGACAAGCCAGCTGTCAGACGTCGGGCTAGGGGGTGACTTTGAGACATTGTCTTCTTGCGTTCAAACATCTCCTTGACAGACACCTGACTGTGGGCAGATGAGCAGGAACTGCTCAAGGCGAGAGACGGAGAAGCGGATGGTTGAGAGGGGGCAAGAAGGGCAGCAGTGGTTGACCTGGCTGAAGATGCTGGACCAGGAGGAGGATGGCGGCTTTGACTTTGTGTGCTGCCTGTACTGACGTGTTGATCCCATAGGCGTTTGTGATGTGACATCATGTGCCTTCGCAAAGCAGTTGTGCCTAGGTGGGTGTTGGACTTCCCACGACTCCGTTTCTTCTGACACAGGTTGCAAATAGCCTCGCTGTTGTCAGAGCCAGACACACACAAAAAATGCCACACTGCTGAGCTCTGCGATGACGGCATTCTGGGGGTGGCAATAGCATGCGTTGATTGGCCTCCCATCTGGATGACCCCGGATGCCGATGCATGCTGTCTGACTGTGCCACTAGCTCCTTGCGACGACCTTCCCCTGCTTCCAACTCGTCTCCTCCTCCTCTCTGTCTCCCCAACTGAACTTTCCCCCTCTTCTTCTCTTCTAGCGGGCACCCACGTGGCATCCACGGACACAACGTCATCATCAACACCTTCACCGCTATCTGACACCTCAAGAAAGGAAGCAGCAGCGGGTACAACATCATCACACCGTACGTCCATGTGTGTAATGCTGCCTGACTGAGATATATCCCTGTTAACTACATCCTCTGGCAATAATGGTTGCGCATCACTCATGTCTTCAAACTGATGTGTAAATAACTCCTCTGACGGATCAAGTAAAGCTGCGGCGGTGCTAGTGTTGGTGGTGGCGCCAGGCGGTCAAGTAGTAGCATGAGAGGTGCCCAAAGCTAAGCTAGAGGAGGAGAAGGATGGTGCGTCAAGGTTCCGAGCGGAAGCTGTAGTAGATTGGGTGTCTTGTGATAGCCAGTCAACTAAGTCCTCAGAACTTTGGGGGTTCATGGTACGTGGCCTCTGAACACTGGCCATTCTAGGGCCAAAGGGAATCCCAGCACCACGACAGCCCCTGCGGGGTGGCCTTCCTCTGCCTGTCATTTTTTTGGTTAAATTTGCACAACTGTCACACTTAATGTGATTTGCACTAGGGTGACACAATTTGCCCTGCAGGCAAAAAGAATGGCAACTGTGACGTGAACTGACAGTGACGACTGATTTTATTTAACAGCCAAAAAAGGTATTTTTTTTGTTTAATTTGCACAACTATCACTCCTAATGGGATTTGCACTAGGGTGACACAATTTGCCCTGCAGGCAAAAAAAAACTGGCAACTGTGATGTGAACTGACAGTGACGACTGATTTTATTTAACAGCCAAAAAAGGTATTTTTTTTATTTGCACAACTGTCACACCTAATGTGATTTGCACTAGGGTGACACAATTTGCCCTGCAGGCAAAAAAAACGTCAACTGTGACGTGAACTGACAGTGATGACTGATTTTATTTAACAGCCAAAAAAGGTATTTTTTTTTATTTGCACAACTGTCACACCTAATGTGATTTGCACTAGTGTGACAATGAGCAAAAAAGCTTGCCAGCGGAGTTCCCCTTTCAAGCAGTGGTCCCCAAATAGGGTGTCTCCAGCTGTTGTAAAACACACGGACTGATATCTTTCAGCCCTTTGAATACTGTAGTAGTTAGTTGTTTTAAAGAAAAAAAGCTTGCCAGCGGAGTTCCCCTTTTATGCAGTGGTCCCCAACCAGGGTGCCTCCAGCTGTTGCAAAACACACGGACTGATATATTTCAGCCCTATAAATACTGTAGTAGTTAGTTGCTTGAATGAACTTAAGTTTTATACTGGAGTACCCCTTTTAACCAGCGGTTCCCTCCCAACCAGGGTGCCTCCAGCTGTTGCAACTTGCAAGACACACGGACTGATATCTTTCAGCCCTTTGAATACTGTAGTAGTTAGTTGCTTGAAGGAACTTAAGTTTGATTCTGGAGTACCCCTTTTAATCAGCAGTTCCCTCCCAACCAGGACTGATATCTTTCAGCCCTAAATAGGGCTTTTTTGGGTGCTGTCCTTAAAGCAGATGTTACACTAGTGCTTTAGAAGTAAACTAGACCCTGAATACACCACCTAGCAGCAACCTAGCTATCGCTTTCCCTATACAGCAGGAGCAGCTTCTCTGACCCTCCACTTCCTAAGCCTGCAGCATGCTGAATGAGGCTAAAATGGCGTCCGTGCAAGAGGTAGGAGGGTCTGGAAGGGAGGGACTGCTGCTGATTGGCTGTAATGTGTCTGCTGACTCTGACTCACATGGTCAAAGTTTACTGCAATGGTAAAGTATGGGGGGCGGATCGAACTTCACATATGTTCGCCCAGCGATGCGAACGTGAACATGCTAAATTCGCCGGGAACTGTTCGCTGGCGAACAATTTATGACATCTCTAGTAGGCACCACATCTCCAGTGTCCCGATCAGCCATTTGTTTCCAACACATGTTGTAGTAGATGAAGCAGTGGAATTACGTTGTTCATCCCATAATCCTGGCAACTAACTAATAATGTGGCTTCCTCAAAGGGCCTGAGCAAACGGCAGGTGTCACGTATGAGCTGCCACTGGTTGACATTGAAGTTACACAGTGGAGTCCCCCTATCCACTTGGATCATCAAAAAATCAGTGATGGCTTTTCTCTGTTCGTATAGTCCAGGGGTCCTCAAACTTTTTAAACGGGGGGCTAGTTCACGGTCCCTCAGACCGTTGGAGGGCCGGACTATAGATAACAAAACATGAACAAATTTCTATGCACACTTATATATACTATTAGTGGACTACCACTTTAAGTACACAGCACAGTTCCCCCCACATTAGGTTGGCAGTATAGATCTCCCCACATTAGGTTGTAGTTCCCCCACATTAGGGTTGGCAATACAGTTCCCCCACATTAGGGTTGGCAGTACAATTCCCCCACATTAGGTGCAGTACAATTCCCCCACATTAGGTGCAGTACAATTCCCCCACATTAGGCTGGCAGCATAGTTCCCCCACATTAGGTGCAGTACAATTCCCCCACATTAGGTGCAGTATAGTCCCCCACATTAGGTAGTAGTTCCCCTACATTAGGTTGCAGCCCCCCCCCCCCAATTAGGTGCAGTATAGTTCACCCACATTAGGTTGTAGTTCCCCCACATTAGGTGCAATATAGTCCCCCACATTAGGCTGGCAGTATAGTTCCCCCACATTAGGTGCAATATAGTCCCCCACATTAGGCTGGCAGTATAGTTCCCCCACATTAGGTGCAATATAGTCCCCCACATTAGGCTGGCAGTATAGTTCCCCCACATTAGGTGCAATATAGTCCCCCACATTAGGCTGGCAGTATAGTTCCCCCACATTAGGTGCAATATAGTCCCCCACATTAGATGCAGTATAGTCCCCCAAATTACGTTGGCAGTATAGTTCCCCCACATTAGGTGCAATATAGTCCCCCACATTAGACTGGCAGTATAGTTCCCCCACATTAGGTGCAATATAGTCCCCCACATTAGGCTGGCAGTATAGTTCCCCCACATTAGGTGCAGTATAGTCCCCCAAATTACGTTGGCAGTATAGTTCCCCCACATTAGGTGCAATATAGTCCCCCACATTAGGCTGGCAGTATAGTTCCCCCACATTAGGTGCAATATAGTCCCCCACATTAGGCTGGCAGTATAGTTCCCCCACATTAGGTGCAGTATAGTCCCCCAAATTACGTTGGCAGTATAGTTCCCCCACATTAGGTGCAATATAGTCCCCCACATTAGGCTGGCAGTATAGTTCCCCCACATTAGGTGCAATATAGTCCCCTACATTACGTTGGCAGTATAGTTCCCCCACATTAGGTGCAAAATAGTTCCCCACATTACGTTGGCAGTATAGTCCCCCACATTAGGTGCAGTATAGTTCCCCCACATTAGGTGCAGTATAGTCCCCCACATTAGGCTGGCAGTATGTTCCCCCACATTAGGCTGGCAGTATAGTCCCCCAAATTACGTTGGCAGTATGTTCCGCCACAGGCATACAGCCTCCAGCCATAAAGTATGGCTGGAGGCTGTATGCCTGTGTACTGCCCCATATCAGTGTTCCGACCACTGCTCCGGCCATAGCAGGACTGGAGGATCAGTGGTCAGAACACCGAAAGGACGCGCCGCTGGTAAACACTTACCTACTACCAGCCCGCGCATCATTGCTTCTTCTCTTCTTCTCCGCTTCTCCGCTGCTCCGCGCTCGGTTTCCATGGGCACACGCATGGGACGTCAGTGACATCGCTGCGTGTGCCTGCTCCCTGCGGTCCCCGCGTTTTTAAAGTAAACGCGGGCTGCAGGGATTTTACAGAGGCATCCTTGTGTTCCGAAAGCATCTTTCCGAACACAGGGATGTCCTAAGGCAAAAACACGCGGCGGGCCGGGTAAATGCGCTCCGGCAGGCCGTAGTTTGAGGACCCCTGGCATAGTCAGTACGACATATGGAGGGTGGAATTCCAACGTGTGGAAATGTCGCAAATCAGACTATGTTGGGGGATGCCTTTCTGACACTGCAGCTCAAGGAGGGTGTGCTTTGCGGTGCACGAGTGGCTGAAATGCATGCAAAGTTTCCTTCTCTTTGTTAGGATGTCTTGCAGGCAGATGGTTGGGAACACTTCAGGAACCACTTGACAACCAGATTGAACAAGTGTGCCATGCAGGGTGCATGTCTCAGACTTCCTTGTCGCATCACAGACAAGATGTTCTTCCCGTTGTCGATCACCATGGTTCCCATTTCCATTAGCAGTTCCTCCTCTGTGTGACTCCGTTCACCAAGGCAAACCATGTGAAGAACAGCGTGACACTGCCGTGCCCTGCACACATGGTATGCTGGAGGGGCACTGAGACTTGTCCGTGCAGTGGAGGCTGAGGAGACGGTGGAGAATGAGGAGGCGGAGTCACACACTATCACAGGACCAACAGGCTGAGAGTGCGGATGCGGAAGCCGCGTGACCTGTCCAAGTTTCTGTTGTGGCTGGGCAGGAACCACATTCATCCAGTGGGCTGTAAAGAACATGTTTTGACGGTAGTTACAGCTCCCCACATTGGCGCTGCTGTGCGCTTTGGTACACATCGTCAGGTTCAAGGACTGGCCCACCTTCTGTTCATCAAAATTTTGCAGGGCAGGAACTGCCTTCTTTGCTAAGAAATGACGGCTTGGGACTCTCCACCTCAGCTCGGCACAAGCCATAAGTTCTCTGAAAGGTGCATAGTCCACCACTTGAAAAGGGAGGGACTGCAGCACCAGCAAATTAGACAGGAGTACATTCAGCTTCTGCACCGTTGGATGAGTGGGCGCATACTGCTGTATCTTAGACATGGCTTTGCCGATGGATTGCTGGCGGAATGACTGACTCGAAGTAGGAGGAGCAGGAGCATCTGGAGTGACAGAAGATGGGAATGTCACACTGCTCCCCTCGGCTGAGGTGGTGGAGCCTTGGCTGGCTGAAACCGGGAGCGATGTGCCACTGGGTGATGCAGCAGGCTGGACCGCCACATCAAAGCTACGGTTCTCCCAGGCCGCTTCATGGTGACACTGCATATGTTGACACAGGGCCGTGGTGCCAACATTGGGACCCTGGCTACGCTTCACCTCATGCCAACAAATCTTGCATGTGGCCATGTTAACCTCCTCTAGATGCTTGATGAAAAACTGCCACACCACCGAGTAGCTGATTTTCCCGCCAACAGTCAGCGTTGATTGACTGCTACTGCCCCCGACTCGAGGCACCCGTTTCACTACCTCCCGGGAAGGTAGGCTGCGGCGAAGTAGGTTGTCTACCCCGGGCATGTTTGGCTCCAGACTTTCCACTTCTGTTACAATTCTGACTGCCAACCATGCTACCGCCTTGCTGGCTCAGCTGCTGCCTCACAGGCAATCTGCAACCCTCTTCTCCTGATGATGATGAAGCCCCTTCTGCATCCGGCTCCCAAATGCGATCGGCTTCACCATTATCGAGCTGTGTCTGCACGTCACTGATGTCCTCCTCAGGTTTCTCAACAGTGTCTGCTTCAGGAGCCTGAACACTTGCAACACCACCTCCCATGGCACTTTCCTCATCACGACTTGCCCACATAGCGGAGGAAGCGGCGGATATCTCCTCCACTTCTTGGCTGGGCAGTAGCTGCAGACTGTCCTCTAGATCGTCCTCACTAAATAGTGGAGCTGAACCCACAGCATAAGATACTTCTGTGGGGGGGGGAGAACAGCATGGAACAGAGGCAGTGGGAGGACAGGGTTGTGCCTGAGGAACCCACCAACTGTTGACTGGGGGTGTCAGATATAATTTGTGAAGAAGTGCATGACTGTGGGTCCCTGGCATCGATGTTGACGGTCCCTGGAGTTCCCGGTGGAGGCACCCAGGCGGCGGCAGCAGCGTCCTCAGTGGCAGTGGCAGGATACAGCAGGAGGTGAGTTGTTCGTCTCCTGCTGTTGCTAAGCAATAACTACCAGCATGCACAGCCAAAGGGCAATCTGGGAGTTGTAGTTTTGCCACAGCTGGTGGCAAAACTACAACTCCCAGCATGCCTTTTTGCTGTTTGTGCATGCTGGGGCTTGTAGTTATGCAACAACTGGAGGCACTTTTTTCTATGAATAGGTTGGGCTTGAAGTGAATAGCTGCTGTTCTGTGCAACACACTGTGCAACACACTGCTCTCTGTCCCTCTCTGTAATAGAATGCTGTAGTGACTGGGAGGGGAATTTCTGCTGTAAAAATGCTTTTCTGTGCAACACACACTGCTCTCTGTCACTTTCCATCTCTCTGCAATAAAAGGCTGAAGTGACTGGCCGCAAGATTGCTGCCGATTATATAGGGCTGTGACATCACAGGGGTGGCTGGCTGCTGATAGGCGGCATGCTGCAGGTGATTCAGGGTCATCCCGCCTACCATTGTTTCCGCATTCCCACCCCCGAACGAAGGTCAGTGGACCGAAACACGTGTAGCGGTGGCGGCATCCTGGGACTTCTAGTACTATTCGTTACTATCTTTGGTATGTATACACTGCGGTTGTTGCTTTAAGTTTTTACTGATATTTATATGTGGCATTAGCGTAGTCTGCACTTGCACTTTAAGGCTTTTTAGCCCTGTCAGGATTCGGCAGGCTGATGGTGGATCCTCTGTGTCAGAGAGGGATTAGCGTGGACCGTACCGGTGGACTGCTTCTAAGTTGCTACTGGTTTTCATCAGAGCCCAATGCAAAGTGGGATGGTCTTGCTGCGGCGGTTGCAACCAGGTGGTGTCCACCGGTAGCGGCCTAACAGTACCCCCCCTTAGGTCTCCCCCTCTTTTTATCTGCATGTCCCTTCATATGAGACGAGGCCAGTGGGAGCGACTCTTGAGTCTCCTTCCAGATAACGGAGAAGTCTCGGGTTACTTCATCTACGGCAGGAACTCCAGAAGAAGTGGGAATGGGGAGGGGGGCAGACGGTGGAACTTGCACGGGACAGAGTGGTACCAGGAAGGAGGCTATGAGGAGGTAAGATCTCTGCTTGCTTTTTGCAGAAAACATCAGAAAAATCCTGGTAAGCCTTGGGAGGGACCGGTAAGGGTGGAACCTCAGGAGTTAGACAAGTGGGAGCAGATGTGAGGCATCGTTTGTTACAAGAAGGACCCCAATTTTTGATCTCCCCGGTGGTCCAGTCAAGGGTAGGAGAATGACGTTGGAGCCATGGGAGACCGAGGAGGACTTCAGAGGTGCAGTTGGGTAGAACAAGAAATTAAATTTTTTCGTGATGCAGTCCAATTTTTCTCCGTTGACAGAAGAAATGTAGAGCGGCTTGACGAGACGGGTTACTGGGATACAGAACCTATTAACAAAAGAGGCCAAAATAAAGTTTCCTGCAGAACCTGAGTCCAAGAAGGCCACTGCTGAGAAGGAGGAGTTGGCGGAAGGAGAAATCCGCACAGGTACAGTCAGACGTGGAGGGGCAGAATTTATGCCAAGAGACGCCACTCCCACGTGAACAGGGTGCGTGCGTGCGTTTCCCAGACGCGGAGGACGAATAGGGCAGTCCACTAGGAAATGTTCGGTACTAGCGCAGTACAGGCACAAATTTTCATCTCTGCGACGAGACCTCTCTTCTCAGGTCAGGCGAGACCGATCCACTTGCATAGCCTCCTCGGCGGGAGGCACAGGAGTAGGTTGCAGAGGATTCTGGGAGAGAGGTACCCAGAGATCAAGGTCCTTTTCCTGGCGGAGCTCCTGGCGTCTTTAAGAAAAACGCATATCAATGCGGGTGGCCAACTGGATAAGTTCAGATAGGGTAGCAGGAATTTCTCGTGCGGCCAGCACATCTTTGATGTGACTGGATAAGCCTTTCTTGAAGGTCGTGCAGAGGGCCTCATTGTTCCAGGATAGCTCTGAGGCGAGGGTACGAAACTGGATGGCGTATTCGCCTACGGAAGAACTCCCTTGGACGAGGTTCAGCAAAGCAGTCTCGGTGAGGAGGCCCGGGCTGGCTCCTCAAAGACACTACAAACTTCAGTGAAGAAGGACTGGATTGTAGCAATGGTAGGACTGACCACGAAATCCACCTTAGACCGTTCAGTGGGGAATTGGTCCGACATCATCTCCAAGTGCAAGGAACACTGGGACAGGAACCCACGGCACAATTTAGAGTTCCCATCGAACTTGTCAGGTAGGGACAAGCAGAGTCTGGAAGTGGCAACTTGCTGCGGAGGAGAAGCAGGAGCAGGCAGAGGAGATGGTTGCTGCTGTAGAGGCAGAAGCTGCTGTAGCATGGCGGTCAACTGCGACAGCTGTTGTCCTTGTTGGGCGACCACGGTGGCGAGGTCAGCGAGACTTGGCAGTGGCACCTCAGCGGGATCCATGGCCGGATCTACTGTCAGGATTCGGCAGGCTGATGGTGGATCCTCTGTGTCAGAGAGGGATTGGCGTGGACCGTACCGGTGGACCGTTCTAAGTTCCTACTGGTTTTCACCAGAGCCCGCCGCAAAGCGGGATGGTCTTGCTGCGGCGGTAGCAATCAGGGGGTGTCCACCGGTAGCGGCTCAACCTCACTGACTGCTGAGACTGGCGTGGTACAGGAGGACTAGACAGAGGCGAGGTCAGACGTAGCAGAAGGTCAGGGCAGGTGGCAAGGTTCGTAGTCAAGGGCAACGGCAGAAGGTCTGGTAACACTGGTAAGGGCACTCACAAAACGCTTTCACTAGGCACTGAGGCAACAAGATCGGGCAAGGACAGGAAGGGGAAGTGGGTTTATATACAGATGGAGCAGGGAAGCTAATTGACACTGATTGGGCCAGGCACCAATTAGTGGTGCACTGGCCCTTTAAATCTTGGAGAGCCGGCGCGCGTGCGCCCTAGAGAGCGGAGCCGCGCGCGCCAGGACGTGAAAGCCGGGGAACGGGACAAGTGAGTAGATTGGGATGCGACCCACGGGCGAGCGCGTCCCGCTACGGGGATCGCATCCCCGCCGGCAGTGACAGTGCAGCGCTCCCGGTCAGCGGGTCTGACCGGGGCGCTGCAGAGAAGAGGACGCCGCCAGCACTCCGGGGAGGAGCAGGGACCCGGAGCGCTCGGCGTAACAATCCCAAGCTGTTTGCCGCAATGATTTTGATTATATAAAGCTGTCATTTCACCCTGTGTCTACAGTATAATTTTCATACACTGGTACTTAGTATTGAATTATTGTATGTCCCAGGTATTGCCGCCTTTTGCTGCCGATTTCTCCTTTTTTAACTGGTTTTATGTATTTGAATAATGTATTTCAATAAAGATTAATTATTTAATTACCAATGTTAGTAGCTCCCTTGTTCTTTGTATTATCTGTCTAATTGGAGTCTATATAGATTATTATGATAGTCAGTGCCACACTTATCTGAAGGATTCTCTCTGCTGTAAATTAATATTATTATTTCCACTTTAGGGGTTATTTTAATAATTGCAGGTCTAGCCCCTTTTAGTATATAGGCAGAAATATCATACTCTTGAGCATGTTTTTGCGTTTATATAAATGGAGTTTAATGAAGCGATTTGCGTGATCGAATCGCAGCGATATTCGCATTTTTGCGAATCAAATTTTTCTTGTTATGGGGCATCAAGACGTGATTATTTGAAGAGAATCTGACACCCTGTTCACCCGCACTTATCCCAATATACTGGGTCACAATGGGTTATACAGCTTTACAAACAGGGGTCACTTACTTAAATCCGTTGAGATGAGAAATTTTAAAGAATTTACCTACATAGACAAGTTAATGTGTCTATGGCTAATGTAAGGGATATTTAGTCTTTCTTGAACATTCTGGCTTTTGTGTCCGGGGTAATGCCCATGGGAGCATAATCTAAGGAAGAACACATATGCAACTTGTTTGGATTAGAGGTTTTCATGTCAAAATAACAAATTATAAGATTGATGACCTGGCAATTTGGTTACATTTAAAGGGTGATTATGATGGTCAGCCATTCTGGCAAGTTGTCTTTGTTATGACTTAGCTTTACACCTCAATTTTTTATAGACTCTGCTGGCACAATCAGGTTTGGAGCTTTTGGCAATTTAAGATGGTGCACAGTACAATGAAATAATAGTTCCTGTGTGGTTAGGTTACTAAAAATATGGTGTTCCTGGAATTATTTCCAGCGGTTGTGGCCTTTGTGTTGTCGGGAAAATTAATTTTCCATTAGAAGAATTATTGTTTACACTGATACATGGTGTCTCAGTAACTGCTAGTTTTGGTAGGCTTAAAATTGCATATTTGGATTAAAGCACATCTTTAAAGTGGTCGTTTGGCATACTCTGGCATGTGGCTTGTCCCGACACTCATCACCACTAAGCTGCTCCAACTTTATACCAGGTCATTCGGGCTTCCTTCACTGGCCTCTCTCCTCCTTTCTTCTCCACGGCTGCAGCTCCTGGTCTCCCCATGGGGGCTATGCCTGTGCACTGGCTGCAACATAAAGGACCACAGTGCATGCATCTCTAATTTGTCCTCCACCTATCCCTGGCTGGCATTGCCTGTTTAAGGCTATTTCCCCTGGTCACCTGTGCTAAAGTAATATTCTAGCTCTGCCATGGCAAAGGTGTGTTGTTCCTGATGCTAAAACAGTGCATTTTTCCAATTGCTAAAAGAATAATTGAAGACTTATACTGTTTCTTTAGTCCTTGAAGTGAATGATGACAGATTTCCAATATGTGTGGGCATTGCTAAAATTAAAGGAAGGAAGTGAGTCAAGTAATAATGGAATCCCAGACACTTTAGGGAGAATACACATGAGATTACACTAATCCCTGCAGTTCCTTTGAGGTGTTACTTGGCGGGAAATCATTCCCACTTTAGTAGGAATTAGCTGGGGATATTTGGCATTGGGCATCACTTTGGCCAGTGTTATACATTGTCTCAGGGGATGGTTTGAACATGGCCTTAAAGGGGTACTCCACCCCTAGACATCTTATCCCCCATCCAAAGGATAGGGGATAAGATGTCTGATGGCGGGAGTCCCGCCGCTTGGGACCCCCGTATTCTACTATGCGGCACCCACCTGTAACAGCTGTCATGCCCCCTCCCATAGACTTGCATTGAGGGGGCGGGTGTGACATCACACGGGGGCAGAGTCATGACGTCACGATCTTCCGTTCTCGTGGTCGGGATGGTATTAGCCTGAGGGCATCCAGCGGTTCCGGAAACCGTTACAGGTGGGTGTGGCGGGACCCCACCATCAGACATCTTATCCCCTATGCTTTTGATAGGGGATAAGATGTCTAGGAGTGGAGTACCTCTTTAATGGTTTTTCGGATTTGGGAGAGGAGTAGTTACCTTCAGTTTAAGTTTAAAAGACCAGCAATATGTAGTCGCTTTGGTCAGCTACTGTGTATTCCTTAAAAGAAATAACAGGAGTAGCAGTCCAGCCCTAACTATTTTCTATAAAGTCTTAATTATATGTATGTTATCATCTCCTTGGTTGTAAGGGAGTAAGTTGCGTAAGGTTTGAGTGTATAATTATTACACTAGGGCTTATGGCTGAACCAGTGGTGATTTTAATGTATATGTTTGCTTCCTTTACTATTTTAAACCTTTAATAAAAAAGGTGATGGCTAACTTTATACCCACTACTAGTTGTAAGTGGCCATACATCTTCAATAGCTATCAGCCGAAAGTTCGTTCAGCTGACAGTTATTTCACTTGATCTCCACGTACAAATGAACGTTTGGCATGGCCAAATGTACATCTGTTCTGCACATTAAAATAAAGGGTAAACCACTGCCATACAGCTCTGGCAGTGGCTTATTTCTCTAAGAACATAAGCTATGGGCAGATGAAATCCAACACGTCTGAACCTTCTCTCCCCTAACATCATCTGTCTGTTAGGAATTGGGAAGCACTCTTATACTTCCTTGGGCTGACAATTTGGCCAATTTTTTTTCTACTAAAGTGTATGGGCACATTTAGCATAATAAATAAAATTGGTTCAGAACAATTTTGTTTAGGGTATGACTGGTTATCCCATGAAAGAGTGAACAATGGAGGCAAGAAGGAAAGAAAACTTGACGAAATTAACAAATCCTTACACTAATGGCCCAAGCAAGCTCTTAAAAATGTGTATGTCTTACTTTAACCCTACAATAATGTATATACCGTATTTTTCGTCATATAAGATTCTCCGGCATATAAGACGCACCTAATTTTATAGGATAAAAATCTAGAAAATAAATATTCTGAACCAAATACAATGTAAAGTATAGGACAGTGATCTTCAACCTGCGGACCTTCAGATGTTGCAAAACTACAACTCCCAGCATGCCCGGACAGCCGTTGGCTGTCCAAACATGCTGGGAGTTGTAGTTTTGCAACATCTGGAGGTCCGTAGGTTGAAGACCACTGGTATAGGAGGTAGTACTCACGTGTCCCCGCCGCTCCGGACCCGTCACCGCTCGTCACCGCTGCCCTGGATGTCGCCCTCCATCGCTGTCGCCGCGTCTCCGGGGTGTCCCCGTCGCTCCGGAACGTCTCTGCTGCCCGGTATCCTCGCTCTCCATTGCCGCCATGATGTCCCTACGCACGCCGATACGCACGCCGATACGCACGCCGCTCCTATTGGATGACGGGACGGTGAGCGCAACGACGTGATGACGACGAAGGAGGACGCCGGCCATGCAGGGGATCCCAGCACGGAGCAGACACCGAGGAGGCAGGTAAGGTCCCTCCTGGTGTCCTGTAAGCTGTTCGGGATGCCGCGATTTCACCGTGGCGGTCCCGAACAGTCCGACTGAACAGCCAGGTTAGTGTTATTTTCACTTCAGATGCGGCGGTCAGCTTCGATCGCCGCGTCAGATGGCCTGGACCCGCGGCTAATACAGGACATCACTGATCGCGGTGATGCCCTGTATTAGCCGTGGATCCAGGCCATTGATAGCCGCAGGGACCGCCGCGATAGGTGTGTATTCGCCTTATAAGACGCACCAACTTTCCCCCCCCAGTTTTGGGGAAGAAAAAGTGCGTCTTATACAGCAAAAAATACGGTACTTTTTAATGATAGAAATTATGGAAGTGCTGCTAAAAATCAAACAAGTCAAATTTCTAAGCTTAGTTCCTGTACAGCAGATATGAATAAATTGGTGTTTTCTTATGCCCTTCAATATGAAAGCAAAAAGTTCCCAAATGCAGTTAAAGAAAAGCTATTTTTGCAGAATGGTCCTGGTAAAATGGAATGTTAAGTAGAAGATGATCATCATCCTTGCAAACAGTCATGGATCATTCTTTTTAATGGCAAAGTCTGTGAGTTCATGCTTTATTCAAGGGATGTAGATGTGTGGTGGACTTTTCACTCAGGGTGTTTGAGGTTATTTACCACATTCCGTCATCATATGCCAAGAGGTTGCTCCTTAACTTTTTATTGGCAGAAATAAAGACCAGGCCTCTTGTTTTAATATAAATGCAAGGCATTTTACCAGTAAGGTATGGGCATTTATTGCAATGCTGATTCAGCCATACAATGGACTTTTTTCATTTTTATTTAAATAGAAGCTTTCAGGAACAGAGATGTCCTGCTGTGGACCACCAAAGAGATTCCAAGAAATTGCACCTACATCACCTTTAGTCAACAAGTTCATCCATCTTAAAACCACCTCTTGCTATATTTATCGCCTCCTGACCAAGCAAACTACAACGATTAGTGCATTACAACACAAACAGCAATGTTAGAAGCCTCTGTATACCACAATGCAGGGGCTTTAGTGGAAAGGTACAAAGTTAGCCAGAACAATTTTTATTTGCTGTCCTGTTATCTTTATGTATAACTATATTTACTATAAGCAATTGCATTATTATCATACATTACATTCAGTATTGTTCGCATACAATTGCTTTCACGGACTATAGGATATTACAAAAAAAAAATCTTAAAAAAAAGTTAATCCAATCAAAGGACCATCTGAAATGTCATTCAGAAAGAAAGGTCAGAACATTAGATACCGGTAAGTGGTGGTTGAAATGGAACCCCAGGCAATGTACCGAATGGGTGACCTAGGAGCTCATCTTCTGTTACCTCCATGGATGTTTTCTCTAAAATATCTGACTGACATATTAGAAGATCCTAATGCTGATAAAATAATTTACACACACAGATAAATGTCACTAGAACATATCAGAAATACTTGAAATAAAATATCATGAGGCTTAACATTTTCTTGAATTAGAGAAAAATACTTCTCTGTGTCTCCTTGCTGGATATAATAGATTATATAACAAATATAGATAAGAGAGAGACTTTAGGTTTATTGTCCCTAAAAAGAAGAATTAACTACACATAGAATTCTGGAAAGTGTATGGTATTTTCTCTACATTAACATCAGTGTCTAGTTTCCGCCCTGGTGTATAGCTAGAAGTGTCAAATGCTAAAGCATGACCTTTCATGTCCTTTTGTAATCACAAATACATTGGATGCCTCAAGTACTACATGCATAAAACTACTTGTACTGACACGAGGTGCACAATGAGCTACAAAGATTTTCGTACAATGCTATATGCACCAATAGGAAAAGAAAAGTAGTATTCTGCATTGTGTATGCACACTATAATATATAATGAATTGATGCTACTACACGTTATTTACAATGATCACCAATACTTTCATTGGTTTGGGGAACCAGAGTGGGCATAATCGCTTTTATTTATAGTTTAACATATTTTGTGAAGTTCAGTTATAACAGCATTGCTTACATCGAGTATCATTGTATTGTATTTAGACCAGAACACAGGTGCCATATGCAATGCCTTATATATCAAATACAGACTGTCCTGGTGTAACAATTAAATGCTGGAACAGAAGTTAAACATATGAACTCCATGTGCGGTGTCAAATATTTTTTAGTGTCAGTGTGCCCTTGCTCCAAATAACCTCAGTTGACTTATTATTTTATGGTTAGGAATTTCTAAGGCACAAATATTTGTGCTGTAAAGGAAACGTGTCATCAGAAAATTACTTATCATTTAACTCAAGTTTTTATTTTTAACATATTTTTAACTGGTTTCTGGTGAATTTTTTCTTCTACTTTTCCATTATACTATTGATATTATGAAATAATTCTTAAATCATGCACTTCTTATTCTGGCCACTGGGTCTAATTGTCAGCCGGCACTTGGTTTGTTCTGTACAGAACACTTTTCAGCAGTGTTCTTATCATCACAGACAGGGTTACTGTGAAAGGTTACACCAGTAGATAGATAAGAGACAACATTTACGATAGATGATGCTAAGAGTTCAGCCTTCACCTCCCTGCACAATGACATCTGCTCAAAAAAAAAAAAAAACTCTCTCATAAAAGTGAAGAGGGTCAATTATTGTGCCTATATTAAGGGGGTTGCTGTAAAGTACACAATGAAATGCTGCTTGAAAGCAAAATATATATTTTTTTAAATCTTTTTTTTTAACTTTAGAAAATAGACACAGACTCTAAAATAGAACATATTTCAGTATCTGGTTCTTATCAGTGATAAGAAAATCTAGGTCCTAGGTGCCCAAACTACGGACCTTCAGCTGTTGCGAACTACAACTTCGAGCATGCTGGAAGTTGTAGTTTTGCAACATCTGAAAGTCCACAATTTGGAGACCTAAGATGTAGATTTTCCTTTTAAAGGGGTACTCCGGCGCTGGGGACCCCCGTGATCTTGCATGCAGCACCCCAGTTAAAATCAGTCTGGGGTGCTGCATGCAAGATCACGGGGGTCCCCAGCGGCGGGACCCCTGCGATCAGGCATTTTATTCCCTATCCTTTCGATAGGGGATAAGATGTCTAAGCGCCGGAGTACCCCTTTAATGATCAAAACCAGAGCCAGGTAGACCATGTATCTAGGTAATTCATTCACTTTAAGATTCCCTTTTTGTCTTGAATCTTGCTCCACTTAATAAATATATTCCATGTTTTATTTGAAGTGATCCTGGATTTTGTCCATTATTTCATTCTTCTCAGATTTCTACCTAAACCCCTAATTTGTTTTTCTAGATCCATAAATACAGTGTAATGAGAGCATTGCTACTTGGCTGCATCCTTTAATCTTGTGGAGAGGTGAAGAACACTGAAGTACTGTAAATAAGCTTTATGGACTGACTCACATCTACACGAGAACATAACCACGTATTCCACCATTAGAGATAGTTCCTTGCAAACCTGTGTGAACATATAATGAGAAAGAATAAATAAGAAATCTAAAGTTATCACTTGTTACTCTAGGACCAGGGAATTGGGTGTTCAAAGGAGTATGGGAAAAGCAATGATAACAATGATCCAACTCATTGTTCTGAAACTCCACTACGAACAACTTATATGAATATTGTATAGTAAAGCTCTACTTCACCTAGTGCAGATAGTGCGCCCCTACCCTTCAATTCCCTGGTTGAACTTGATGGACATATGTATTTTTTCGACCGTACTAACTATGTAACTATGTAACTATATCTATATATGCAGATATACAGCAACAGAAGAATGCAGCAGCACACTGCCAGCACAAGGATATAGATGAAACATGAAAATGCAGTTAAAACATGGAGAGCTATACAGCTATGGTGTAATAGATGCAAATGTGAAACTATGAAATCGTGAGGCACTTAGCTCGCAAATTTGTCTCCGCCGGCGGTCAAATAGCTTGGACCGTCCCACCGCGATAAGGTAGCCTCCTTGGGACGGACCCTACACTGTGTATATGCCTCTGTGTGAACAGTTCAGTATGCATGGCAGGGTCTGGAACATCCAAGACACCTTATATACACACCTGATAGAGGTGGGTGGGGTGCAAGGCCAACATGGAGGTAGCCACTCCCCCGTATGTGCAATACAGACAAAGAATAGTGGGGAGTGGCTACCTCCATGTTGGCCTTGCACCCCACCCACCTCTATCAGGTGTGTATATAAGGTGTCTTGGATGTTCCAGACCCTGCCATGCTTACTGAACTGTTCACACAGAGGCATATACACAGTGTAGGGTCCGTCCCAAGGAGGCTACCTTATCGCGGTGGGACGGTCCAAGCTATTTAACCGCCGGCAGAGACAAATTTGAGAGCTAAGTGCCTCACTATTTCATAGTTTCACATTTGCATCTATTACACCATAGCTGTATAGCTCTCCATGTTTTAACTGCATTTTCATGTTTCACCTATATCCTTGTGCTGGCAGTGTGCTGCTGCATTCTTCTGTTGCTGTATATCTAGCATAGTAGCGTGCACCTGTAGGCCAGGTCCATATAATACTTTGGTATCAACTAAAGTGCTGGCTGACTTATTCTTTGTCTGTATATATGCAGATATATATACTATTTGAATTAAAGTGGAGAAAACAGACATGGTCGCACATCCACAACATGCACAATGATCTAATGCTTCTCAGCAACATTTATTAAACTAACAGGTCGTTAGTGTACTTTATGATCATGAAGTGCAAGCCCACTAGCCATGTCATGACCACCTGTAAGTAGTGGGTCCCTATCATAAAATGGTGAAGCACTGGGCGGCGACCTCCACCGCCACAACACCAGTGTCCACAGTGTGAACGACCTACTGGTAGAGCAGCCCCAATGCCACTCAAACCAGCCCCAGGGCTACGCCTCCCCATAGACACGGTGCCACGGCAGCAATGGACGCCGCACAGCACCACACCAGTGTGAACAAGATGTAAAAGATTACTTACCATGTGCTCCCAGTCAGACTGGGAGGCTGCCAGGAAGAAAAGGGCCCTGTGCAGCGTCCTGCTAATTTATATAGGGCTGGGCTGAGGGGGAGGGGCAGAGTGCAGACCAAGTAAAAACAACAACAAAAAGTGAGGAATAGAAAACACAATGTGAATTCAAATGGAGAAAACAGACATGGTCGCACATCCACAACATGATCTAATGCTTCTCAGCAACACTTATTAAACTAACAGGTCGTTAGTGTACTTTATGATCATGAAGTGCAAGCCCCCTAGCCACATCACGGCCACCTATAAGTAAAAATATATACACACTATTTAGTGCAGATATACTGCAATTGACTGCACAAGAGTTTCAATTACCTGAAATTGCTTTCTGACATACAAATCATCCCAAGGGTACATTCACTCGTACAGGATCTGCTGCATATTTTTGCTGCATATTTTCTGCAGCTGATTTTGCCACCCATTGAAGTTAATGGGTAACACTATCAACTGTCCAAAATATGTAGCAAAAAACATGCAACAGATCTTGTACGTGTGAACGTACCCTAAAAGTATAAAGACATGATAGTATAAACACATGAAGTCTGTGTGTTATATTAAATGACCTGAAAACTACACATGAAAAATATAGAAAATGGAAAAGTATTGACACGACAGATAGAAAATACATATCATTGTATAGTTTAAATTTAGTGTGAAGCCAAGAAGGCCTCCATTCTAAGTATATTTTACCTTTTTGCTGTCATGCACACTAATTTTGTTTGCTGCAGGGGTTTTCTATTTCAGTGTGTAGTACATTAACCCATTCATAGATGTTTTCAATGTACGAATGTCTAATTCCCTCTGATCCATGGGATTAAACCCCTCAATCCAACTGGAATGCAATGGACAACATGCCAGGGAACAAGCATTCCTTTCACAGAAAAATGTGTCCTTTTTGGATTTACTGTCATAGATACAACATCATTTGCTAATGTTGTATGTTTTTCTGTATAATACAGCTCTTTATTGGTGCTTAGTAAATGTAATATTCTTTCTAAAGTCTTTGTATATACTATTTATTTTCAAGGCAAACAATGCTCAGGAAAAAGAAAAACAAAGTTAACGTGAGCGGCAATGAAATGACTGAGGTTTCTCCATAATAAATATTTTAATTGTAGAAGTGCCCTATTTATATTGAATGGAGTGTTGATTATTAGATTGGGAAGATCTGTGAGTTATTCTATTTGATGTAATGTATGTTTGTATATTTATCATACATTTTTCCCTCCAGCTCAGATGGGGCTTATCAGACTGTTGAGTATGGTCCCATTTGTTCTGCCATGAATTAAAGCCTGAATGATTTTGAATAGTCAAACATCTACTTGTTGGATGTAGAACACACACTGCTACAATGAGGCCACATTCTTTAAATGGATAGGTAATGGCTCTGGCCTTTGTTCAGTGCTGTGATAGGATTCATTGACTTATGAAAAAGGTTTAGAATTGCTAACTACTAGCGATGAATGAGAGCAATGATATTGCTCTGAACTTTAGGGTGACAGTGGCTTCCCAAACTTTCGAACATTGCTAGGTTCGGCTCTCGTGAATCTGGAAACAGTGGTAATAACAATAGAAGGGATAAGAAACGCATGGCGTTGTGGTGCCTAAATGAAAGGAAGAAAGACTGGGAACACTGAAATGATGTCAGGGTAGCCCAGCATACTTTACAGCTATCAGCAAGATCACATGACCCCAGGTTATCCAATCATTGCTTGCATTTATGTGTTATACAGCTCCCAGGCCAACAGGACACAACATATGGGTGGGTTTAAGAGGCTAATAAAGCCCCATGCACTGCATTGCAGCCATCATGTTGGAGATTAAAAGCTGGAGGAGAAAGCCTTCACAGTCAACCAATGGAATGTGTTGTAGAGAAGATGAAAGCAGTGGTCGAGCATAGCACTAGTGGGACTGGTAAAGGTAGTCATGATGGGTATACTGTAAGGCATCATGGTTGATATGCTAAGGGAAGCAAGGAGCCTAAGATGAGACATCAGAAGTTCAGGGATGTACTGGCTATGTGCAGGCAAGTTTGCTTTTGGTTAGCTATTCTTATGCTTTTAAAGGGGTATTCCAGGGAAAAACTTTATTTTTTATATCAACTGGCTCCAGAAAGCTAAACAGATTTGTAAATTACTTCTATTAAATCATCTTAATCTTTCCAATAATTATCAGCTTCTAAAATTGAGCTGTTGTTTTCTGTCTGGCAACAGTGCTCTCTGCTGACATCTCTGCTTGTCTCGGGAACTGCACAAAGTAGAAGAGGTTTGCTATGGGGATTTGCTTCTACCCTGGACAGTTTCTGAGACAGGTGTCATCAGAGAGCACTTAGACAGAAAAGAACAACTCAACAGCAGCTCATAAGTACTGAAAGGATTAATATTTTTTAATAGAAGTAATTTACAAATCTTTTTAACTTTCTGGAGCCAGTGTATATATATATATATATATATATATATATATATATATATATAAACAGGAGAATACAGCAGCACACTGCTAGCACAAAGATTCAGATAAAACATGAAATGCTATATTGCTACAATGCAAAAAATGAAAATTTTTTGGTACTTTGCTCACCATTTGGCCAAATAGTTTGGACCATCCCACCGCGATAATGTGACCTCATTGGGACGGACCCTATACTGTGAATGTGCCTCTGTGCAATCAGTTACCAGGCTTGCAAAGTCTGGAACATCCAGCACCTTATAAGATGGGTGGGGTGCAGGAGCCAACATGGAGGTAGCCACTCCCCCATAAGTATAACACAAAAAAAAGATAAGTTGGCCAGCACATATTGATACCAAACTACTGCATGGACCCGGCATACAGGTGCACGCTGCTAGGATAAATATACATAAACAGGAGAATACAGCAGCACACTGCTAGCACAAAGATGCAGATAAAACATGAAATGCTATATTGCTACAATGCAAAATATGAAAAAAAATTAGGTACTTTGCTCATCATTTGGCCAAATAGTTTGGACCATCCCACCGCGATAAGGTGACCTCATTGGGACGGACCCTATACTGTGAATGTGCCTCTGTGCAATCAGTTACCAGGCTTGCAAGGTCTGGAACATCCAGCACCTTATAAGATGGGTGGGGTGCAGGAGCCAACATTGAGATAGCCACTCCCCCATAAGTATAACACACAAAAAAAGATAAGTTGGCCAGCACATATTGATACCAAACTACTGCATGGACCCGGCATACAGGTGCACGCTGCTAGGATAAATATACATAAACAGGAGAATACAGCAGCACACTGCTAGCACAAAGATACAGATAAAACATGAAATGCTATATTGCTACATTGCAAAATATGAAAAAAAATGAGGTACTTTGCTCACCATTTGGCCAAATTGTTTGGACCATCCCACCGCGATAAGGTGACCTCATTGGACGGACCCTATACTGTGAATTTGCCTCTGTGCAATCAGTTACCAGGCTTGTAAGGCTGGAACATCCAGCACCTTATAAGATGGGTGGGGTGCAGGAGCCCACATGGAGGTAGCCACTCCCCCATATGTATAACACAAAAATGGATAAGTAGGCCAGCACATACTGATACCAAACTACCAATATCAATGCCAGGTCCATGCAGTAGTTTGGTATCAGTATGTGCTGGCCAACTTATCCTTTTTTGTGTTATACATATGGGGGAGTGACTACCTCCATGTTGGCTCCTGCACCCCACCCATCTTATAAGGTGCTGGATGTTCCAGCCTTTCTAAGCCTGGTAACTGATTGCACAGAGGCACATTCACAGTGTCGGGTCTATCCCAATGAGGTCACCTTATCGCGGTGGGATGGTCCAAGCTATTTGGCCAAATGGTAAGCAAAGTACCTAATTTTTTTCATTTTTTGCATTGTAGCAATATAGCATTCCATGTTTTATCTGTATCTTTGTGCTGCTGTATTCTTCTGTTTATGTATATTTAGCCTAGCAGCGTGCACCTGTATGCCGGGTCCATACAGTAGTTTGGTATCAGTATGTGCTTTTTCATATATATATATATATATATATATATATATATATATATATATATATAATATATTATTATTATTATTATTATTATTAACACTGAGTCAAGAGGAGTACTGTGACATGGATTCCAGATCCAGCTGGGTGCTCAGCTTCAGGAACAGACCAATTCCCAAAAAAACTTTCAATAAGGTGGAAGCAGCACTCCAATATTGATAGAATCAAAGTTGTGGTTTATTCACACATCTGTGCAAAACAGCAACGTTTCGGCTTAACAATAAAGCATTTATCAAGCAGGCCTTTATCAATGCTTAATAAAGGCTTTATTGTTAAGCCGAAACATCGCTGTTTTGCACAGATGTGTGAATAAACCACAACTTTGATTCTATCAATATTGGAGTGCCGCTTCTACCTTATTGTATATATATATATATATATATATATATATATATATATATATATATGTGTGTGTGTGTGTGTGTGTGTGTTTTTCCTGGATAACCCCTTTAAATATACCTTCCTTTACCTACAGTGCCAAAATGGTCTTCCTCAACACCACCTCATTGGTAGTATAGATGTTTTTCTTGAGGATAAGTTGGATGAGTAGGATGATGAATTGGGACCTGAGGAAAAGGATTTGGAGATGGAATCTGTAGAAGGGATAGAGGACAAGGAACCTACACAAGGTGACAATGATGATCATGATGAAGATGATGTTGCCCATGAGGACCAGCAAACACTCTTTCTCCTCT
The DNA here is from genome assembly GCF_029499605.1 of Hyla sarda. NCBI lineage: Eukaryota > Metazoa > Chordata > Amphibia > Anura > Hylidae > Hyla > Hyla sarda. Next base: position 310,766,930 of record NC_079192.1, read on the forward strand.
TTAATCTATCCTCATCTCTCCACTCCATCAAAAATCTGATGGAAATTGGACAAAAACTGATTTAATTTTGAAAACGATTTATTTATAGTGGTCAATAAATAACCACAACAAATAGTGTTAACTAGTCAAATGTAAAAATCGTGTTGTAAACCCAGCCTGAAGAACCTGAAATGGTTACATCTTTGATGTACATTTCAGAAAGAATTTCAGAAAATAGTTTTTTCCCCCAGAAGTTGTGCCTGTCATGTACACACTAGGCCTGCATGTTACATGCAAATGATGTACTTATTCTACTCAATCAATAAATCCGATAAGCAGTACAGTGTGTAAGGTTGTGGTCACATGATCTGGCAGCCAATATGGCCGATTCCCTGGCCACAAATCAAAGTGCAAGATGTGGTTTTGTAAGCAAACTTACTCTGTGATTAGCAGGCAGGGGCCATAGATAAAATTCAGGTGATATGGTACAGATACAATATCACAATACTAGTCATTGACCTGACACAATATCAGTCAAAATAACAAAGTGCCAGTCAGTTCCCCAGTTACAGTGCCCAATCATTTTGCCTCACAGAGGAGGAGAAGCTGCCTAAAAGACAGACTGTTGCCTATAGCAACCATTGACAACTCCTCTTTCATTTTATATTCTGCTTAAGCTGTTTTGTCATTGGTTGCTATAGGAAAAAGAAGCAGCTAGATGAATCTCCTCTAGAGTACTTTACTATGAGCTCACAGACAGTAGAGGTGTGGTAGAGAAGACAGGCCTTGTTTCTGCTTCTGAAGCATGGACATGGCTGCAACTCAGCACCTCTACAGAATTACTGTGCTCAGTGTAGAAATCTTTATCTGCTCACTATGGCCCAGATTTATCAATCTGTGTGTGAGGGAAAAAGTGGAGAGATTTCACCACAGCAACCAATCACAGCTCAGCTAACAAGCTGTGGTAAAGTGAAAGCTGAGCTGTGATTGGTTGCTGTGGGAAAATTCCTCCATATTTTCTCTCACAGAGTTGGATAAATCTGGGCCTATAAAACTAGATTTCCACACAGGTTTTTTTCTGCCATTTTTTGGATATCTGCCACTGCAGATATTGAGCCAAGGTCAGAAGTGGATCCAGCATGAAGGAACGGTATAAGTCCTTCCTTCCATATTTTCCGTTCTTTCTAAATTTACTTCTGGCTTTAGCTGAAAAACTGCAGTGGCAGATATCCAGAAAACGCTAGAATAAACCTAGCCTAAGGGTGTATTCACACATACAGGATATGCATATTTGATGCTGCAGATTTGAAGTTGCAGATTGTCTGCTGCAGAGTTCAATTTAAAGGGGTACTCTTCCCTTAGACATCTTATCCCCTATCAAAAGGATAGGAGATAAGATGTCTGATATCAGGAGGTCTGGCTGCTGGGACCCCCTGCGATCTCCAGGCCAGCACTGGGGCATTCTAAACACGGAAGCTTGGAGCTTCTATGTTCTTGACATTACACCACGCCCCCTCCATTCATGTCTATACATTTCTAGTACGTAGCCGTTACGCCTCCTGCCATGGACTCCTGCATGACTGCTGTGGTAGCCCATCATCCAGCATGGAGTGCAGTCTGCTCTGTACCCTGTATGACTGGGGTGCTGCGCCGAAGAACGTGATCAGACATCTTAACCCCTGACCTTTGGTTGGGGATATAATGCTTAGGGGCAGAGTACCCCTAAATGACTGAATACAGAATCAAATATGCTGCTTCAAATCCTGCACATGAAAAATGCGCAGGATACTGTACATGGGAATACTCTCCACATAGCCACATTGACAAGAGTGTGTGTAAGATATGACTATTCAGAACAGCTAGGTTCACATTGCATTCATGTGGTATTTCAAAGGTTTCCCATTCTTGGCGGGATGCCTATGAGTTCCTGTGACATCCAGCATAAATATATTGTGGTCTACTAGATTAATATGAAACAAAAAGTACAATGCTCTGCAGAAGAGTTTCTATAATCTGAGGGTAAATGAGTGCTTAATTTTACCTCAAGAATGAAAAAACAGTGGGGGGGATTTATCAAAACTTGTCCAGAAAAAAAATTTGCCCAGTTGCCCATAGCAACCAATCAGATTGGTATCTTTAAAAAAGAAAGAAGCAATCTAATTGGTTGCCATGGGCAACTGCACCACTCTTCCTCTGCACAGTTTTTGATACATTTCCCCCAGTATGTTTCTTCATGTGTTCATATGTTTTTACCTTAAAGGTGTACTCCGGTGGAAAGAGCAGACATATGCGGCTCTGGACAGTTCTTAAAATGGACAGAGATGTCAGCAGAGAGCACTGTGCTCGTGAATCAGCAGAGAGCACTGTGTTCCAAAAAGAAAATAATTTCTTCTGTAGTATTCAGCAGCTAATCCTTCCTAAGTACTGGAAGGATTAAGATTTTTTTCATAGAAGTAATTTACAAATCTGTTTAACTTTCTGGCACCGGTTGATAAAAAAAAAATAAAAAAAAAGTTTCCCATCGAGTACCCCTTTAAGTGTTCGTTGTACATCTTTCACTTTCACTTATGGGCATTAGTCTGCAGGCATTAGCGACATCCTGTGCAACAATCTTAGTATGAGAAGTCCGTTCCTGCTGTGCCCCCTTTTTCCTCTGGTTAGATACCTTCCAAGTGTGTTTTTTGCAAGTTATAGGTAGCAGAATGGATGGTTATGACTGCGGGGAGACTACCTAGCTATACTTATTAACCCCTTAAGGACTGAGCGTTTTTTAGTTTTTGCACTTTCGTTTTTCCTCCTTACCTTTTAAAAATCATAACACTTTCACTTTTGCACCTAAAAATCCATGTGATGGCTCATTTTTTGCGCCACCAATTCTACTTTGTAATGACATCAGTCATTTTACCCCAAATCTACGGGGAAACGTAAAAAAAAAATCATTGTGCGACAAAATACCATTTTGTAGCTTTTGGGGGCTTCTGTTTCTACGCAGTACATTTTTTCGGTAAAAGTGACAGCTTATCTTTATTCTATAGGTCCATACCATCAAAATGATACCCTACTTATATAGGTTTGATTTTGTCGTACTTCTGGGAAAAAATCATAACTACATGCAGGAAAATTAATACGTTTAAAATTGTCATCTTCTGACCCTATACCTTTTTAATTTTTCGTGAACGGGGCAGTATGAGGGGTAATTTTTTGTGCCGTGATCTGAAGTTTTTTAGCGGTTCCATTTTTGTATTGATCAGACTTTTTGATAGCTTTTTATTCAATTTTTCATGACATAAAAAGTGACCAAATATACAGCGATACCACATATATTTATTTTTATTTTTATTTACACAGTTTTTTTTTAATGGGAAAAGGGGGGTGATTCAAACTTTTATTAGGGAATGAGTTAAATGATATTTATTAACTTTTCTTTTCACTTTTTTTTTTTGCAAAGTTATAGCCCCCATAGGGACTATAACACTGCACACACTGATCTTTTACATTGATCTTTGTTATCCCATAGGAAACCATTGATCAATGATTCTGCCGCTTGACTGCTCATACCTGGATCTCAGGCACTGAGCAGTCATTCGGTGATCGGACACCAGGAGGCAGGTAAGGGGACCCTCCTCGTGTCCTACAGCTGTTCAGGATGCCGCGATTTTACTGCGGTGGTCCCGAACAGTCCACTGAGCTAGCCGGAATCAGTTTAGTTTCACTTTAGATGCGGCGATCAACTATGAACGCTGTGTCTAAAGGGTTAATAGCACGCGGCACTGCAATCAGTGCCGCGTACTATTAGCCACAGGTCCCGGACGTTGCTAGGTGCTGGGCCCAACCCATTATGGACTCAGCGGACTCAGGACGTACAGGTAAGTCCTGCGTCCTTAAGGGGTTACAGTCTAATACAGCGTTGCTGTTTCATATTAATCTACTGGACACTTGTTGTAGTGGTGAACAGGGTCCCACTCATTTAGCATATAGCTGCAGTATAGTGCAACAGTATTAAATAAACACTATATTCCATTTTCTGCTCTGGTGTCCCACACCGTATTTATTGGGGTCTACAGTGAAAATTTATTTCATAGGCCCAAATGTAGTCACCTAATGACAAAACCATTACAGAGCTGTGGGACCACAGTGCCCAGCATGCCCTCGGGTGTCTCATTCCACTGTGGCATCCCACCTTGGCATCCCACTTTGTTGTCAGATGGCCCTTACCACTCCATGGTGGCCAAAATTAACATTATTGCCACAAACATCCAAAATGTTTTCCTCAATCTTTAAGATTGCATTGTTTGGAATAACAGAGACGGGACAGCTGTGTTTTTTTTTTTTTTTATAGGAAAGGATATGAATTATACCTAAAAATCTGGGAGAAAAAGTGGGAGAAGAGAAGAAAGGGGATATGGGTAACACTGACTTATATTGTACTGCACTCCCAGTCATCTTTGTGTGAGAATCCAGCTCAGTACATTCTGGGCTTTACTGAGAGCAAGAGTTCAATTGTATTACTACAGCCCCATATGTAGTGTATCCAAGCATTACCTCATTTTTAGACTCAATGTGATCACTAGTTATAGCCTGGTGAAGTGTATGGCAGCACATGCCCCACTCCTTGGCTGTCAATCAAATCCGACCTGTAAAGAATATTAAAATATCTTTACATATTTAAACATATTCTGCTGCTAAAAATGTAAAATGATTTGATCTGACACTAGTTAAGAAATATTCAGTACTATCCATTTATCAAAAAGTGAACTAGAGGATAGTTATCATGACTTTGAGAAATCATGGCATTTACTTTACTTTGCTAGGGCCTCTTTCCCTTTTGTAAACAAGGCCTCTATGCACATGAACAGCACATAGGGAATTTCCTAATTCTGCAAAACCAAATACCTAAAGACAACTTTGTAAATGGTTACTAAAAATAAAACGATCTAATACATGTTTGTACAATATAAGCCTAGTACATAGTTTGAAAACACAAAAAGAAACTAAGAAGAGGCCTCTACAAGAACTGTTTATACATCACTTTGTACATTATGCAATACTTCTCATAAAGAAATGTTTGCAAAAAGAAGTGAACATTGCGTTACAATGTAGAGATACATTATAGTCATTTAACCCCTTAAGGACGCAGCCCATTTGGGTCTCAAGGACGCAGACAATTTAATTTTGACGTGTCCGCCATTACTGTGATCAGCAGCCGGGACCTGCCGCGCATGATCCGGGCATCGCTCCGATGCTCGTGGTTATGCTTAGGACGTAAATGTACGTCCTGGTGCGTTAAGTACCACCTCACCAGGACGTACATTTACGACCTTCGTCGTTAAGGGGTTAAAGAAGACCTGCTAGAAGATATATGTGAAATACACCTTAATGCACAATTAGGATAGGGTCACGTGTCGTATTTAGCCACATATTATCTGCAGTTGATTTTACCACCCATTGACTTCGATGGGTAAGAAAATATGCAGTAGAAAATATACAGCAAAATACGGCACATGTGACCCTACCCTTAATATGTAAAGCAAGCTCTTTCCATGCTTGAAACCAGTATGTGAAATATTTGAACCTGCACTTCTGCAAGGTGATAGCCATGTTTAGAGGCATGGGACCAAATTTATCCATTATGTATTTTAGTTTTCTAATGGAAATGGATTATTGAGTATGACATTCAGTCAAATCGCCATGTTTTTGATGCCCTCTCACATACACATGCAAATGTGTTGGAGAAAGTGTGCCTTAAAGGTGTACTCCGATGAAAACCTTTTTTTCTTTTAAATCAACTGGTGGCAGAAAGTTAAACATATTTGTAAATTACTTCTATTAAAAAATCTTAATCCTTCCTGTACTTATTAGCTGCTGAATACTACAGAGGAAATTCTTTTCTTTTTGGAATGCTCTCTGATGACATCATGAGCACAGTTCTCTCTGCTGATGTTATTTTAATAACACTTTATTTATTGTTGTCCTTAGTGGGATTTGAACCCAAGTCCCCAGCACTGCAAGGCAGCAGTGCTAACCACTGAGCCCCCATGCTGCCCTTAGCATACATCTGCTATATATCTGCTATACATGGTTGCTAAAGCGGACAGAGATGTCAGCAGAGAGCACTGTGCTCGTGATGTCATCAGTGTTCCAAAAAGAAAGGAATTTCCTCTGTAGCATTCAGCAGCTAATAAGTACAGGAAGGATTAAGATTTTTTAATAGAAGTAATTTACAAATATGTTAAATTTTCTGCCACCAGTTGATTTAAAAGAAAAAAGGTTTTCACCGGAGTACCCCTTTAAAATACAAAGCTTAAATGTGCTTGATAGAGTTCATCCATTTCTGTTACTGTAGTGTACTCTACATTTCTGTCCAGAGTCTGTACTATACATTCCTGTTCAAAGACTGTGCCAGTAAACCCAGGTCAAGACTACTGAGTTAAAAACATCAGACACCAATGACTCCTGACCCAGCCCATTGACTTATAATGGGGTCCCTGAGATTTTGTTATGGTGTCTGTCATTTCGATGGTAAAGATAGTAAAAATAATGTTGCATGCTGTGCAATTCCTTTTCGTCTAATCTGATGAAAGTACTTTGCCACTACCGTGAAAACAGCCTTATTTTTATTAATTTTTTGATCAAAAGTTTATAAAATGAGGCGGCATTCTGTATTGTTATTTTACTTTTTATTTTTAAGTGAAGTTTACTAGTTGCTAAAGTAAAGTACATTGGAATGCAAGTGTGAATTGACCCTGAGCTATGTTTATTTACTTTCTAATGAACACAACTACATGTGGAGGGTTGTCCTCTCGTGTCTTTAGGCCTTATGACCTTTCATATGGATCGACATGCATTTACGTAAGGGTTTGTCTTGCTTTTCTAGAGCGGTTTGCTTTGTACATTCCTCTGTCACCTGCATTCTGTAAGTAGCAGCCAGCAGTTTTTCAGTCTCTTAACACAAGATGAGAAAGACCAGATGGGGGCTGGGACAAAGTGTTGATTAACACATTCAGGAAGGAAGAGGCACCAAAAGGTTACCGGGGTCTGTGGAGATCACATGATATTGCTGAAGGCTACAGCCTCCACATGACAGAAGGTGCCTAGTCAATCACTATTCCACTGTCAGACACGCCTATCAGAGTAAACTCCTCTGCAGACAACCAATCAGAGTGCGGACCCTGCGACACACCTCTCATTCACATTCTACACCTTGAACCTTTCATCAACCCCAGAAGGGAAACACGTGTTCTCTAAACTATGAGGATGTAACAGCTGTCCAGGGGTGACGGGTCATGTTACACCACTGCTTGTCTTACAAGGAGAGACAGCTGTGTTTACTATAACTTGGATACTACGTACATCTCTAAGTTACTCATTTTTTCATGTAACAGAGTTTATATAAGGTGTAAACGACCATATGCATAGATTACATGGATTATGTCATGTTTAACACATTTATCCAAAAAGACAGAAACAGAAAATAAAATAAAAAAACGTTAATCACTTAACATGCACATTCATTCTTATCAGCATAATCAATATTATTGGTGTTAACTAAAATAAGACGCACAATTTGAGAATTATTTTATTTAATATCTAGAGGAAAACAAATGAATACCTTATTCTTAGATGACATATGATAGTCAAATAAAGCTATACTGTCCTCATCTGTTTTTTGTTTTTTTTTATAATAATTAAAAGCATTTAAAATATCAGAAAGGGAAAAATCGATTCAACACTATATAGCAAAATGAAGTAAATTATTCAAATCAGGTTGCCCAAACATCATATCTCTGGCAGGGGTGAGATGTAACATAGAATGTGTTGGCAAGGAAGCCTGGGTACCTCTGCCTTTGCTTGTTTACTTGGTCCCATGACCACTAGGAATTGAATTCTTTAAAGCACCAAACCAGTGTCAAAGCTAACAGAAACACTGCTTAGCAGGAGCTACAATGGTGCTGTAGTATACCGTAGTGGCATAGCAATACAATTCAGAACACCGTACCTGATGTGGTACCTCCAGGATCCCCTTTCTGTTCTCATTCTGTCAGAGGCTCATCGCAGGCTCATTCTATAGCGCTTCTCTGACCTCCTAAGCTAAACATGTAAAAAAAATAGGTTTAGACCTATGATGATCTACACAGCCTTTAAAGGGGTACTTCACTGTCCCAGCATTTAGAACATTTTGTTCTGAACGCTCGGTATGGGCTGCGGGGGTTGTGACGTCAATGTCTATGGGAGGGGGCATGGCAGTCATGACCCCTGCAGACCGTACCCAGCGTTCAGAACAAAGTGTTCCGAATGCTGGGGCAATGGAGTACCCCTTTAAGTATCTGGACAAAGTAAAGGACCAAATGAATGGATTTCAGAGCTCACAATTTGTTGTGGATTGTTAAACATACTTAGGAAATTGAAAATGTGCCAGAATTCTGATGTCATTTGCACCTGAAAATGGCTTACGTGCACTACATTAGGTGTAGCTTAAGATGCAACATGTGTCAGTATTCTGGTGCAAGATTCTGGTGCAGTTTAAAATGCATTTGTCACCTCCATACAAGGTAAAGAGCTGCAGAACCCAGTAGTTAGGGCTGTGTGCAATCTTATATTGTTGCTGTTTTCTAATTCAGCCAAATAGTGAGAAAGGTGGGCAAATATGCCACGGCCCACCTCCTTCCCGCCTCTCCAACAGTTCAACTAAACAATGGCGAAATAACTTTACTAACATCGCTCACAGTAAGAAAAGGTACAATCTTTTCTATAGTCTAAGCATAGACTAGCCTAAGAAAGTGACAGCTTTATCAAACAATACGATACAATAAATGATAAATCTGGCATAGTTAAAGACTGTCTAGTTTAAGTTTACGTTGTCTAATAATTTTGTCAACATATTAGAAAGTCTGAGCCAATATTTTTAGCTAAGATCTAACCATGTGAAATCACTTTGAGAATCCAATTTCATCAGAGAAATATCATAAAATAGTTAAAAATATTTAATGCAAAAAAAATGAAGCTATTCTTTAATATCATATTTTAATCAGCTATTAGAGCACAATATTTCCCACATGAAATCCCTGCAGTTGTGTCAGGCAATTCCCAGATTTCTGCTTATCCCAGTGTTGCCTCTCTGTCGATCTTTTGTGCTGTTTTTGTATCCCTTCCATGCACCCCAGGCAAGGAAAAGGTTATGATTAGGTTATTAATTTTTAAAAGCTACCTAAGGTGATGACAAATTGGTTCCAGGCACCGACAATAAGCCTCCTCAAAGCATTTTCTAAATGTTTTAATTGGAATATAAGCACTTCTGATAAAGCTAGGGACAAGGATTGTTTTCATTATGGCAGGTGTCCGCTATTAAAGCAAGCAGAACTCTAAGCTCCATAAAGCCGGGCTTTATAAGAAAAGAAAGCGTAAGCATAATAAAGCAATGACATCACTGGAAGATGTACCATACGTGAACCTTGCTTGTTCAGACTTCATCTCATGTCAGAAACATCCTGTTTTGAAATCCTAACAAATCCTCTCAAGTGCAATATAACATTACATATTTCACAACTTGCTAAAAAGAAACACTTTCTGTCTGATTCTACTGATGGCATCCGGCTAGGGTATGGTCAGTTATCACAAGCTGGGATGTGGAGGACACCTTGCAAAGGTCAGGTGCAGTAAAAAATATTATTATTCATTATTATTATTGTAATAATACTAATAACATTGATTGTTGTTATTATTAATAATTATAATAACAACTATTATTTTTTATTATATTATTATTATTATTATTATTATTATTATTACCGTATATACTCGAGTATAAAAAAAAAAAATAATAATAAAAAAAAAATAATAATTGACTCGACTATAAGCCTAGGGTGGGAAATACATCATCCAGGCCCCCATCATCATCCAGACCCCCGTCATCATCACCCTGTCATCATCCAGACCCCCGTCACCATCCCCCCTTCATCTCACCGCCTGTCAATCCCTTCATCAGTGGTCTTCAACCTGCGGACCTCCAGAGGTTTCAAAACTACAACTCCCAGCATGCTGGGAGTTGTAGTTTTGAAACCACTGGAGGTCAGCAGGTTGTATACCACTGTGGCCTTCGTCATCATCCCCCCCTCCATCATCACCGCCTGTCAATCCCTTCATCAGTGGTCTTCAACCTGCCGACCTCCAGATGTTGTAAACTGCAGGTTGAAGACCACTGCGGCATTCGTCATCATCCAGCCCCCCCCCCTTTTGTTGCGCATGAACGTCCCTGTGCGTCGTCGTCAAGGCAACGTCACTACTCCAGGGCCAGGACCGAAGCGCGGAGAAGAGGCCCCCCTGGGGAAAATGGACAGCCTGCAACGACTAACCATCCCCACCAGACGGTCCCTGCAGCATAGATGGCCCGGACCAGTTCACCCTAACTTCCCGCCAAGGGGAGGTGAGTACAAAACAAAAGGGGGGCTGGATGATGACGAAGGCCGCAGTGGTCTTCAACCTGCGGACCTCCAGAGGTTTCAAAACTACAACTCCCAGCATGCCCGGACAGCCGATGGCTGTCCGGGCATGCTGGGAGTTGTAGTTTTGCAACATCTGGAGGTCCGCAGGTTGAAGACCACTGATGAAGGGATTGACAGGCGGAGAGTTCACTCGAGTATAAGCCGAGGGTGGCGTTTTCAGCACGAAAAATTTTGCTGAAAAACTCGGCTTATACTCGAGTATATACGGTATGTTCAGAACTTCCTATTTATTAAAGCACTCATAATTTTTTATTCAAATTTTCCTCGGTACCTGGACCTTTGGATGATTTATTTTATTTTTATTTTACAAGACTTGTAAGACTTGAATCATGAGGGGATAAAACGGTTACATCATTTATAAGGTTTAAAAAATAAATAAAGAAAAGCATCCAACACATAATTCTACAGTTTTGATCAAGAGAAAGGCAAAAAACTGATGCAGCTTACAAAGCTTGTGACACACCTCAAAAATACACTGCCACTTATTCTTGTTATGAACCACTGTGTGTTCCAAACCTCAGGTATCTTTCATGCACAAGGGACCTTGAAAAGTCAAAGTAAAGGAGTACTCTTCTTCTGTACTCACTTTTACACTTACCTATCACAATAGGGCCCAAATGAGTTACCGTATATACTCGAGTATAAGCCGAGTTTTTCAGCACGATTTTTCGTGCTGAAAACGCCCCCCTTGGCTTATACTTGAGTGAACTCTCCGCCTGTCAATCCCTTCATCAGTGGTCTTCAACCTGCGGACCTCCAGATGTTGCAAAATTACAACTCCAAGCATGCCCGGACAGCCAATGGCTGTCCAGGCATGCTGGGAGTTGTGATACTGAAACCTCTGGAGGTCCACAGGTTGAAGACCACTGCTGCCTTCGTCATCATCCAGCCCCCCCCCCCTTTTGTTTTGTACTCACCTCCCCTTGGCGGGAAGTTAGGGTGAGCTGGTCCGGGCCATCTATGCTGCAGGGACCGTCCGGTGGGGATGGTTAGTCGTTGCGTGCTGTCCATTTTCACTGGGGGGGCCTCTTCTCCGCGCTTCGGCCCCGAAGTAGTGACATTGCCTTGACGACAACACACAGGGACGTGGAGAAGAGGCCTCCCACCGGTGAAAATGGACAGCACGCAATGACTAACCATCCCCACCGGACGGTCCCTGCAGCATAGATGGCCCGGACCAGCTCACCCTAACTTCCCACCGAGGGGAGGTGAGTACAAAACAAAAAGGGTTTTCAACCTGCGGACCTCCAGAGGTTTCAAAACTACAACACCCAGCATACCCGGACAGCCGATGGCTGTTTTTGTTTTGATGGGACTTTTTGAACGCTTTTTAATAGTATTCTTATGGTATATGAAGTGACCAAAAATGCACAATTTTGGACTTTGGTATTTTTTTTACAAGTACGTCATTGACCGTACAGTTTAGATAACCTTATATTTTAATAGTTCGGACATTTACATACACGGCGGTACCACATATGATTATTTTTATTCTTTATTACATTATTTTATTTAAAATATGGGAAAAATGGGCGATTTTAACTTTTAATAGGGAAGGGGTTAATAAACTTTTATTAAAAATTTTTTACACTTTTTTTTTTGCCCCCATAGGGCACTAAAACATGCAATCTTCTGATTGCATACACTGTTCAATGCTATGCCATTGCATAGAATTGATCAGTGTAACTAGCATGCTACATGGAGCAGTAGATCGCCGATCGGACGATGGGGAGGCAAGGGAGGACCCCCCTGTCATCCGGTAAGCTGATTGGGACATTGCGATTTTGTCACAATAGTCCTGATCATCTCTCCGCTGAGCTACCGGGATTCTTTTGCTTTCACTTTAGATGCCACGATCAACTTTGATCGCGGCGTCTAAAGGGTTAATGCAGGCATCGGCTCCATCAGCCATGTCCAGCTTTAGCCGTGGGTCCTGGCTGCCATAGCAACCGGGACTCAGCAGGTATAACCCGTTCTCCACCGGTGAGAACGGTTTAAACCCGTTAAACTGGACCAAGGCACACAGGTATGCCCTGAGTCCTTAAGGATGGGGGATGAAGGGCATACTCATATGCCCTGCGTCGCCACGAGGTTAAAGGAGTCATCCAGGATGTTTTTTTTTTCAAAAACAGCACCAAGTTTAGTCTCAAGGGGCGACATGCCTTCTTTACCATGTGAACTGTGAACTTATGGAACAGTATACCTCAGGAACTGGTAACAGCAGGTAAATGAACAGCTTTAAAACAGGATTGGATACATTCCTGGAACAAAATAACATTAATGCTTATGAAGAAATATAAAATCCCATCCCTTCCCCAATATCGCGCCACACCCCTACCCTTCAATTCCCTGGTTGAACTTGATGGACGTATGTCTTTTTTCAACCGTACTAACTATGTAACTATGTAATCTTGTCCTCAGGTTGTGTGTGGTATTGCGACACAGTTCCATTTAAGTGAATGGAGCCAAGCTGGAGTGGTGCAATCTATGATAAAATTGTTCTGTTTTTCTCTTCCAGGATATCCTCTTTAACAGTGTTTAGGTAGGGGTTTATGGTTGATAGCACGGCAGGGGAACATACAGCTTTATCTATAGAATACATTGGGGCATGTTTGTACTCACTGTATACTCTCTGTATAGTATCACACGCACCGTATGGATGGATCTGTATAGACTACTCAACTATAGATCCTATGTGGAATCCATAAGAACATATTTTTACAAATGGAACATAGTTCACCAGATGCAGGAAATAAAGAATTATGTTTGAGCTAAGACAATATATGCAGGCACATGACAAAATGTATGCAATCCAATTTAAATTAATGTGTTTGCTGATTGCCCAAGGCATTGACTACTTAGTCAGGTGCTACTTGATGTACAAAAAGAAGACAAAGACAGAATTGAGCCATGTGTCCATTTCTTACACCCCTTTTCACTGCAGGATTGATACCAGCTGCTCAATTCTTCTCGACCAATGACTAAGGTACAGTATACTAGTAATCTATAAGATGGCTTGATGCTTGCTGTATACGAGCAGCTATCTTGTAGCAGCCATCACTGGTTGGCTGCATGTCCCTTATTACATGGAGAGATGTACAGCCAATGAGCATTGATCTTTTAAGGGGTTGCTGGCCCCATTACACAGTGCAAGGTCTACCTATTCAGCCAATAATCACTCCATGTAATAGGGCCCTCTATTGGAAAGTTACTTTAAAAAAAAAAAGAACACTTATGGGTAAAAGAGAACCTCTAAACCATCTTTTAACCAAACGTAATAACCCCAAGTTTGGTAACCTGTCTTGGTACCACAATCCACCCTTACCTTAAAGGGGTACTCCCGTGGAAAACTTTTTTTTAAATCAACTGGTGCAAGAAAGTTAAACAGATTTGTAAATTAGAAAACAACTCCGTCCGGCACCAAAGTATGGGGTAAAAGGCTTGTCTTTATTTATTCCACAGCAGGATACATACAGATCAAGATGTCTGACGTGTTTCGCCCTTTACAGGGCTTAATCGTAGACTCACGATTAAGCCCTGTGAAGGGCGAAACACGTCAGACATCTTGATCTGTATGTATCCTGCTGTTGAATAAATAAAGACAAGCCTTTTACCCCATACTTTGGTGCCGGACGGAGTTCTTTTCTAGTATAAGGAGTTGCCGGAGGCGTTGCCGGCAGTCCGCTGCACAGGTGTGTGAGGTTTCCAGCGCTGGTGAGAGCAGTATCCATATCCTTTTTGCGAGATTTGTAAATTACTTCTATTAAAAAATCTTAATCCTTCCAATACATTTCATGGGCTGTACACTACAGAGGAAATGCTTTTCTTTTTGGATTTCTAGGATCTCACGACCACAGTGCTCTCTGCTGACCTCTGCTGTCCATTTTTGGACCTGTCCAGAGCAGAATATGTTTGCTATGGGGATTTTCTCCTGCTCTGGACAGTTCCAAAAATGGACAGCAGAGGTCAGCAGAGAGCACTTTGGTTATGACATCAGAGAAATCAAAAAATATAAGCATTTCCTTTGTAGTATATAGCCCCTAAAAAGTACTGGAAGGATTAAGAATTTTTTAATAGAAGTAATTTACAAATCTGTTTAAACTTTCTGGAACCAGTTGATTTAAAAAAAAAAAATGTTTTCCACGGGAGTACCCCTTTAAAGGAAACCTGTCAGGAATTTCATGTTGCCCAAACCATAAACAAGCTTCCTTATTATACCAACTTTAAATGACCATGAAATGCTTCAGAGTAAATCATAGTTTTATAACCAAGTTTGGCAACTCTATCTGCCTTGACAAGTTTTAAGCTAGGTTAATAAGAAGTAATAAACCTACCCCAGGGTGTAAAATTATAGGCAACTGTGATGGAGAAACTAGAGTGGTTGCAATAAAAGGTGCTGAAAGTAATTAAGGGGGATCTGAATAGGTTGAACGCAATGGTCTTTTTTCAACCTTATGAACTATGTTACTATGTCAGGAGTTTCATGCTGCCTGGACCACAGGTAGCAAAAACAGAGTCAAGCTCCATTACTACAATGCACTATTACTTACTGTGAAACACTAGAGGATTTCAGCGCTATCTAGAGTGCTCATACATTGTAGTAGGTACGCTGCTGATAATTTTTGGTGCCCACATAACTTTAAGATCACATTATTTTTTCCTCTAAGTGTCCCCATACAGTTTAATTCCCACTTAGTGCCCCACACAATATATTTCCCCTACACAGTGTACTGTTCTCTAAGTGCCTCCATACAATATAATGTCCCTTAGTGGCCCCCACAAAGTATGTCCATGGGGGCTCCTGCTCTTGGAGTGGGCCAATTTAGTTGACCCTTGGTGAGTGCATAACCTGACTGGAAGGGTTTATATCTTTTATTCTCCTGCTCAATTATTCTGGCCTAGAATAGATTATTTTTTCTACATTGATCTCTCTACTTTAAAGTACTGTCTGTCAGTATAGTGGATATGGTAACATCTGATCACTCTCCTATGTCTCTTATTTTTGGTAAATTGTTCCCCAGAAGGACAGATCACAGCTCAGCTTTCATGTTACCGGAGCTCACTAATATATGAGAGCTGAGCTGTGATTGGAGCACTAAGCCTTATTTGCATGAAAACAAAAAGGCTTATAAGTACTAAAAAAGGACTATGAAGAAAAAAATAGTTATGACCAAAATCCTGATAGCTATCCATATCTAGACATGTTCTTATTTCAAATACATAAAGTGGCTAACCCTTTTAAGTTACAGATACGGGCAACAGGTTTTTGACTTAAAAAAGTCAGGGGTAGGCCATTAAATATAAGATCCCCACTGGTCCATGGGTCATAGAGGGGCAGTTTATGGTGGTGACCTAATGGGCAGGCTAAAAAAAGCTATAAAAAAATATCTAGCTTTGGAAAACTGATGTACATGCCCTCGAAGGCTGTTTTGTAAGTTGCGCTTTAGCCATCATGCTACTTTTTAATCATAGACATAACAGATGTATTATTTTAAAATCTAACATTTTAATGTTATATGCTTATACAGTTGCAAATTAAAAGGACTTCTAGACCATGTCCATGCTACATGTCATATTTTATCCTTCCTTTTTTTGGGGTATATTTTATTATTTGCGATATTCCCAATATACTAGTTTGCTTATGTAAAGCAGCTGCTAGTAGAGACCCATTCAATGCAATCCCAGTGGGGACCCCACGTCAAATCTGTTCGGACTAAGCAGCTGTGCCTCTTTGTCCGAGGTCACACAAATATCTGTCATACTACCAGATAACAGCCGTACTTTTTAACCCTTTTACAGGAAACAAAGTTATTTTTAACAAAGCAATAAATCTATCAGTATGTGTTAGCCTGCTGTGTATGATGAGGCCCTCTTCATCATTTTTATTATTATAACAAAGTTTAATGTGGAAATTATTACCTGTACTTAGATCATTTAGAGCATTGAGCTGGAATGACATTACAAACATATAGGGGGGTATTTATCAAAGGATTTATGTGTCTTCTTTAACATAACTTTGGCGCAATACTTTGGCGCAGTGTCTTTTTGCGCCAAAGTTTGGCGCATCTTCTCCACTGTCATTTTTACAACTTTCTCAAAATCACACGGTCCTGTGTGTGATTTCAGCTTTAGTCAGTAATTCATCATTTACGCCAATCGATCAATTTTGGCGCGAATCCCGTTTTTTGGGCGCAAATCACCGCCAAGAAATTTTGCACTTGGAAAACACACTTAGCAATGTAAGAAAATGTAAAGGCGTCAAAATACATTAAAAAGGGCTGCTCAATACTATCCTGAGGAACCTTCACCCTCCATTGAGCCAGCATTGGACATGGCCACACAGGTTCAGGAAAGGTAAGCACTAAAGCAGTGGTCTCCAACCTGCGGACCTCCAGATGTTGCAAAACTACAACTCCCAGCATGCCCGGACAGCCAACGGCTGTCCGGGCATGCTGGGAATTGTAGTTTTGCAACATCTGGAGGTCCGCAGGTTGAAGACCACTGCACTAAAGTAACAAAAAAAATAACTACTCAAGTTTAAAATAAAATCCATTTCACATGGTGGCTATAAACCCCACAAAAGAAAATAACTCACATCGCTTGCTGATATACTGCAGGAGGGACTCCGAAATGGCTGCTCTACAGGGTAAAATACGCATCCTCTGTGGCGGTAAATTCTGTGTAAAAGGCGCTGTGAACAGCTGATTTCAACATTTGAGCCAAAATTACGAACAACTTGCACCAAATGATAGATTTTGTGCATGTCCACGAAAACCAAAGTGGAAAAAAAGGGTAAAAAGAAACTGTCAACAGGCAAAACTGATAAATACCCCCCATACTGTATAAACATTATAAACATAAGCTTTTGACCATAGGACCTGGATTGGTTACAAAACATGGCTCCTTGAGCTATGTTGTTGTCAGCACCAGGTTACTGTAATATTACCTATAATATAGTGCTGATCTAACACTCTCCGCAGATTATAAACTATTATAGGGGCCTTCAAAAGGCAAACACAGAAGTATAAAGCACTGTCAACAAAAACCCCACAAGTTTTCTGCAAACAGTGCTGGTCAAGAAAGTAGAAAAGGGAGATTTAAAGGGGTACTCTGGTGGAAAACTATTTTTTTTCTTCTTTTTTAAATCAACTGGTGCCAGAAAGTTAAACATATTTGTAAATTACAAATTACTTAATCCTTCCTGTATTTATTAGCTGCTGAATACTACAGAGGAAATTATTTTCTTTTTGGAATGCTCTCTGATGACATCACGAACATACTGCTCTCTGCTGACGTTATTATATTAATAATAATAAGTCTGTATTTATTGTTGTTGAATGATATCCTTAGCATACATCTCCTATGCACGGTTGCTAAAATGGACAGAGATGTCAGCAGAGAGCACTGTGGTCGTGATGTCATCAGTGTTCCAAAAAGAAAGGAATTTCCTCTGTAGCATTCAGCAGCTAATAAGTACTGGAAGGATTAAGATTTTTTAATAGAAGTAATTTACAAATATGTTTAACTTTCTGGCACCAGTTGATTTAAAAAAGAAAATTGTTTTTCCACCGGAGTACCCCT
Source organism: Hyla sarda (assembly GCF_029499605.1). Classification (NCBI taxonomy): domain Eukaryota; kingdom Metazoa; phylum Chordata; class Amphibia; order Anura; family Hylidae; genus Hyla; species Hyla sarda. Next base: position 310,784,989 of record NC_079192.1, read on the forward strand.
TTAATGGCCTTCACAGAAGCCACACCATAGCAGAGAAGATACGTAGATTTATTAAAAACTTTAAGGGTATACCCCTCCAACATAAAATCAAAGCCGTCCATAAAGTTTCCACTTTAATTACATTTTTTTCTGCAAAAAACACCCCAAAAGACAGCATGAATGCTATGCAAATTATTTTTTTTGCTGAAACAGCGCAGTGGGCAGATTTTAACTGAAAGGTTTTGGGCTCAGTGTCAGTATTCCAAAATCTCAGGATGTTTATTTTAGACTATGGCGTTTTTTTTTTTTACAAAATCCTGGCATGTCTTTGCCGTAGAAGTCCGCGGGAGAAAAAAAAATTACATAACAAATGCCCAGTGAGTTTAGCATTGGCATTTTTTCAGACATTTTTTTTTACCCATTTCTTACATAGAAATCCTTAAAGGGGTACTCCGCCCCTAGACATCGTATCCCCTATTCAAAGGATTGAGGATAAGATGTTTAATTTCTGGAGTCCGGCCTTTGGGACCTCCGTGATCTCCGTGCGTTCTAATATTATGTACTAACATAATGTTCTGAACGCTGGGTGCCGCATGGAGATCCCATGGGTCCCAGAGGCCGGACTCCAGACATTAGACATCTTATTCCCTATTCTTTGGATAGGGGATAATATGTCTAGGGGCGGAGTACTGCTTTAAGTCAATCCTTAGCCTTTGGAAGTGTTTCCACTTGGCAGTTTATAAGATGGCCACTGCAGTTTTTGAGCCAAAGCCAAAAGGGAATCCATCATAAGGTATTAATCCTTCCTTTATATGTCCTATTACTTTTAAATACATTTCTGGCTTTGACTCAAAAACTGCAGTGGCAATTTTCCAAAAAACTGCCAAGTAGAATTCTATGGCTGTTTCCATTTGGATTTTTTATTTTATTTGCAAAAACAGCAAAAAATAAAAAAAAGCAGCAGAAGCTACATGAGCGCACAGTGTTTTTATGGTGACAAATACGGCAGCTGGATGCTATCTACATGTTCATAGGGCAGTTTTTCAAAAATGTTGAGACTATAGCATATTTTCATTAAATCTTGGTGTTTCTCCCCTGTAGAAGTCTATGTGGTCATGTGGATTTTCATTATCTTTTGTATCCAAGATCATTCAATATGTGAGTATAGCTATCTATATACTGCTACTAATCCTTTCTATAGTGTAAAAGTTGTATACTGTACGTAATGTATTTGTAGTGCAACATATATTATTTATTCATATATTTATTCATAGCACTTTTCCTCCATCTAATCCATCTGTTAAAATAAATTTTTGTTTACTATTTTGAACATACAAAAAGTGTTTTATAGTGTTAGCTGGACCTTTTGTGTACTTTTTTTTTTTTTTTTGTCTTGAAATGTATAAACTCCCTCTAGTGTTGGTTTGGGAAAACTCAGAATGGTCAGAATTGAGATGTTTATATTGTATATGTGTCCTGATGTGATGTTGCAAAGGGGATTATCTGGCTTACTTCATGACTATACTGTGATATTGCCCACAATTGATATTCAATAATAATTGAAGGTTAAAGCCTGATTCCATATTATGGGATACGGCCTTGAAACAAAACAAGGATTGAGCTGCCAAGGCCGAAGCCTGGATAGAGTTGCTTCATGTGCTTTTTCCCACCTGTGATAGCAAGAATGACAGGGATTAGGGGACAATAGGTAAATGAGACATAAAGCATAATACATAATCACATTATGGGCACACATTGGTATTTCAAATAAAAACATAACCATGCTCTTTGGTGTACAACCCAATAACAAAAACACATACAAGGACTCACATGTTGCTTAACCCGTTAATCCCTTAAGGACTCAGCGTTTTTCCATTTTTGCATTTTCATTTTTTCCTCATCACCTTCTAAAAATCATAACGCTTTCAATTTTGCACCTAAAAATCAATAGGATGGCTTATTTCTTGCGCCACCAATTCTACTTTGCAGTGAAATTAGTAATTTTACCAAAAAATCCACGGCGAAACGGTAATAAAAAATCATTGTGCGACAAAATTGAAGAAAAAATTTCATTTTGTAATTTTGGGGGCTTCAGTTTCTACGTAGTACATTTTTTGGTCAAAATGACACCTTCTCTTTATTCTGTAGGTCCATACGGTTAAAACGATACCCTACTGATATAGGTTTGATTTTGTCGCACTTCTGAAAAAAATCATAACTACATGCAGGAAAATTTATACGTTTAAAATTGTCATCTTCTGACCCCTGTAACTTTTTTATTTTTCCGCGTACGGGCGGCTATGAGGGCTCATTTTTTGGTACCATTTTTGTGTTGATCGGACTTTTTGATCGCTTTCTATTCATTTTTTTATGATATAAAAAGTGACCAAACATATGCTATTTTTGACTTTGGAATTTTTTGCACGCACGCCATTGACCATGCGGTTTAATTAATTATATCATTTTATAGTTTGGACATTTACGCACGCGTCGATACCACATATGTTAATTTTTATTTTTATTTACACAGTTTTTTTTATGGGAAAAGGGGGGTTAAATGACCTTTGTTAACTGCTCCCATAGGGACCTATAACACTGCACACACTGATCTCCTACGCTGATCCCTGCAAAGCCAGCGAGATAGGGGCTAGATTGCTCAAGCCTGTAGCTCAGGCTTGGAGCAATGAAACCCTGATCGGACACCGCAGAGAGAGGTAAGGAGACCTCCGCCTGCGTCCCAGCTGATCGAAACATTGCGATTTTATCGCGATGTCCCGATCAGCCCGACTGAGCTGCCGGGAAGCATTTACTTTCGTTTTCAGACGTGGCGATCAACTTTGATCGCCACATCTAAAGGGTTAACAGTGCGCGGCACAACGATCGGTGCCGCACGCTGTTAGCCCAGGGTCCCGCATATTGTTAGCAGCCGGGACCGACCCGGTGTAATGCGGGGTCACGGCCGTTTTTCACACCGGGACCGGGCTCAGGGCATACAGGTATGCCGTGAGTCCTTAAGAGGTTTAAGGGGTTATCCAGGAATCGAAAAACAGAGCTTTTTTTTTTTCCACAAAACGCTCCCTGTCTGTCTCCAGGTTGGGTGTGGTACTGCAGCTCAGTTCCATTGAAGTGAATGGAGTCAAGTTGTAATACCACCCCCAACCTGGACACAGACAGGGAGCTGTTTTGAAAAATGATTTATGCTGGAAAAGAAAACCTCAATTTTGCAACTTCTGGGGCAACACAGGTTACCTTAAGTAGACAGCGCACTTAAGGTAACACTGATATTTTTATTCTTAGGGACAAAATTACTTATAATATTATTTTATAATAAAATTGCCCTATAACTTTCTTATTTTTCTATAAACAGGGCAGATTTTTTGCTCCATGAGCTATAGTTTTTATTGGTTCAACTTTTGCATATATGTGACTTTTTGATTACCTATTACTTCTGGGATGTGAGGTGACAGAAAATCAGCAATTTTAGACTTTGGTATTTTTTTATGTTTACGTCATTCACCGTATGGGAACATAATATTTCAATACATCAGACATAGTCCAAGTTGATTTATTTCCATTTTTTACTTTTTTTGTTAACCCCTGAAGGACCAAGTCCATTTTAACCTAAAGAACCAGACCAATTTTATTTTAGCGTTTTCGTTTTTCCTCCTTGTCTTCTAAAATCCATAAATCCATCTCTTTCATATTTCTATCTACAGACCCATATAAGGGCTTGTTTTTTGCGTTACCAATTCTACTTTGTAATGAAACCTTTCATTTTACCATTAAATGTACAGCAAACCCAAAAAATTATTTTTTTAGGGAGAAATTTAAATGAAAACCCAAATTGGAAGGTTTCGTTTTCACACTGTAGACTTTACGGTAAAAATGACACATGTTCTATATTTTGTGGGTCAATACGATTAAAATGATACCGATGGCTAGATACTTTTATATTTATGTACCGCTTAAAAAAAATCTAAAACTTTTTGGACAAAATCAGTAATCTAAAATCGCCCTATTTTTACCACCTATAACTTTTTCATTTTTCCGTATATAGGGTGGTATGAGGGCATCTGTACCTTTTATTGATACCACATGTGCATATATAAAACTTTTAGATAATTTTTTATAATTTTTTTCGGGGAATAAAATGTGACTAAAAAGCAGCATTTTTAGACTTTTTTTTAAACATTTTTTTACGTTTATGACGTTCACTGTACGGGATCATTAACATTATATTTTCATAGTCCGGACATTTATGCATGTGGCGATACCAAATATGTTTTACCCCCGCTTTTTGGGGGTAAAATGGAAAAAATTTACAATTTTCATTTTTATTTGGGGAGGGGAATTTTTTTTTTTACTTTTTATTTTTACAGTTTTCAACTTTTTTTTTTTTTTTACACTTTTTATGTTCCCATGGGGGACAAACTATAACAATCATTTGATTGCTAATACTGTTATGCAGAGGACATAGCACTGATCAGTATTATCTGCTCGATGTCTGCAGATTTAATCTTTACTGATTAACCCCTTAAGGACTCAGCCCATTTTGGCCTTAAGGACTCAGACAATTTAATTTTTACGTTTTCATTTTTTCCTCCTCGCCTTCTAAAAATCATAACTCTTTTATATTTTCATCCACAGACTAGTATGAGGGCTTGTTTTTTGCGCGACCAGTTGTCCTTTGTAATGACATCACTCATTATATCATAAAATGTATGGCGCAACCAAAAAACACTATTTTTGTGGGGAAATTAAAACGAAAAACGCAATTTTGCTAATTTTGGAAGGTTTTGTTTTCATGCCGTACAATTTATGGAAAAAATTACATGTGTTCTTTATTCTGAGGGTCAATAGGATTAAAATGATACCCATTATTATATACTTTTATATTATTGTTGCGCTTAAAAAAAATCACAAACTTTTTAACCAAATTAGTACGTTTATAATCCCTTTATTTTGATGACCTCTAACTTTTTTATTTTTCCGTATAAGTGGCGGTATGGGGGCTCATTTTTTGCGCCATGATCTGAACTTTTTTTTGATACCACATTTACATATAAAAAACTTTTAATACATTTTTATAATTTTTTTTAAATAAAATGTATTAAAAAAGTAGGAATTTTGGACTTTTTTATTTTTTTTTCGTTCACGCCGTTCACCGTACGGGATCATTAACATTTTATTTTAATAGTTCGGACATTTACGCACTCGGCGATACCAAATATGTCTATAAAAAATGTTTTTTACGCTTTTTGGGGGTAAAATAGGAAAAAACGGACGTTTTACTTTTTTATTGGGGGAGGGGATTTTTCACTTTTTTTTTACTTTTACTTTTACATTTTTTTACATTTATTTTTACACTTGAATAGTCCCCATAGGGGACTAATCATAGCAATACCATGATTGCTAATACTGATCTGTTCAACCGATCATGTGATTACACACATGACCAGGACATCACAACAATGGCGCATCGTGATGATATCAATTTACGTCATCAGACACGAACAGATAAACATCAACCTGGTTGGCCACTTTCCACATAGGAAGGTGAGGTGGAAAGCACTCATTGGACATAAGGAAAAGAAATAGGGATTGGCCTGGTAGAGTGTCGGGGAGTGATGAGGTAGTTAACCTAGGATATAAAAGACAGAGTGAGACACGTGGACGGGTGTTTGCCGCATATTCCTCCTGAGGACGGCGCAGGTGCGCCGAAACTAGTAGAGGAGGCAAATTTCAGATTTTAATCTATTTCACAGATTCCATTTGTTTGGGTACTGCAGACCCATAAGACAGCAAACTACTGGGTTAATCCCAGAATTCATTACTTATCTGGAACTGTGAAATTTGGGGTTTTAATCATTTGTCATCATTTTATATAATAATATAATAAAAGTTATATTTTATTTTGGGGGGTTTACCCTATAGGGATTTGTGCTCTGGGCTTCGGCCCCGGGTTTGTGTAATGTATATTAGTGGGATCCCTAACCCACCCAGGGGTTCTTTTTGTGGTTGATTAAGAGAGGGATTTAATTCCCATTTAATTTCCCAATGTATATATAACACCGCAGTATGGCGGGTTTTCTTAATCAGAGATTTAGTGCGGACAGTTTAGCGGCTGAAGCTACCCATGTATTTTCTACATCCAATCTCCCTTTAAATCAAACGGATATACAACAGACCTTCAGAGATTTAACTAAGACCTATAAACAGTGTGTAAGAGCGTGGTGGGAAGTCACCAGCTTTGAAACGTATCTGAAACAAAAAATAGTATATAGAGGCTTACGTATTCACATTACCCCGAACTCACACAGGGAAGATACTACCTTTTTACAAGGTTGGGAACAACTCTTGACAGATAACTCATTGCGCATGATTAATTATTTATTGGAGTACGAAAAGCAACATCTAAATACAGTAAATCTCCAACTGGAAAACCAGATCAAAGAGATCCAAGCATTTTCCACTCACCCAGAATTTAGTGTCCTAGAGACTAAACTGCAGAAACATCTCGAAATATTAAAAAACGAAATAAAAGAGAAAAAACACAAAAAATACGTACGTGACGTTACAGATTTTACGACTGGTCAAGTGTATAGCTATCGGGGATCCAATAGCGCACAAAACCACGGTACTACTAGTGGCCAATATAGGCCCAACACACAATTTAGACAGACACCCCATTATACGGACGTGTCGGAAACTGATACCTCTGGTACAGAGGGTCTCCAATCAGACTCCAATATATCACGCAATACGTACAAACGTAAGACCAAGACGTATAAGAGTAGACCACAACTACCTAAAAGGGTTTCATATCAACAAGCTCCAACTACACATAATTACTCAACTACGACATGGCAACAACAGGGTGGTGGTCAATTCTCTGGACCATCATCATCCACTGGTTGGTTGCCAACATCGGGAGGGTTGGGCATGAACCCACCAATAAATTCAAGACATGGGACTTTTCCCAACCCAGGAACAGGGGGTCAGGGATCTACCCAAGTAAATACACCCATGTTCCAGGACGTGCAGCCTGCCACATACCTCAACCCACCATCTGTTATAACGAACATGCAAAGTCAGGGTTCTGTCATCAACCCCCCCCTCCTTTTTTACCATTAGGACAGGGACCAATGAAGGGGCCTACATAGGAGATGGAGATCATCTAAGAGAGACAGTGAGTAGTAATTCTCCAGAGGACGGAGATAAACTTAGAATCTACAATTTATCGTCTCGTCATCTAGGGCCGCAAGAGATTAAGTTGCTCTCCAAGGGCCTTTCCTTTACGCCTCTACCCAAATTTGATAGCTTTAATTGGATAAAAGATGTAAACCTTTTTGCCCGTAAATTAGCTCTCAAAAAGTGGCATATCCAACTGGACACAGACTCAAGATCACAATTAAGGAGAGACGAGGAGACTAGACACTTGCTCCATGAGCTACTATTAGAGAGTGAAGGCATTGCCGCTGGGTTTGAAGCACCATTTACGAATCTCAAACCTAGATCCCTGATGACTCCTCTGTTTTCTCAATACGCTAATATAGAGACTTTTGTGAATCTCGTTACAGTGGATATTGAGTCCATCCGTCCTCAGAAGCATTTAATTAACTCCAATCTTACACTGGGAGAGCAACAAGCCCTGGAGACATTGAGGGCGGACCCGTCCATAGTCATCAAGCCCTCTGACAAGGGGGGGAATGTGGTGATTATGGACCGGTCTGACTATGTCTCCATGGCAATGGATCTCCTGAATGATAGGGGAAAGTACGAAACACTATCAGCGGACCCTACTAGTGAATACCTGGCCCAATTTAAAATTTTACTGGCAGATGCCAAAGAACAATTACTTATTTCCACGGATGAACACAAATACCTCTATAATGCACATCCCACGATTGCAACGTTCTATGCGTTGCCAAAAACGCACAAGGATACCACACCCATTCGCGGTAGACCCATAGTGTCAGGCAATAATTGCCTCACCCAGGGTGCCAGTGTCTATATTGATAAGATACTGGCCCCCTTTGTTGTCACTTTACCATCGTTTCTGAAAGACACCAAGGATACTGTATTAAAACTTCAGGACTTATCAGTAACAGAATCAACGACTCTAATGAGCTTAGATGTAGAGAGTCTATACAGTAACATTAGACACGATTTGGGTCTTACAGCTATTTCTCATTTTTTGAGCACCAAGAGCACCTTTTTCACAGCACACAACACTTTTGTTATTAATTTACTCCAATTCATCCTCACTCACAATTATTTTTTATTTAATGGCACCTTCTATCACCAAACACAAGGCACAGCTATGGGGGCTTCCTGTGCACCGACATATGCTAATTTATTTCTTGGGTGGTGGGAAGACACTATTGTTTTTGACGAGGTTTTTAGTTTTTTCACTGATCACATTATTTTTTGGGGGCGTTATATCGATGATGTCCTAATTCTTTGGGACGGAGATACTTCACTATTCACAGATTTTGTTCACCAACTTAACACCAACAGTATAGGCATGGTATTCACCAGCGAGGTAGGAGGCAGATCCATTAATTTTCTTGATTTGCACATCTACATAGATGAAGACCTCAAGATACAGACAGAGGTTTTTCGTAAACCTACATCAGCCAACTCACTCCTTCATTGGAACAGTTGGCACCCGGATCGCCTCAAGGCCAGTATCCCCATAGGACAATATCTACGAGCACGTCGTAATTGCTCAGAGGACGTCAAATTTGAAGAGGAAAGTAAGAGACTCTTCTCCAGATTTAGACAACGACAATACCCCAGGAAACATCTAAAAAGAGCATATCATCGGGCAAAAGAAACAGACAGAAATTACACACTTAGGTCAGAAACCCGTAGAGACCAAGAAAACCAAATACGGTGCATAGGATCCTATGATGGATATACCAACAAGATCATGGGAATCCTTCGCAAACACTGGCATTTGCTGTCGAATGATAGGGATTTGGCACCTGCTATAGGAGCAAAACCGAGCATAACCTTTAGGAGGGGACCTATTTTAAAAGATCTGTTGGTGCATAGTCATCTAGATGTATCTAACACGAACAAAAATTGGTTGAGCAACAAGACGGTTGGCTCATATGCGTGCGGACATTGCACCTTTTGTACTTATATCATTAAAGGCAAGACTTTTACGAACCCCATAGACTCTCGGATTTATGAGATCAGGCAATTTATTAACTGTAACAGCAAAAACATTATCTATGTGGCCGTCTGCTCATGCCCGAGAATCTATGTGGGTAAAACGACTCAAGAATTTAAGAGACGAATTTCCCAGCATCTAAGCTGTATAAGAACAGTAAAAGATACCCCCATATCTCGTCATATGCAGGCTTGTCACAACAGCATTTTGAAAGACATACGCTTTGTAGGTCTCTGTCAGCTACGTCTAGGTCCCAGGCGGGGTAATATAGATTCATTACTACTGAAAGAAGAGGCGAGATGGATACATAGACTCAAAAGTATGGCCCCTTTGGGTCTAAATGAAGGGTTTTCCTTTGCCGCTTTTCTAGATCCGCAATAAGTTACTATGGTTTAAGGTAAAGTTGAGATGACAATAAAACATCCCCATGTATATTATGTCCACTCTGCTGATAAGATGGAAGGTCCCATGGAAATAGGGACTTCAAATGAAGTAGGAGTTAGTACTCCACTCTAAAAGTGTTTGCCACTGGTCTTTTGTCTCCTCTGCACTAAAATACTTACCTTTATGTTTATGTTTATGTATGGTCATCCCATCATCCTTAAGATCGCATGATGTCGTTAACTAACTATAGGATCATAACCTATTGATTATGGAATATTCAATACAGTTAGTGACTGAAAACACCATTTGACTACATGATAGTCTCATCCTATGGGACAAGTATCCTTCGGGATAATTTGATACATATGAGTCAGAGTAACTGTATATCTATGGTCCGGAATAATAACATATATAGAAAATGAATGGACTGTAGATTTCTAAGTCCTAGCGCATGCGCCGTATTCGCCTTTTGAGTTACACACTGGAAGCGAGCAGAATATTTTCTAAGTCCCCGCGCCTGCGCACCAAATAGGAGGTGATGTTTAAGTCCGGGCGCATGCGCGGCAATAGGACAAGCGATCAACCGATCATGTGATTACACACATGACCAGGACATCACAACAATGGCGCATCGTGATGATATCAACTTACGTCATCAGACACGAACAGATAAACATCAACCTGGTTGGCCACTTTCCACATAGGAAGGTGAGGTGGAAAGCACTCATTGGACATAAGGAAAAGAAATAGGGATTGGCCTGGTAGAGTGTCGGGGAGTGATGAGGTAGTTAACCTAGGATATAAAAGACAGAGTGAGACACGTGGACGGGTGTTTGCCGCATATTCCTCCTGAGGACGGCGCAGGTGCGCCGAAACTAGTAGAGGAGGCAAATTTCAGATTTTAATCTATTTCACAGATTCCATTTGTTTGGGTACTGCAGACCCATAAGACAGCAAACTACTGGGTTAATCCCAGAATTCATTACTTATCTGGAACTGTGAAATTTGGGGTTTTAATCATTTGTCATCATTTTATATAATAATATAATAAAAGTTATATTTTATTTTGGGGGGTTTACCCTATAGGGATTTGTGCTCTGGGCTTCGGCCCCGGGTTTGTGTAATGTATATTAGTGGGATCCCTAACCCACCCAGGGGTTCTTTTTGTGGTGGACATAGAACAGATCAGTATTATCGGTCATCTCCTGCTCTGGTCTGCTCGATCACAGACCAGAGCAGGAGACGCCGGGAGCCACACGGAGCCTCCGTGCGGCGTTATGAATGATCGGATCCCCGCAGCAGCGCTGCGGGCGATCCGATCGTTCATTTAAATCGCGAACTGCCGCAGATGCCGGGATCTGTATTGATCCCGGCACCTGAGGGGTTAATGGCGGACGCCCGCGAGATCGCGGGCGTCGGCCATTGCCGGCGGGTCCCTGGCTGCGATCAGCAGCCGGGATCAGCCGCGCATGACACGGGCATCGCTCCGATGCCCGTGGTTATGCTTAGGACGTAAATGTACGTCCTGGTGCGTTAAGTACCACCTCACCAGGACGTACATTTACGTCCTGCGTCCTTAAGGGGTTAAACACCCGCAATTTCTCTATGGGGGGTCCCATCATATCAATATTGATCACAGCATCTGAAGGGTTAATGGTAGGCATCATTGATTGCTGATGTCCGCATTTACCAGTGGCTCTACAGTTGCTGATAACTGAGACCCATGGTTTATGATGCAAGCGCAGCTGCAAACGCTGCATTGATCATATACGCCACAGGTGTACATGTATGCCCTGGTGCGCTAAGTACCAGGCAGCGAGGGTGTACATTTACTTCCTGCGTCCTCTATGGGTTTACTAGTTGCAAATGTCATAGCTGTAATATCCCATTTTTATAATAAATCCATTTTGGACATTTTTCTAACCCCTTGAGGACCAAGCCCATATTCACCTAAAGGACCAGAGTGTTTTTTGCACATCTGACCACTGTCACTTTAAGCATTAATAACTCTGGGATGCTTTAACTTATGAATTTGACTCAGAGATTGTTTTCTCATATTCAACTTTAAAATAGTGGTACATTTTTTCCTATACTTGCATAATTTTTTTAGTGAAAAATTCCCAAATTTCATGAAAATTTAGAAAATTTTGCATTTTTCTAACTTTGAAACTCTCTGCTTGTAAGGAAAATAGACATTCCAAATAAATAATATATTGATTCACATATGCAATATGTCTACTTTATGTTTGCATCATCAAGTTGACATGTTTTTACTTTTGGAAGATATTGGAGGGCTTCAAAGTTCAGCAGCAAATTTCTTCAAATTTTTCACAACATTTTCAAAATAGGAATTTTCCCAAGACCAGTTTTGAAGTGAATTTGAAGGGCCTTTATATTAGAAATACCCTATAAATGACCCCATTAAAAAACTGCACCCCTCAAAGTATTCAAAATGACATTCAATCAGTGTGTTAACCCTTCACTAGCAGCAAAGTGAAGGAGAAAAATTAAAATTAGAATTTTCTACATTTGCATGTTCTTGTAGACCCAGTTTTTGAATTTTTACAAAGGGAAAAGGGAGAGAAATCCCCCCAAAATGTGTAACCTAATTTCTCTTGAGTTAGTATATACCTCATATGGGGATGTAAAATTTTTGGTGGGTGCAGTAGAGGGCTCAGAAGGGAAGGAGCGACAATGGAATTTTAGAGAGTGAGTTTTTCTTAAATGGTATTTGGGGGGCATGTCACATTTAGGAAGCCTCTATGGTGCCACAACAGAAACAAAAACACATGGCATACTATTTGGGATACTACACCCCTCAAGGAACGTAACAAGTGGCACAATGAGCCTTAACACCCCACAGGTGTTTGACAACTTTTAGTTAAAGTTGGATATGTAAATTAAATTTTTTTTCACTAAAATGCTGGTTCTCCCCCAAATTTTACATTTTTGCAAGGGGGTATAGGAGAAAATGCCCCACAAAATTTGTAACTAGTGATGTCGCGAACATAAAATTTTCGGTTTGCAAACGGCGAACGCAAACTTCCGCAAATTTTCGCGAACCGGCGAACCGGGCAAGCCGCCATTGACTTCAATGGGCAGGCGAATTTTAAAACCCACAGGGACTCTTTCTGGCCACAATAGTGATTTAAAAGTTGTTTCAAGGGGACTAATACCTAAACTGAGGCGTGCTGGAGGGGGATCCATGGCAAAACTCCCATGGAAAATTACATAGTTGATGCAGAGTCTGGTTTTAATCCATAAAGGGCATAAATCACCTATTATTCCTAAATTCCTAAAGGGCTATAGTCCCCTTTAGGCAGCACATAGAGCCCCCCTTTAGGCATCACGTAGTTAGATCCCCCCTTTAGGCAGCACATAGATTCCCCCATATTAGGCAGCACATAGGTAGAGCCTCCCTTTAGGCAGCACATAGAGCCCCCTTTAGGCAGCACATAGTTAGATCCCCCCTTTAGGCATCACATAGTTAGATCCCCCCTTTAGGCAGCATATAGATTCCCCCATGTTAGGCAGCACATAGTTAGAGCCCCCCTTTAGGCAGCACATAGAGCCCCCTTTAGGCAGCACATATTTAGATCCCCCCTTTAGGCAGCACATAGATTCCCCCATATTAGGCAGCATATAGTTAGAGCCCCCCTTTAGGCAGCACTTGTTTTATTTCACAGCCAAAAAAAGGGTATTTTTTTTATTTTATTTGAACAACTGTCACACCAAATGTGATTTGCACTAGTGTGACAATGAGCAAAAAAGGCTGCCAGCGGAGTTCCCCTTTTAAGCAGAGGTCCCCAACCTTGGTGCCTCCAGCAGTTGCAAGACACACAGACTGAACTTATAGCCCTTTTAATACTGTAGTAAGTTGCTTGACTTCAATGGGCAGGCAAATTTTAAAACCCACAGGGACTCTTTCTGGCCACAATAGTGATTTAAAAGTTGTTTCAAGGGGACTAATACCTGGACTGTGGCGTGCTGGAGGGGGATCCATGGCAAAACTCCCATGGAAAATTACATAGTTGATACAGAGTCTGGTTTTAATCCATAAAGGGCATAAATCACCTATTATTCCTAAATTATTTGAAATAACGTGCTTTAGTCCCCTTTAGGCAGCACATAGAGCCCCCCTTTAGGCATCACATAGTTAGATCCCCCCTTTAGGCAGCACATAGATTCCCCCATATTAGGCAGCACATAGGTAGAGCCTCCCTTTAGGCAGCACATAGAGCCCCCTTTAGGCAGCACATAGTTAGATCCCCCCTTTAGGCATCACATAGTTAGATCCCCCCTTTAGGCAGCACATAGATTCCCCCATGTTAGGCAGCACATAGTTAGAGCCCCCCTTTAGGCAGCACATAGAGCCCCCTTTAGGCAGCACATATTTAGATCCCCCCTTTAGGCAGCACATAGATTCCCCCATATTAGGCAGCACATAGTTAGAGCCCCCCTTTAGGCAGCACTTGTTTTATTTCACAGCCAAAAAAAAGGTATTTATTTTATTTTATTTGAACAACTGTCACACCAAATGTGATTTGCACTAGTGTGACAATGAGCAAAAAAGGCTGCCAGCGGAGTTTCCCTTTTAAGCAGAGGTCCCCAACCTTGGTGCCTCCAGCAGTTGCAAGACACACGGACTGAACTTATAGCCCTTTTAATACTGTAGTTAGTTGCTTGAAGGAACTTAAGTTTTACACTGGAGTACCCCTTTTAACCAGCGGTCCCCTCCCAACCAGGGTGCCTCCAGCTGTTGCAAGACACACGGACTGAACTTATAGCCCTTTTAAAACTGTAGTTAGTTGCTTGAAGGAACTTAAGTTTTACACTGGAGTACCCCTTTTAACCAGCGGTCCCCTCCCAACCAAGGTGCCTCCAGCTGTTGCAAGACACACAGACTGAAATTATAGCCCTTTTAATACTGTAGTTAGTTGCTTGAAGGAACTTAAGTTTTACACTGGAGTACCCCTTTTAACCAGCGATTCCCTCCCAACCAGGGTGCCTCCAGCTGTTGCAAGACACACAGACTGATATTTGAGCCCTAAAAAGGGCTTTTTTGGGTGCTGTCCTTAAAGCAGATGTTAGACTAGTGCTTTAGGAGTAAAGTGGACCCAGAATACACCACCTAGCAGCAACCTAGCAATCGCTTTCCCTATTACAGCAGGAGCAGCTTCTCTGTCCCTCCACTTTCTAAGCCTGCAGCATGCCGAATGAAGGTAAAATGGCGTCCGTGCAGGAGGTAGGAGGGTCTGGAAGGGAGGGACGGCTGCTGATTGGCTGTAATGTGTCTGCTGACTCTGACTCACAGGGTCAAAGTTTACTGCAATGTTAAAGTATAGGGGGCGAATCGAACTTCACATATGTTCGCCCGGCGATGCGAACGCAAACATGCTAAGTTCGCTGGGAACTGTTCGCCGACGAACAATTCGCGACATCTCTATTTGTAACCCCATCTCTTCTGAGTATGGAAATACCCCATGTGTGGACATCAAGTGTACTGCGGGCGAACTACAATGCTCAGAAGAGAAGGAGTCACATTTGGCATTTGGAAAGCAAATTTAGCTGAAATGGTTTTTGGGGGGCATGTCACATTTAGGAAGTCCCTATGGTGCCAGAACTGCAAAAAAAAAAAAAAAGAAAGAAACCTACGTGGCATACAATTTTGGAAACTACACCCCTCAAGGAACATAACAAGGGGTACAATGAGCCTTAACACCCCACAGGTGTTTGACGAGGTGTTTGAGGTCTTTTTTTTACTTTTAACTCTTGTGAAAATGAAAAGTATGGGACAACACCAGCATCTTAGTGTAAAAAAAAGATTTTTTACAATAACATGCTGGAGTAGACACCAACTTTACCTTTTCATAAGGGGTAAAAGCCCCCAAAATTTGTTAGTCAATTTCTCCCGTGTACAGAAATACCCCATATGTGGCATTAAACTGTTGCCTTGAAATACGACAGGGCTCCGAAGTGAGAGAGCATGATGCACATTTGAGGCCTAAAGAAGGGATTTGCATAGGGACAGACCCGGATGCAAGAATTAGAATTTCCTCTGATATCAAAAATACCTTACAGCAGTGTTTCCCAAACAGGGTGCCTCCAGCTATTTCAAAACTCCCAGCATGCCTGGAAAGTCAATGGCTGTCTGGCAATACTGGGAGTTGTTGTTTTGCAACATCTGGAGGTTCTCTTTTGGAAACAGTGTTGTACGAGACATTTTTTATTTTTATTTGGGGGGGGGACTGTGTAGGGGTATGTGTATATATGTAGTGATTTACCCTTTATTATGTGTTATAGTGTGGTGTAGTGTTTTTAGGGTACATTCACACGGTGGGGGTTTACAGCGAGTTTACCGCTGGGAGTTTGAGCAAACCTCCAGCTGTTGCAAAACTACCACTACAAGCATGTCCTTTGGCTGTCCGTGCATGCTGGGGGTTGTAGTCATGCAACAGTTGGAGGCACACTGGTTGCAAAACACAGAGTTTGTTACTTAACTCAGTGTTTCACAACCAGTGTGCCTCCAGCGGTTGCTAAACTACAACTTCCAGCATGTATGGACTATGAGTGCATTCTAGGAGTTGTAGTATGCAACAGCTGGAGTCACACTGGTTGCAAAACGTAAAGTTTGTTACTTAACTCAGTGTTCCGCAACAAGTGTACCTACAGCTGTTGCAAAAATACAACTCCCAGCATGCCTAGACAGCCGAAGGACATGCTGGGAGTTGTAGCTATGCAACAACTGAGGAGAACAGTTTGGAGACTACTCTGTAGTAGTGTCCAAACTGTAGCCCTCCAGATGTTGCAAAACTTCAACTCCAAGCATGCCCAGACTGTCCAGGCATGCTGGGAGTTGTAGTTCTGCAACATCTGAAGGGCCAGATGTTACAGAACTACAACTCCCAGCATGCCTGGACTGTCTGGGCATGCTGGGAGTTGTAGTTTTGCAACATCTGGAAGGGATACAGTTTGGACACCATTGCACAGTGGTCTCCAAACTGTGGCCCTCCATATGTTGCAAAACTACAACTCCCAGGATATCCAGACAGCCTTTGGCTGTCTGGGCATGCTGGGAGTTTCAGTTTGGCAACTCCTAGAAGGCAGCAGTGAAGATCACTTACCACTGATCTTCACTGCTGCTTCCACCGCTGCCTCTGCCGCTCCTTACTGCTGCCGCTCCTGCTGCTGCCTGCTGCCGGTCCCCTCCTGCACGCCGGTACCCGCCACCTTCTTCCACCCTCAGTGCCCGGGCATCCAGGGATGGGAACTTTAACCCCACCCCCAACTGCCATTGGTCGGTTAGTCCTAACCGACCAATGGCAGGGGATAGGAGGAGATGGAACCCTTGCCACCTCGCTCCTATCCCTCAGGATGATCAGGGCTGTCTCTGACAGCTCCAATCATCTCTATTTTCCGGTCACCAGAGACCCGATCAGCATGGAATCGCCGCAAATCCCGCAAGTCGCATGCTATTGGTAAGTCACTTACTGACTGGCCAATGACAACGATCAGCAGCAGAGGACCATTCTGATTGGTCCCCAGCTGCATAGTAACATCGGTCAGCTGTTCAGAAGAGCTGTGATGACGTTTCTATCACCATGCCACAGGACATGGTAATAGAAAATGTATAGGATGTGTATGAACGTCCATTTGCGTTAAGTGACAGGAAAAAAGGATGTTCATACACGTCCATTTGTGGGAAGGGGTTAAATTTGTGACTCAATTTCAATCCAGTCTTAAACACAGGATTCTGTTGCTCAGGAGAGGTCCAGTGGTCTAGACCCCTGTGATCAGTCTGATGGTTGTCTTACGTTATGTTTCCTTACTGGCATGATGCAACATTATAATTTGTTTTTGAGGCTACTTGTACAATACCCTTGATTTTTATGGGCCCTTGTCTTCACCTTATATTTTATATGTATTCATATTGTTTTAAAAATTGAGAAAAGATAGTACGCTAGGCCTTCAAAATAATTTTACACTTGCTAATTCATAACTGATCACCTCACCTGTGTGATATCTCAACATAATGTTAGTTATGAAACATGTTTTTTTCATGTTATTGGTTGTGTTTTTCATGTTGTTGGTTGTGTTTGTGTTTTATCGTTACTGACTGTTACTAGAAGATGGCGATTAGTAAGAGACCGATTCTGCAAGACAGTAACCAGGCCAAAGTCGGAGTGGAGCTAAAACAAAGAAATATTGTTATTTTGATCAGGTTATCTTTCTGGTCCTATGCAGAGATATGGGGTTTCCCTTATAACTTTACTATGGCTCCATGTTTTAACCAGTTATATTTTTTAATGTTTGCATATTGTAACAAGCAGATATGCATACTTACGCCACCACATTTAATTTTAGGACAGATAGCAACCTAGAATTCTACTCTGGGGATAAAGATGTGGATGTAAGCCAGAGACCAGCAGCCCAATCTTCACCACTTATTTCAAACACTTTAAAATGCCACCACCACGGATGATGCTCTGTTTAGTCTCAATTAAGAGGACAGTAAGTCTGAACCTATTCCTGCATCATCAGAACCACCTCAACCCATGGCTGGATCAGCAGACAACCAAAGGAATAGTGAAGTTCATAGTCCTAGCGGGTTACAATACAAAACATCTGGCACGGAAAGTCTGCTGTGTGAACAATGCCACAGAGTCCCACTGAAATCAACGGGACTCTAAGGCTAAGTTTCCACTTGTTTTTTTTTTTTTTTGAAAAACGCAAAGAAAAACGCCAATTCTGCCGCATGGCGTTTTTTTGGTCAAAAAATGCTGCGGCCAGATGTTAGCTGTAAGTCAATGAGAAATCTCAAATTTCGAATTCCACTTTGCGTTTTTTCACTTTGGCGTTTTTTTAATCCTTTTGGCGTTTTTTCACTTTTTCTGTGTTTTTTTCCGCTCTTTGGCGTTTTGAAAAAAACACGCTGTAGCTCCCTCAAACCGGCTTATTTTTTTGTCAAAATCATGGCGTTTTGCTCCAATAGAAGACTATGGGAGTGAGAAAACGCCAAGAAAAACGCTATGTGGATTTTAACTTTGGCGTTTTTGCAGGGGGTTTTTAATCTTTTTTGGACTTTAGCGATCCAAAAAAGTGATGTAGATAGCTGTTTTTAATAAAATTTCGTAGGGTACCCTTAAAAAAATGTTTCAAAAATATACAGTAGTGAAGGAAAAAATTGTATCTAATGAAATGTATATTATTGAAAAAAAAAAAAAAAGCTATTACTTTTTAAACAGGGATCAATTTATGTGTGCGGGAAAATAAAAATGTAGCCGACAATTATAAAAATGTATTATGTGTGTGTGTTTTTCACTTTTTTGCTTTATTTTTTTTAGTTAGTACTACTACTCCCAGCATGGAACACACTGTTCCACGATGGGAGTAGTACTACCTGTACTAATAGACAGATCGCCCGCTGCGATGTTTATGTATAATATATAGATGCGGCCGCTCTTCTATGGTCCCCTGCCCTGACGTATATTTACACTTATTCATATTTCCCGCAGAGCTGTGATTGGCCAGATGGTTCCAGCCAATCACAGCTCTCTGTGAGAAATAGGAATATGTGTATATATACGGCCGTGTAGGGGACCATAGGAGAGCGGCCGCCGCATCTATACATTATACAGGAGCATCACAGCGGGTGTCAGGAGTGATACCCACAGTGATCTTTCCATAACTACAAGTACTACTACTCCCCACATGGAGCACACTCTGCCTCATGCTGGGAGCTGTAGTACCTGCATTAATAGACAGATCAAAGCGGGTGTCAGAAGTTACACTCGCTGCGATCTGTCTATTAATACAGGTACTACAGCTCCCAGCATGGAGCAGAGTGTGCTCCATGTTGGGAGTAGTAGTGCCTGCTTAAGGACACATCACAGTGGATGTCACTACTGACACCCTCTGTGATCGCCCTGTCTATAGCAGAGATGGAGCGGCTGTATACATCGCTCACATCCATGCTCTGCACTATACTCAGGGCCGGCCACTCATTCATTCATCTTTTCCTCAGAGCTGTGATTGGCTGCAACCATCTGGCCAATCACAGCTCTGGGCAGAAAATATGAATTTCTGTTGACATCAGTGGCCGGAGTATAGTGCAGAGAGGCGAGCGATGTATATACCCGCTCGCTTCTCTACTATATTATGGACGATATATGTCTATAGTACAGGTACTATCACTCCATGCTGGGAGTAGTAGTACTACATAAAAAATGTTAAAAATGTATTTTAAAAAAAGTGAAACACACACTTTATTAAAAAATAATAAAAATTGGGTTATAAAATATATACATTGCGTTTAATAAAAAAAATTCCATCACTGCTGCATCCTTTTTTTTTTTTAGGTACCTAAGAAATTTTGGGTACCAAAAAAAAAAACACCAAGGTGCAATTTCCACACAAATGAAAAAAGCGCCGTAAAAAACGCCAGAAAAAACGCAAGAAAAAACGCATGATGACGTCACTTGCACTGGCGATTTTTCAGGCATTTTTTTAATCCCTAAAAATGCAGTGCAAAAAACCAAGTGGAGACTTAGCCTAAGGCAGCAGAATGTCTGTGCAGAATATTCAGTGCGGACATTCCGCATAATTTAGGCCCGTGTTAACATAGCCTCAGACACTTGAAAGAAGTCAGCAAGTTTGTGATGAGGGGCAACATCAACAATGTCATCCATGTGATATTTATATTAGACAAAACAATGATGCAACAAGGAAAGGAGGTAGAACAACAGCTTTTTTTCTTTTTTTTTTTGGCGATAGGCTGAGTGGCATTGTGAGAACGCTTCAAGACACAAAATTCTTCACTACACCGGCACCTGCTGCCAGGGCCGAAAACGTCACACTGCAAGTCAGCCTATCGCCGGCCGAGTCAGGACTTCGCTGCGGCCGGTGATTGGCTGAGCGCAGTATGACTCGCCGACCACCGGCAACCAGGAGGGGATCGAGGCGGAGACTGGAGTGTGTTACCGGAGGCACCGGGGGAGCGAAGGAAGGGATGTATCGATTTATTCTTTTACTGCTGGCAGTATGGACGATAATTTTTGTATTCTGGAATACTTCTTTAAAAAAATCTTAATCCTTTCCTATTGGTTGCTAGAGATGTTGCTAACCTCTGACAACTGTATTTGCATACTTCTCATTGGCCCACAAGCTAAAATAAGGGAGGGATCAGTGTTGATATTCGCAAATTTTTCGCATATGCGCATATTTGCCTTCTTTGGACCACAAGCTGGAAGGCCCCATGAATAAGGCCCATTTGTAGGGCCAAAACGCGTCACTCTTGTCCATGTTGTCGTACCACAGTTGATTTTGCAATAAAGTAGCTCCGTTCTTCACCTACCTGCGCTGGACATCTCTTCCTTAGCTGTATACAGCATATGGAAAAATAAGAAATATATTCCAGGTCACAAAAGGAAACATTTTAAACATACCTATTTTGTTATGATAAAATGAAAAGATTCACTACAAAGTAAAATTGGTTGAGCTGGGGGGGTTAACTTTCGTTTTCCCCTTCCTGCCCACCCACAATAGGCGGGGCAGAACGGGGAACAGAAGGAGATCAGCGCCGAAGATCCGCTTACCGATCCGGGCGGGCGTCGGAGGCTGCGGGCGACGAAGATTGGCGGGCGGCGATGACGTACGGAAGCCGGTGAGTTGCCTAGCAACATTCGGAGGGTACAGTTTGAGAACATTATACAGTGGTCTCTAACTGTAGCCCTCCAGATGTTGCAAAACTACAACTCCCAGCATGCCCAGACAGCTGTTTGGTCATGCTGGAATATGTAGTTTTGCAACAGCTGGAGGGCTACAGTTAGAGACCACTATACAGTGATTTCTAAACCGTATTCTTCCAGATCTTGCAAAACTACAACTCCTAGCATGCCCAAACAGCTGTTTGCTGTCTGGGCATGCTGGGATTTGTAGTTTCGCAACAGCTGGAGGACCACAGTTTGGAGATCACTTTGCAGTGTTCTCTAAAACTGTAGCCCTCCAGATGTTGCAAAACTGCAAATCCCAGCATGCACAGACATCAAACAGCTGTCTCGGCATGCTGGGAGTTGTAGTTGTGTACCTCCAACTATTGCATAACTACATCTCTATATAGCCAAAAACAAAGAGACCCACAATACTAATGTTATTTCAAAAAGTATGACAATCTTTATTAGACAATATAAAACAAACAATTAAAAATAATTAAAAGGCAGAGGATAACCTTAGGCAGGAGACAACAAGTGCCAGTGAACCTGGTATGGGCAATGTAGGTATTCAGTCAAGAGCATATACAATGTAAAACTAGCACGGCTGCAAACTCGTAATATAGTATAATATAGATATAAAATCTAACATACATCAGTATAACATGGGGAGCAGCAATGCAGTGTAACAGACATAAATAGGGACCCAAGATGAGTATTGTTGTATATTGGTACCCCCGGGACCTACATACGGTGCTTAATGTTTGCCGTGTTGTTGTTTGGCTAAAATAACTACATCTCCCAGCATGCCCTTCGGCGATCAGTACATGCTGGGAGTTATAGTTTTCCAACAGCTGGAGGCACACTGGTTGGAAAATACTAAGTTAGGTAACAGAACCTAACTGAAGGTTTTCCAACCAGTGTGCCTCCAGCTGTTGCAAAAGAAAAACTCACAAGCATGCATGGTCTGTCAGTACATGCTGGGAGTTGTAGTTTTGAAACAGCTGGAGGTTTGCCCCCCCATGTGAACGTACAGGGTACATTCACACAGGCAGGTTTACAGTAAGTTTCCTGCTTCAAGATTGGGCTGCAGCAAATTTTTCGCCGCAGCTCAAACTCCTAGTGGGAAACTCACCGTAACACGCCAGTGCGAATGTACATTAAAAACACTACACTACACTAACACATAATAAAGAGTAAAACACAACATATACACCCCCTTACACTGTCCCCCTCCCAATAAAAATTAAAAACATATTGTATGGCAGTGTTTCCAAAACGAAGCCTCCAGCTGTTGCAAAACAACAACTCCCAGCATTTCCGGACAGCCACTGAGTGTCCAGGCATGCTGGGAATTTAGCAATAGCTGGAGGCACCCTGTTTGGGAATCACTGGTGTAGAATACCCCTATGTCCACCCCTATGCAATCCCTAATTTAGTCCTCAAATGCGCATGGCGCTCTCTCACTTCAGAGCCCTGTCATATTTCAAGGAAACAGTTTAGGGCCACATATGGGGTATTTTTGTACTCGGGAGAAATAGCACTACAAATTTTGGGGGGCTTTTTCTCCTTTTACCCCTTATGAAAAGGAAAAGTTGGGGGCTACACCAGCCTGTTAGTGTAAAATAAATAAAAAAATTTACACTAACATGCTGGTGTTGTCCCATACTTTTTATTTTCACAAGCGGTAAAAGGAAAAAAAGACCCCCCCAAATTTGTGACGCAATTTCTCCAGAGTACGGAAATACCACATATGTGGGCATAAAATGCTCGGCGGGCGAACAACAAGGCTCAGGAGTGAGAGCGCACCATGTATATTTGAGGCCTAAATTGGTGATTTGCACAGGGGTGACTGATTTTACAACAGTTCTGACACAAACGCAAAAAAATAAATGTGACCCCATTTTGGAAGCGACACCCCTCGCGTAATGTAATAATTGGTACAGTGAGCATTTACGCGCCACAGGGGTCTGACAGATTTTTGGAACAGTGGTCCGTGAAAATGAAAAATGTAATTTTTCATGTGCACAGCCCACTGTTCCAAAGATCTGTCAAACGCCAGTGGGGGGGTCCACTGTTCTGGCACCATGGGGGGCTTTGTAAACGCACATGGCCCCTGACTTCCATTCCAAACAATTTTTTTCCCAAAAGCTCAATGGCGCTCCTTCTCTTCTGAGCATTGTAGTGCGCCCGCAGTGCACTTGACGTCCACACATGGGGTATTTCCATACTCAGAAGAGATGAGGTTACAAATAAGGCTCACTGGACCCCTTGTTACGTGCCTTGAGGGGTGTAGTTTCCAAACTAGTATGCCATATGTTTTTTTTTTTTTGCTGTTCTGGCACCATAGGGGCTTCCTAAATGTGACACACCCCCAAAAAAACATTTCAGAAAAACTTTCTCTCCAAAATCCCTCTGTCGCTCCTCCCCTTCTGAGCCCTCTACTGCGCCGGCCGAACACTTGACATACACATATGAGGTATTTTCTTACTTGAGAGAAATTGGGTTACACATTTTAGGAAGATTTCTCTCCTTTTACCCCTTGTAAAAATTCAATAACTGGGTCTACAAGAACATGCGAGTGTAAAAAATGAAGATTTTGAATTTTCTCCTTCAATTTGCTGCTATTCCTGTGAAACACATAAAGGGTTAACAAACCTATGGAATGTGAAGGGGTGCAGTTTTTATAATGGGGTCATTTGTGGGGTATTTCTAATAAGAAGGCCCTTCAAATCCACTTCAAAACAGAACTGGTCCCTGAAAAATTTCGATTTTGAAAGTTTTGTGAAAAATTGGAAAATTGGTGCTGAACTTTGAAGCCCTCTGGTGTATTCCAAAAGTAAAAACATGTCAACTTTATGATGCAAACATAAAGTAGACATATTGTATTAGTGAATCAAAATATAATTTATTTGGAATATTCATTTTCCTTGTAAGCAGAGAGCTTCAAAGTAAAAAAAAATGCAAAGTTTTAAATTTTTTCATCAAATTTTGGAATTTTTCACCAAGAAATGATGCAAGTATCGACAAAATTTTACCCTTAACATAAAGTAGAATATGTCACGAAAAAACAATCTCGGAATCAGAATGAAAGGTAAAAGCATCCCAGAGTTATTAATGCTTAAAGTGAAAGTGGTCAGATGTGCAAAAAATGGCCGTGTCCTACAATGAAAATTTGCTGGGTCCTTAAGGGGTTAACCCCTTAAGGACTCAGGGTTTTTCCGTTTTTGCACTTTCGTTTTTTCCTCCTTACCTTTTAAAAATCATAACCCTTTCAATTTTCCACCTAAAAATCAATTTTTTGGCTTATTTTTTGCGTCACCAATTCTACTTTGCAGTGACATTAGTCATTTTACCCAAAAATGCACGGCGAAACGGAAAACAAAATCATTGTGCGACAAAATCGAAGAAAAAACGCCATTTTGTAACTTTTGGGGGCTTCTGTTTCTACGCAGTGCATATTTCGGTAAAAATGACACCTTATCATTATTCTGTAGGTCCATACAGTTAAAATTATACCCTACTTATATAGGTTTGATTTTGTCGTACTTCTGAAAAAAAATCATAACTACATGCAGGAAAATGTATACGTTTAAAATTTTTATCTTCTGACCCCTATAACTTTTTTATTTTTCCACGTACAGGGCAGTATCAGGACTCTTTTTTTGCGCCGTGATCGGTATGATTTTTGTTTTGATCGGACTTTTTGATCACTTTTTATTCATTTTTTAATGGTATAAAAAGTGACCAAAAATGCGCTTTTTTTGACTTTGGAATTTTTTTGCGCGTACGCCATTGACCGTGCGGTTTAATTAATGATATATTTTTACGCACGCGGTGATACCACATATGTTTATTTATTTTTTTTTTTACACTGTTTTATTTTTTTTTTATGAGAAAAGGGGGGTGATTCAAACTTTTATTAGGGAAGGGGTTAAATGACCTTTATTAACACTTTTTTTTTACATTTTTTTTGCAGTGTTATAGGTCCCATAGGGACCTATAACACTGCACACACTGATCTTTTACACAGTTCACAGGCGTGTATTAACACGCCTGTGATCAGTGTTATCGGCGCTTGACTGCTCCTGCCTGGATCTCAGGCACGGAGCAGTCATTCGTCAATCGGACACCAAGGAGGCAGGTAAGGGCCCTCCCGGTGTCCTGTAAGCTGTTCGGGATGCCGCGATTTCACCGCGGCGGTCCCGAACAGCCCGACTGAGCAGCCGGGTCACTTTCACTTTCACTTTAGAAGCGGCGGTCAGCTTTGACCGCCGCTTCTAAAGGGTTAATACAGCACATCTGCGATCGGCGATGTGTGGTATTAGCCGCGGGTCCCGGCCGTTGATGAGCGCCGGGACCGACGCGATATGATGCGGGATCACGGCGCGATCCCGCTTCATATCGCGGGAGCCGGCGCAGGACGTAAATAGACGTCCTGCATCGTTAAGGTGTTAAAGGGGTACTCCGGTGGAAAACTTTTTTTTTTTTTTTTAAATCAACTGGTGCCAGAAAGTTAAACAGATTTGTAAATTACTTCAATTAAAAAATGTAATCTTTCCAGTACTTATTAGCTGCTGAATACTACAATGGAAATTATTTTCTTTTTGGAACACAGTGCTCTCTGCTGAATCACGAGCACAGTGCTCTCTGCGGACATCTCTGTCCATTTTAGGAACTGACCAGATCAGTATATGTTTGCTATGGGGATTTTCTCCTACTCTGGACAGTTCTTAAAATGGACAGAGATGTCAGCAGAGAGCACTGTGCTCGTGATCTCAGCAGAGAGCTCTGTGTTCCAAAAAGAAAAGAATTTCCTCTGTAGTATTCAGCAGCTAATAAGTACTGGAAGGATTAAGATTTTTTAATAGAAGTAATTTACAAATATGTTTAACTTACTGGCACCAGTAGATTTAAAAAAAAAAAGAAAGTTTTCCACCGGTGTACCCTTTAAATGGATCAGTGGATGGTCAAATAGTAATAGTTAAAAGATGAGAAGGAAGAAACAAACACAAATACATGAAAATTGGCTTTGTCCTCAAGGCCAAAATGGGTTGTGGCCTTAAAGGGGTACTCCGCCCCTATCATAGGATAGGGGATAATACGTTTGATCACAGGGGGTCCGGCCGCTGGGATCCCCCATGATCTCTGGGCCGGCATTGCGGCGTTCTGAACACAGAAGCTTGTACTCTGACGGCTGGTACTCTGCTTTCATACGCCCTCCCATAGACTTGAATACCAGCCCGGAGATTGCGGGAGTCACAGAGGCCTATCCCCTTTGGATTGGGGATTATATGTAAAGGTGTGGCATACCCCCTTTAAGGGGTTAAAGAAAAGTAAAGGAGGACTTTAAGAGGACATGATAGTAGAGATGTCTGTTTTAGTAGGTTTCCACATTCCCCTATGACGTGGATATGGATGAATAATTGAATACTGGGTATTACCATTCCCTATGTTCATGTGGGTGCAGTTTTAATGCCTACAGCAATCTAAAATAAGGTGTACAGTAAGGCTGGATTGACATTGCTAGATTGAGATTCTCCAGTCAAATATATTCTGGTCGGAGAATCCGAGGGCTCCGGGGACCATGAGGACAATTCTGTCCCAACAGAAGGGCAATGGATTCCGCCAAAAGGTATGAGCAAGATCCTTCTTTTAGCGATGGAAGCTACACTGTAGTTCCAAAGTGGGGACTGTGCAGCGGAGTCCCATTGACAGCTATTTGCTTGTGTTAACATTATATTATATACTGTGGCCCTGATATATCAAAATGTAGGAGAGAAAATCTCACACAGCAGCCAATCACAGCTCAGTTTTCATATCTTAATGAGCTCTGGCAAAGTGAAAGCCGAGCTTTGATTGGTTGTTTTGGCGCACATTCTCCTGCATTATAAATGTTATTTTTGCCCCATGGCATTCATACCCAAGTGATATTGTTATTTGGTAGGTAACAGTTCCATTGGAATGCTGTATTGATAACAATATAGTAACATAGTTCATAAAATTGAAAAAAGACAAACTTATGAGGCTGATGTCAATTGCTCCATACTAGGGGAAATTGGCATGAATCCCTGGATCGACATTCTGTCCCTACAAATCTAGTAAACATAACCTGTAATGTCATTACTCTCCAGAAATGCGTCCACGCTCCTTTTGAAATGTTTTATTGAGTTCTCCATGACTACTTCCTCTGGCAGAGAGTTCCATAGTTCTTTTTTTACAGTAAAGAACCCTGTCTGTATTGGTGTAGAAACCTTCTTTCCTCTAGACATAGTTAACAAGTTGTTAACATTGTTATAGATACAGTCCTTGGTATAAATAAATCATGGGAGAGATCTCTGTACTGCCACCTGATAAATTTATAAGTAGTTATTAGGTTGCCCCTAAGCCTTCTTTTTTCTAATCTAAATAACCCTAAACCTGATAATCTTTCCGAGTACTGTAGTCCTCCCATTCCCTGTATTACTCTGGTTAAACCTTTTCCAGCTCCACTATATCTTTCTTGTACATTAGTGCTCAATGCTGTACACAATACTCCATGTGTGTGATTTGTACAGTGGTAGCATTATTCCTTGTCACGATCTAAAACTTATTGCCTTTCCTGCAGATAGGGAATACATTTTTGGGGAGGATATATCTCCTTTAAACCATTAAGGTCCATTTGTACCTTAAATGGGCACTGTCATGAAATCTAAAAATTGATATGTTGTAGTACTTAACCCCTTCCCGACCTATGACATACCTGTACGTCATGAGTGGCAAGGTGTTCCCGACCCATGACATACAGGTACGTCATGGATATTACTGCCGCTACTCGCGGCATCCCGCAGCGCCCGGAAAGATGGTGGCTATCACTGATAGCCAGCCATCTTACCGTGCGACCACGGGGGGTTTCGTCCCCCACCCCCCCCAGCCATCGCTGCTATCAGCTGGTCAAATCTGACTAGCTGATAGCAGCGTTTCGCTATGAAAATACTTAGCAGCGCGGTGTGTGAGTTCCGATCACGGGGATCGGGACACACACCGCTCTGCTAAGTGTCCCTGACCCGTCCCCCGGCATCACTTACCCGTCGGAGCGGTGTCCCGAGCGGTCCCGGCGTCCTCCGTGCGGTCCCGGCGTCCTCCGTGCGGTCCCGGCTGCGCTGCGTCCCGGAGGTGAGTTTCCGGCAGCAGTGCGGCATCTTCATTGGCAGCAGTGAGATCGTCGTAAAGCGATCTCACTGCTGCCTCTTAGAGTTTCAAAACTGCAACTCCCAGCATGCCCAGACAGCCTTTGGCTTTCTGGGCATGCTGGGAGTTGTAGTTTTACAACATCTGGAGGTCCACAGTTTGGAGACCACTGTATAATGGTCTCCAATCTGTGCTCTTCCAGATGTTGCAAAACTACAAATCTCAGCATGCTCAGTCTGTCCAGGCATGCTGGGAGTTGTAGTTCTCTAACATCTGGAAGAGCACAGATTGGAGACCATTATACAGTGGTCTCCAAACTGTGGACCTCCAGATGTTGCAAAACTACAACTCCCAGCATGCCCAGACTGCCCAAGCATGCTGGAAGTTGTAGTTCGGCAACATCTGATCCTTCAGATATTGCCGAACTACAACTTCCAGCATGCCTTGGCAGTCTGGGCATGCTGGGAGTTGTAGTTTTGCAACAACTGGAGGCACACTAGTTGGGAAACATTGTCCGTTTCCTACCTCAGTGCCTCCAGCTGTTGCAATTGTTGCAAAACTATAACTCCCAGCATGCACTGACAGACCATGCATGCTGGGAGTTGTAGTTTTGCAACAGCTGGAGGCACACTGGTTTGGAAACACTAAGTTTGGTTGCAAAACACTTGAAAGTTTATTACTTAACTTAGTGTTTCCAAACCAGTGTTCCTCCAGCTGTTGCAAAACTACAACTCCCAGCATGCACGGACAGCCAAAGGGCATGCTCGGAGTTTGCAACAGCTGGATGTTTGCCCCCTCCCCCCAATGTGAATGTACAGGGTACACTCACATGGGCGGAGGTTTACAGTGAGTGCTGCAAGTTTGAGATGGCGCAAATTTTGCGCTGCAGCTCAAACTTCCAGCGGCAAACTTGCTGTGAACCTCTGCCCATGTGACTGTACCCTAAAAACACTACACTACACTAACACTAACCTAAAATAAAAAGTAAAAAACACTACATATACACATACCCCTACACAGCCCCCCTCCCCCCAAAAAATGAAAAACGTCTGGTACGCTACTGTTTCCAAAACGGAGCCTCCAGCTGTTGCAAAATAATAACTCCCAGTATTGCCGGACAGCCATTGACTGTCCAGGCATGCTGGGAGTTTTGCAACAGCTGGAGGCACCCTGTTTGGGAATCACTGGCGTAGAATACCCCTATGTCCACCCCTATGCAAATCCCTAATTCAGGCCTCAAATGCGCATGGCGCTCTCTCACTTTGGAGCCCTGTCGTATTTCAGGGCAACAGTTTTGGGACACATATGGGGTATCGCCGTACTCGGGAGAAATTGCCTTACAAATTTTGGGGGGCTTTTTCTTCTTTAACCCCTTATGAAAAGGTGAAGTTGGGGTCTACACCAGCATGTTAGTGTAAAAAAATTAATTTTTTACACTAACATGCTGGTGTTGCCCTATACTTTTCATTTTCACAAGAGGTAAAAGGGAAAAAAGACCATCTAAATTTGTAACGCAATTTCTCCTGAGTACGGAGATACCTCATATGTGGGCGCAAAGTGCTCTGGGGGCGCACAACAAGGCCCAGAAGGGAGAGTGCACCATGTACATTTGAGGCGATTTGCACAGGGGTGGCTGATTGTTACAGCAGTTCTGACAAACGCAAAACAATAAATATCCACATGTGACCCCATTTTGGAAACTACACCCCTCACGGAAAGTAATAAGGGGTGCTTTGAGCATTTACACCCCACTGGCGTATGACAGAGTTTTGGAACAGTGGTCTGTGAAAATGAAAAATAAAATTTTTGATTTGCACAGTCCACTGTTTCAAATATCTGTCAAACGCCAGTGAGGTGTAAATGCTCACTGCACCCCTTATTAAATTCCATGAGGGGTATAGTTTCCAAAATGGGGTCACATGTGGGGGGGGTCCACTGTTCTGGCACCATAGGGGCTTCCTAAATGGGACATGCCCCCCAAAAACCCTTTCAGAAAAACTCACTCTCCAAAATCCCATTGTCG
Organism: Hyla sarda; assembly: GCF_029499605.1. Taxonomy (NCBI): domain Eukaryota; kingdom Metazoa; phylum Chordata; class Amphibia; order Anura; family Hylidae; genus Hyla; species Hyla sarda. Next base: position 310,815,434 of record NC_079192.1, read on the forward strand.
CTCCTTCCCTTCTGAGCCCTCTACTGCGCCCGCCGAACACTTTACATACGCATATGAGGTATTTCCTTACTCAAGAGAAATTGGGTTACCAATTTTAGGGTGATTTCTCTCCTTTTACCCCTTGTAAAAATTCAAAAAATGGGTCTACAAGAAAATGCGAGTGAAAAAAATGAAGATTTAGAATTTTCTCCTTCAATTTGCTGCTATTCCTGTGAAACACCTAAAGGGTTAAAACACTTACTGAATGTAATTTTGAATACTTTGGGGGGTGCAGTTTTTATAATGGGGTCATTTATGGGGTATTTCTAATATGAAGACCCTTAAAATCCACTTCCAACCTGAACTGGGCGCTGAAAAATTACGATTTTGAAAATCTTGAGAAAAATTGGAAAATTGCTGCGGAACTTTGAAGCCCTCTGGTGTCTTCCAAAAGTAAAAACTTGTCAATTTTTTAATGCAAACACAAAGTAGACATATTGTATATGTGAATCAATATGTAATTTATTTGGAATATCCATTTTCCTTTCAAGCAGAGACTTTCACAGTTAGAAAAATGCTAAATTTTCAAAATTTTCATGAAATTTTTAGATTTTTTACCAAGAAAGGATACAAATATCAGTGAATTTTTACCGATAACATAAAGTAGAATATGTCACGAAAAAACATTCTCGGAACCAGAATGATAAGTAAAAGCATTCCAGAGATATTAATGTTTAAAGTGACAGTGGTCAGATTTTCAAAAAATGCCCAGGTCATGAAGGTGAAAATGGGCTGGGTCATGAAGGGGTTAAGTACTACAACATATCTCTAATATACTTTAATTAAAAAAAGTGATTTTAAACAAGTTTAAAATCACTTTTAAATTCGGCCACTAGGGGTCGCCCTCCTAGTGGCCGAATGCATTCTGCAGTGACGTCACTACTGGATTTCGACTCATTTCAGCCTGGCAATGAGTCGAAATCCAGTCACTCCGGTGCTCGCTCGCGCCTGTCAATCAGACAGGCGAGAGCGAGCACGCTGATAGCTGGGGCTGCGCGCCCCCCCCCCCGTTACCCTGTCCGGAGGCCGTTACCCTGTCCGGAGGCATCTCATTGATCCTCCGGTAAGTCTTCACCACTGGAGGAATGGGGTGGGGGAAGCGGGGTTCGGGGGAGCGCCGCCGTTCAGCACTAGAGGTATGGGGGTGGGGAGCGGGGTTCGGGAGAGCGCCGCCGCCGCCGCTGCTGCTGCTGCTGCTCCCGAAATAGCACTGCTGCGCTAATAAAGTTATTGTTTTCACCACAGGGTGCCTCCAGCTGTTTCACCACTACAACTCCCAGAATGCCCTGACAGCCAGTAGATGTCAGGGCAAGCTGGGAGTTGTAGTGGTGAAACAGCTGGAGGCACCCTGTATAGTGAGCTAAGGGCAGAAGTGCCGGCCCCAGCAGGCATCAGTGACGTGGTGCCTGCTGGGGAAGTCTGCCTGGTAGTGAGCACACTACCAGGCAGACAAAAAGGGATTTTAATATAGTAAAAAAAAAATGTAAAGGGAGGGAGGGGGTTAGGGAGAGATGGGCAATAGGCAGGGACAGAAAGAAAGAAAAAATGGATGGTGGGAGCTACCCTTTAAGGACCCGGACATTTTTTGAACATCTGACCACTGTCACTTTAAACATTAATAACTCTGGAATGCTTTTACTTTTAATTCTGATTCCAAGATAGTTTTTTCGTGACATATTCTACTTTATGATAGTGGTGACATTTTGTCGATACTTGCATCATTTCTTGGTGAAAAATTCCCAAATTTGATGAAAAAATTGAAAATTTTGCATTTTTTTTTACTTTGAAGCTCTCTGCTTATAAGGAAAATGGACATTCCAAATAAATTATATATTGATTCACCTATACAATATGTCTACTTTAAGTTTGCATCATAAAGTTGACATGTTTTTACTTTTGGAAGACATCAGAGGGCTTCAAATTTCAGCAGCAATTTTAAAATTTTTCACAAAATTTTCAAAATCGGAATTTCTCAGGGACCAGTTCAGTTTTGAAGTAGATTTGAAGGGCCTTCATATTAGAAATACCTCACAAATGACCCCATTATAAAAACTTCACCCCTCAAAGTATCCAAAATGACATTCAGTAAGTGTGTTAACCCTTTAGGTGTTTCACAGGAATAGCAGCAAAGTGAAGGAAAAAATTCAAAATCTTCATTTTTTACACTCGCATGTTCTTGTAGACCCAGTTTTTGAATTTTTACAAGTGGTAATAGGAGAAAAAAGCCCGCCAAAATTTGCATCCCAATTCCTCTCGAGTAAGGAGATAACTTATATGTGTATGTCAAGTGTTCGGAGGGCACAGTAGAGGGCTCAGAAGGGAAGGAGCAACAATGGGAACAGCAGAAAACCCCACATGGCATACCATTTTGGAGACTACACCCCTCAAAGCACCTAACAAGGGGTCCAGTTAGCCTTAACACCCCACAGGTGTTTGACGACTTTTCGTTAAAATCGGATGTGTAAATGATAAAATACATTTTTCACTAAAGTGTAGTTTTTCCCCAAGTTTACCATTTTTACAAAGGGTAATGGGAGAAAATGCCCCCCAAATGTTGTAACCCCATCTCTTCTGAGTATGGAAATACCCCATGTTAGGACGTAAAGTGCTCTGCCGACGAACTACAATGCTCAGAAGAGAAGGAGTCACATTTGGCTTTTGGAAAGCAAATTTAGCTGAAATGGTTTTTTGGGGGCATGTCGCATTTAGGAAGCCTCTATAGTGCCAGAACAGCAAAAAATACCCACATGGCATACTATTTTGGAAACTACACCCCTGCCACCTCACTCCTATTCCTTCAGGGGGATTGTGGGTGTCTTAGACAACCGTGATCCCCCTTATATTCCAGGTCACCGGGTCACCATCGCCACGGAATGACCCGGAATCGGTGCAAATCGCAGGTGTGAATTCCCCTGCGATTTGCGCCGATCGCCGACATGGGGGGGGGTCTGATGACCCCCCTGGGCATTTGTGCGGGGTGGTATTCCCATGGGCATATGGATACGTCCTGGGTCCTTAAGTACCAGGAAGCCAGGACATATCCATATGCCCTAGGTCCTTAAGGGGTTAAATTTGTTGTTCACTTAAACCCCTAAGTCCAGTACAATGCCAATAGCCCCAAGTGTTTTCCTATTTAATACATCTTTCCAGCCTGGTTTTTCCTCCCCTGTGTGCATAGCCTTTACCTTACATTTATCAGTGTTAAGACTCATCTGCCACTTCTCAGCCCAAGCCTTTAACCCATCCAGATCCATTTCTAACTGTGCTCTGTCCTCTATTGTATTAACCATTTTACAGAGCTTAGTATCATCTGCAAGGATTGAAACTTTACTATACAATCCCTCTAGAAGACCATTAGTAAATATATTTAAAAAATGTTGCCCATGACCGATCCTCGGAGTACTCCACTAGTAACAGTCACCCATTCATAGAATGTACCATCAATAACTACGCTCTGAGGACTGATTACAAATGGGGTGCCGCGTGCAAGATCACGGGGGTCCCCTGCGGCGGGACTCCCACGATCAGGCATCTTATCCCCTATGCTTTGGATAGGGAATAAGATGTCTTAGCACCGGAGTACCCCTTTAAGCTAACAGGCCCATAATTCCCGGGGTTACTTTTTGACACCTTTTTAAATATTGGCACCATGTTTGCTATTTTTCAGTCCTATGAAATAGATCATGTCACTATAGAGTCCCTGAATATTAGAAATATGAGTCTATTACATTGTTTAACTTTCTTAGAATGCAGGGGTTAATGTCATCTGGACCTGGTGATTTGTCTATTTTTATTTTTTAGGCGGCACTGTACTTCTTCCTGGGTTAAACAAGTGACATGTAAGAAAAAGTTTACCTTATCTCACTGTACTAAACCTGGTATTTATTTTCCTCTGTGAACACGGTAGAGATAAATGTGTTTAATATATTTACTTTTTCCTCATTGCTCTCTATAATTCCTCCCTCATTACTTCTTAAAAGGCCAATGCTTTCAGTTTGAGCTTTTTTACTCTTTAATTTAGTTAAAGAACATTTTGGTGTCAGTTATCTGATTAAATCGAGTTGCCTCCTATGTGATTCTCTCATTGTCAGATCAGATCATGAAAGTCCATCGTATCAAGAAAGGGTGCACTGAAATAGAAATAGATAATGAAACACCAAAATCTGCACTACAATATAACAAGGATAAATATTTTTATAGAATTTTGTTCCCAAACAATATTGTTTCATTAGTTTATTTTTTTTTTTCCTTAGATTTAAGGCTCTCGGTGTCTTCGGAAACTGTGTACAATAGAAGAAACATAAGTCATCTTGTCTTAATAAGTCATTTATATTTCTACAGCCTTCACAGAACTTTGATAGGTCTAGGTACTGTACTATGTACTGTGTCAGAATAATGTATAAATAATGCCTTGGCCCTTGATAAATGTCTCTCTTTACTGCAACGGCCTTGATTTCAAAGTTTCTTGTCCATTTTCATAGCTAAGTTGATAGATCTATCATGCTGTCAGCACTCATGGTTTGTTACAAGTCATGGTACTGAATAAAGTAATAGCAAGCCTGGTTTTTTATTCAAGTTTACAGTAAATTCTATGTTTTCTATAACCTTTCTCAGCCGTGAAACATCAGGCTAAACAAGCACTAACTCTCAAAGTCAAGGACGTAGCTATAGAAAAAGTTTCCAATTTTATCTAAGCGTATAAAAGGGGTTAAAATAGATAAATCTGATTTACGACCGAATGTATAAATCAAAAAGCTGCGCATTAAATCACAAGCCAAAAAAAAGGTATGCCTAGCCATTGTTCCAAATAGCCACAAAAGTGGAGGATTGATAGCTTCTATTTTTACATGATGGATATTCGTTTTAGTCTCAGAACTGAGAGTTCCAAGTCAATAAATAAAAAGTTGCAGAACTGGACAAGTTCTTGTGTAAGGCAAGGACTACAGTAAATGCATGGTCCCTTAAATGTCCTGCTGTGGGCAAATGGAGATGTTTATTATTCCTAGAAATAGAGGTTATGTTGTAAAAATCCATCTGTTTCAGAAGGTACTTAGTTCCAGAGCAGATGGATGCCCTGTCTCCTCTATTAACATGAGTCATACTGGCCTTTTTCCCTAGTCATCTCTTTGCCTGCCAAGACCCCATGGAAAGGTCCTTTCATCTATAATCAAGATACTTGACAGTTCTATGCAGGGCAATATACCTTTAGATCTCTGACTAATCTTCCAGTTAATTGAGTTAGTTGAAAGCAAAGTAAAAAAAAAAAGCAACCGAGGCCCTTGGCTGTTTCATGTAGGGGAGTATTTAAGTCTGAATGATTGTCTGAAGACCCACAGTGTGTGCGTGTCCTTATATGTCCCCTCCATAAAGCATACATCTCGGCTGTGCCTTAGGAATACTTTCCTGCTCACATATCTTACATTCAATTAGCCATGCAATGAAAATGTTGACAATGTAATATTGTCAACAAATCTATTATGTACTTAACACGATTTCAGAAAGTGTATGCTGGTTTCAAGTAATCCCTGGCCCACCCAGTCTGTCCATTTGTCTGATTTGTATAATATTTCAAACCCTATATGACTGAATATATATTGTGTTGTCAGCTGCAAATCCCTGTGTCCTTGAATGATTTATGCCATGATGTTAAGTATTCTTAAGGATACATTCCTAACTTTTACAACTTCCAAATAATTGCCTCTGTACTTCTTTTTTTGTAATTTGATGGTAAAAAAAAAAAACAACCATCCATTAGTATGTTTGCTGCTTTTCTACATTTCCTGAATAACGCACACAAAGTTGAGCCTACAGTACATAAAGGTGACATACAAGTTAATTTCAAAAAGTGCACTTAGGAGCAGGGACGTGCACAGACATTTTGGGGGGGCAGGAGCTCAAGTAAAAAAAGGGCACTTTTCCTTATAAAAAAAAAAAGTTTGTAAAAACCTTACATATGTTAATACAACACAAGTCCTGAGATAAGAGACCCCAAGCAGTCTTGTCATCTGAATGAGACCCCACTACTCCGCGGAGGTCCTAATCAGTGAAGGCATCATAGCGCAGGTGGGGCTCAAGCCCCCTTTTGAGTCTATGTGTGCATGTCCCTGCCTCAGAGTTGTCATTTAGTATTGGATGTGAACATATGGTCAATGCGGACATTACAGTCAAAGCTTTTAGACCACTGGAGGTATCAGGGCATTGTTAAATAAGAAGCTAATGCAGCTCGGGACACACAATGCCGAGGCAGGGCATGATGTTGTAGGGATTAGCTTCCCTTAGATATATAGTGGCAAAGAGGGTTCAGGCAAAAGCATTCAGCCACCTTGGGGTGCAATCTGACGAAAAGGCCTTTACAAAAGTGTGTTACATTTTTACAGTAGTTTTTCTGTTCATCCGTCGAAGTGGATTTATCCACCAAGTGTGAGGAACCATAGAGACTGTAAACATTAAGAAAGAGAGTTACCTATATTTTTTACAAAAAATAGGGATATAAAGCCATGTCATATGTCACTTAGAGACAGCCATGTTTCACTTAAACTAAAATAGACAGCTATGTTATACAGATGTAGCAAGCTTCAACTTTTATAATTGGTGTGCTACATCTATCATACAGCACACTATTCCATCAGCAAAATCAAAAGGTCCAGCCAAGTAGAGTTCCTTAAAACGTATCTTTTTTCCTTTCCATATAAAATCACAAAAGTCCACACAACACTGTTAGATCTATTTTGGTCATTAATGACCTTAAAGAGGTACTCCGCCCCTGGCATCTTATCCCCTATCCAAAGGATAGGGGATAAGATGTTAGTTCGCCGCGGTCCCGCTGCTGGGGACCCCGGGGATCGCCGCTTCGGCACCCCGCCATCATTACTGCACAGAGCGAGTTCGCTCTGTGCGTAATGACGGGCGATACAGGGGCCGGAGCAGCGTGACATCATGGCTCCGCCCCTCATGACATCACGGCCCGTCCCCTTAATGCAAGTCTATGGCAGGGGGTTGTGACGACTGCCACGCCCCCTTCCCATAGACTTGTATTGACGGGGCGGGCCGAGACGTCACGAAGAACAGAGCCGTGACGTAACGATGCTCCGGCCCCTGTATTGCCCGTCATTACGTGCAGAGTGATCTCGCACTGCGCAGTAATAATAGCTGGGTGCCGCAGCAGCGATCCCCGGGGTCCCCAGCGATCCTTTGGATAGGGGATAAGATGTCTAGGGGTGGAGTACCCCTTTAATCATTTGATCTAGGATTATGGTATTTGACAACTGAAACATGTCAGATCTAACAGTGATTTGTGGATTTTATATAGACAGAAATAAAGATTAGGTTTTAAGGAATTCTACTGTGATGAACCTTTCATTTCTGAAGAGGATTATTGTTGGCCCTGCTCCAGGTATTTCAACAGCATTGTGCGGTTTACAATGAGCAGGATCACCTGTCCTTGACTGGTATCAGAACAAGATGCCATGGAAATAAAAGCAGAATCCCTGCCACAATTACTAAATAGTAAGCCTGGAATGCTTTATGCATCCTTGGCTTACTGTTTGTAGATTCCCTGGACCAGGTACTCTGTTGCTAACCCAGGTGTCATGTTTATTGCTTCCCTAGGCATGTGACACACCTCAACAAACACACTGCCACAAATTTTAGTTGTCTTATAGCATTTTATTAATAAACATGGGCATAGTATTAGCCTTACAGCTAACAACACCCCAGTATCCACCACCAGGCATACTGGGAAAGAGCCAAATATCATCAAGCCAAGGAGCATTTCCTAAGCTGCTTATAGTAGCCCAACTGTGGTTGAAACACAAGTGTAAAATGTGGTAAAAGATATTTGTTTTAAATATTATACTAGATTTATGATTGTTATGTTTTTTTTCTGTTAGGGGGACATTTTCCATTAGGTCCAATATGGCTCAAAATATCCTCAGACAATATATTTATTTAATATGTACTGTATAAAGCTCCAATTCCAACAGCTGTCACAGGCTCTCTATTGGCCAAAAAGGTTTATGAAGTGCTGCTTTCAGTGTGTTTTCTGCATATTAAAGCAGAAATGTAAAATACACTACAAATGGCATATCTATGCAGCTGGACAAAAAATAAAGCGCTTGCAGACAGATCCGGCAGGCTGGAAAGGCTGGCAACTTATCATTTGACTGGTTTAGTTGCTTCCTCCCATATTAATTTACAGCACCTTCCAGTAGCAGCAGCTTCTGAGCACGTGTGAAACATAACATGGCTGCGTTCAGATATACAATGCAGATGCAGACAAAACATTCTTAGGCCACATTCACAATTGTGATTTTGTCACATAACTGTTATTGTGGATTTGACACAGAGATCCTGCAAGAAAGTACTGTGCAATGTAAAAAAAAAAAAACTTAGAGGATAAAATATCTACAGGAATTATAGACATGCTGATTATTTTCAAATTTGTAAGCCTTGTTTAATATGTAATATTTATATTATGAGTAATATTAATGGAGTGTGAGTCCCGGGTAATCAATAATCAATACAATATTGGCAATTCTATGTTATAGCTCCTTTACACAAAATTATGTGAGTAACCCATTGGTGAGGACTGTTTTATTGAGTGGCTGGTAGTAAGCCACCTATTTAGATAGGGAAGATTTCAATGTAACATTGGGCAAGGAGGATTTTTTTTTTGTTGCCTGAAGCTAACGGTTGTATTTCTTTTTTTACCTAAAAATAAATACAGGAGAAGCCTTGCTTAAAAGTGTCCCTCTCTCTGACTGCTATCTGCTATTTTGCTGCTGTTTGACTGATTGTATTGTATATATACCAAGTAGAAGAGTGGGAGCAACACACCAGTTGTAGTGTAGGTGGGTGCAAAAGCCAGCGAGGTCTTGGTCCAGTGGGCCAACTTGATAACAATAAAAAAGAACCAAGCAGCACTCCAAAGTAGTGGAAAAGGTGAAAGTAGCTTGATTCCATCACATAAAAAAAGTGATGGAATAAAGCTACTTTCACCTTTTCCACTACTTTGGAGTGCTTCTGTGGTCCTTTTAATTATATATATATATATATATATATATATATATATATATATATATTCCTAAAGTATTCAGATATTATGTTGCAGCCTTGTGTCAAAATTCTAATGAAAAAGTGAAAAAAGGAATGTTCCAGATCTTTGAGAATTTATTGAAAAAAAAATACCTGAAAAAATACCTTTGTACACCTAGAATTGGGGATTTTCTGTCTTTCTTCTCTGAAGATAGGGACTGTCTGTGGAAGCCATTTTTAATGTCTCTCCAGAGATGTTTAAATACCGTATTTATTGGCGTATAACACGCACTTTTTAGGCTAAAATTTTTAGCCTAAAGTCTATGTGCGTGTTATACGCCGATAAGCCGCTGCAGTTCAATGATTTAAAGCGGGCGCTTTAAATCAATGAACTGCAGCGGCTTTGCAGGTGCAGAGAACGCCAGCGCTGTCGGCTTCTCTGCCCCTGCCTGTCATGGGGTCTAGAGCCCTGCTGCTGGCCCTTCTCTCCCCCTGGCTATCGGCGCCACTGCCCGTTCTCTCCCCCTGACTATCGGTGCTCGTCATTGCGCGGCGCCGTGCAGTGCATAGCAACGACGCAGGGGAGGCACACCTGAGGCCTGAAGCAGCACGGACCCGAACCCGGCAACAGTTAATTATACAACCGAGGATGAGGGAGGCAACGGGGCAGCGGCGCCGGCAATGGGTGCCGCTGCCCCTTCTCTCCCCCTGTCTGTCGGCGCCGCTGCCCCATTGCCAGCGCCGCTTCTCTCCCCTGGCTATCGGTGCCGGCAATGGGGCGCCGGCACCGATAGTCGGGGGGGAGAGAACGGGCAGCGGTGCCGATAGCCAGCGGGAGAGAAGCGGCGGCAGCAGGGCTCTAGACCCCAGGAAAGGCAGGGGGAGAGAAGCGGGCAGCGACGGCCTCTCTCCCCCTGCCTTTTCTGGGGGTGTATCGGGGTATGCGCATGCACACACGCACCCTCATTTTACCAAGGATATTTGGGTAAAAAACTTTTTTTACCCAAATATCCTTGGTAAAATGAGGGTGCGTGTTATAGGCCGGTGCGTGGTATACCCAGATAAATACGGTAGGTTCATTTCATTAACATATTTATGTACTTTGCCACATTAATAATAATTTTTTATATAGCAGACACAGTGCCCCACCTATTGAAAATTGTAAACAGTAAAAGGATCTAAAGACATATATATATATATATAGTGGCGTGTAGTTTTCTTTGTGGTTTTTTCCCCCCGACAGGTATTTTTCCACGGTATTTACTAATATTTCACTACATTTTGCACTTTTCCCTACGTTTTGCTTTTTTCACAACTGTTTTGAGCTGACAGGTTTTCCATCCACATTTTCTGTGAAAACCTTAGGATATATGTTGGGATTTTTTGAAAATGTCAGGGGTACACCCCCTTTTTGGTCACCATGCCCCTTTTTTGGGTTTACTCAGTAAAATGGAGAGTTGGTTGTTTTGTTTTTTTTAATTTTTGGCACAAATTCCAGGCAAAATTTTGGCGCAATATGCCAAGTTCTGGCACATAACCGACAAAACAGGTTGGGTTTACAATAGTAAATTAGGGCCATTGGTGTGTAGATTATATTTAGACAGTGGTACCTCGAGTTAGGCTATGCCCCATCCCGTTAAGGGTTAGTTAGGCTCTCTATTTTGCTCTTAACCAACCCTGAATGGTTGAAACACAATGGGCACCACCAGGTCCCAACAGATCCCATTAACTTTGCATGGGGTCCGTTGGGTGTCCATTATTTTGGAGGAGTTGACCGGAGAAAAATACCTGACATGCAGCAATTTTTACTCCACTCAACTCCTGCCATTTTGTAATGGAACTCCGTTTAACGGAGCTTAGAGTCGGTGTAAAAGTAGCCTTTCACTATTAATTAGTTCCAGGACGACCATTGTAAGTTGAATTCATTGGATCTTGAGACCATAACTCTATGGGAAACCAGTAATTGGTTCTGAAGCCTGCATTATGCTAACCAAAAATAGGGGAAAAAGTGAAAGAAAGAAAAAAACAAACAGATAATTAAAGCTAATTCAGAAAATGCATCTGGAAGCTGTAAATAGCTTTCTATGTAGAGGGAGGCAGTCTCTATGTAGAGGGAGGAAGTCTCCATAGGGGCCTGTACAGTACACACAGTGTCCTAAAAAAGTAAAATGGAGCTTCCCCATCTGCACTGTCTGTGGTATTGTACATTGAGTGTGGTCAAAGCTTAAAATGGTTCAGGAAGTCATGTTTAAAATATTGTAACCTAAGACCATTGTAGCTTGAAAGACCACTGTATATATGCTAAAGGGGTTTTCAATGAAAAAAAATGTTTCTTCATAACAACTGGCTCCAGAAAGTTGAACAAATTTGTGAATTACTTCTATTAAAAAATATTAATCCTACCAGTAGTTATCAGATGCTGAAGTTGAGTTGTTCTTTTCTGTCTAAGAACAGTGCTCTCTGCTGACACAGTAGCAACAAATCCCCAAAGCAAACCTCTCCTGCTCTGGACAGTTCCTTAGACAGACAGAGGTGTCAGCAGAGAGCACTGTTGTCAGACAGAAACAAACAACTCAACTTCAGCACCTTATAAGTACTGGTAGGATTAAGATTTTTTTTATAGAAGTAATTTACAAATCTGTTTAACTTTCTGGAGCCAGTTGATATGAAGAAAAAGGTTTATCATGGAATACCCCTTTAATTAGTTTTATATCTCAGTGTAAAGAGATATACCGTATTTATCGGGGTATACCACGCACCAGCCTATAACACGCACCCTCATTTTACCAAGGATATTTGGGTAAAAAAAGTTTTTTACCCAAATATCCATGGTAAAATGAGGGTGCGTGTGTGTGCGCGTGTATACCCCGATACACCCCCAGGAAAGGCAGGGGGTGAGAGGCCATCGCTGCCCGCTTCTCTCCCCCTGCCTTTCCTGGGGTCTAGAGCCCTGCTTCTGCCGCTTCTCTCCCACTGGCTATCTGCGCCGCTGCCCGTTCTCTCCCCCTGACTATCGGTGCCGGCGCCGATAGCCAGGGGGAGAGAAGCGGCGCCGACAGCCAGGGGGAGAGAAGGGGCAGCGGCACCCATTGCCAGCGCCGCTGCCCCGTTGCCTCCCCCCATCCCCGGTTGTATAATTACCTGTTGCCGGGGTCGGGTCCACGCTGCTTCAGGCCTCAGGTGTGCGTCCCCTGCGGCGTTGCTATGCGCTGCACGGCGCATGACATCAGTGCGCCGCGCAGCGCATGGCAACGACGCAGGGGACGCACACGGGAGGCCTGAAGCAGCGCGCCCCCGACCCCGGCAACAGTTAATTATGCAACCGGGGATGGGGGGAGGCAACGGGGCAGCGGCACCCATTGGGCAATGGGTGCCGCTGCACCTTCTCTCCCCCTGTCTGTCGGCGCCACTGCCCCATCGCCGGCGCCGCTTCTCTCCCCCTGGCTATCGGCGCCGGCAACGGGGTGCCGGCACCGATAGTCAGGGGGAGAGAACGGGCAGCGGCGCTGATAGCCAGGGGGAGAGAAGGGCCGGCAGCAGGGCTCTAGACCCCAGGACAGGCAGGGGCAGAGAAGCCGGCAGCGCTGGCTGTCTCTGCACCTGCAAAGCCGCTGCAGTTCATTGATTTAAAGCGCCCGCTTTAAATCATTGAACTGCAGCGGCTTATCGGCGTATAACGCGCACATAGACTTTAGGCTAAAAAATTTTGCCTAAAAAGTGCGTGTTATACGCCGATAAATACGGTAAGTAGCCATAAAAATTCAATTCGGATACTATCATATAACATGTCTCAAACCTATCCTTCAATGTCTCATATCCCCGCTCCATATTCTGCACAATCCATAAACATGTAACTAATATATCTTCACTATTCATAGCAGTTTGCATTCTGAATATTGTAGACATTCTCATGTTCCCAAAGCATTCAACAATACACCATTATGTTTTATGAGTCATAAATGGGCTGAAGCCCATGGAAAAGGCTGTGTCTTAGGGCAGCAAGCTGTAGTACACATCACTGTGGCATAAAATATTTCTCTGATGACTTCACAGCTGTCAGACATCCTGGCCCATATCAGCTAAATCATGTTACCAAAGATGTATAAAATGTGAAATATGCAGGCTCCGAGTAGTTGGACACCATTCTAAATGTCTGAAATTTTATAAGGAACCTGATAGTCAATGTTGGAATAACAGATTACAATACTGCAATGGTTTAATATCAGGAAATTTTTTCTTTGCACGTTTTATGTCTTGTGTTGCCACTTTGGACACATAAAAAAAGCTAATTTATTAAACAACACACTGCAAATTTAGTTCAGGGGCATGTGCTTACAGTATTAAGCACCCTTTACATGCTTGAAGGGTAATGAGTCACTTGATAAAAAAAAAACTATTTCACAATAAGAATAAAACAAAGTAAACTAAAGCAAACAGTCTTTTATGATAAGACATGTTATTCATCATTCCCCACCCAGATCTCAAGCAAGGTTACTTTTCATTAGCCATGGTGTCACTTTATCAGGTGGCTTATCCATCACTACTTCTTACTCTATTGTTATTGCTGCCAATTTTGTTTGTATACCAACTTTAGCACGTACATTATTTGTTCCTAGGTATTAGTTTCCAGTCAAGCTACAATTTTGAGTCTGATTTTCTCTGGTTTAGCTCTTGGATCGTCCTTGACACCACCACAGGACACGTTTCCACTTCAATCAGAAGGCAAACAACAGTACTTTATGCAAGTCCGGTCCCTCACCAGCTTTGTTAGATAGGTTGCAGGATAAATAAAAACATAAGACAGGAACAAACAAAACCCTAGACCGTCTAGTCACTAACTAAACAATCCAGCATGCCCTGACTACCAACTGGTTGGCTTTTCCCGGTCAATTAAACGTATACCTCCTGCAACCTTCTACTCACTGTTCACACACAGTGTTTGCAACCTCTTGCTGTGTGTCCCGTCCACACTTGGGGTCACTCACAGCTCAGGCTGTGTGCTCCTCACGAGGAACACTGCCTCCCCCCAAAACCACTTTGTTGTCTTCTGGGGAGAGCCCATATTATTCTGTTTGACTTCCTTTTAAACATACTTCCCCTTTCTGCTACCTCATTAATTAGGCCACAGGTGGAGTTTTCTCCAGGGTTAGCTAGGGAAATACACCCTTTCCTTGCCACACTGTCACAGTAGTGTACTATTTTGTACCTGTTAATCTGTCAAGGGCCTAGATACTGTGAAAGTCCAGGCAAAAGTAATCACCGGCTAGTGTTGTACCTTTTTCTGCCCTCATAAGTGCGTACCACATACATACATCTAAGTAATGTACCATTTTGTACCTATTAATCTGTCAAGGACCTAGATATTATGAAAGGTTAGGCAAAAGTACTCAACGGCTGGTGTTGTACTCAAATACTTCTTTAAACGTACTGTAGCTAATTTTTCTGCCCTCATAAGTGCATAATAAGTACACACATCTAAGTGGTGTACTATTTTGTACCTGTTAATCTGTCAAGGACCTAGATATTGTGAAATTCCAGGCAAAAGTACTCACTGGCTGGTGTTGTACTCAAATACTTTTTTAAGCGTACTGTTGCGCATTTTTCTGCCCTCATAAGTGCATACCACATACCGTTTAGTCACGAATACATATTTGTACAAATTTTATCGAATTTGTATGTTCGGATGGATCCGAATATAGGAAATAAATTCTTCGAGCATTTCCGAAAAAAAACAATAATCCGAACAATGCACTGCCGAAAGCTGAAAACGAACTAACAAATGCATTTCTTAAATGTGTATCGCCAGTAATGAATTAATTTGATTTGTTTTATTGGTCCGTTTTTTACAAGATGATCATTAAAGTTTGTAGAAAAGGTGTGGCCTGGCCTATTTGCTTATTCACTTCGGCCGTTTCCATTATCAATTAGAAATAATGAATCTATCCGAATAACAAATTTGGCCAAATGAGTAATTAAACACGAATAACGAATAGATGCGAAAATTTTTCCAACTGTGTACGAACACAGAATGAAACAAATTATTCCATCCCGAATATTGAAAAGAACCGAAAAATGTTTTATCCAAAAATAAACGTAATGAAACTAAACATAATTTTTGGTTCTGCACAAGTCTCATACGTACATCTAAGTAGTGTACTTTTTTGTACCTGTTAATCTGTCAAGGGACTAGATACTTTGAAAGGACAGCCAAAAGTGATCACCGATTGGTGTTTTACTGCAATAAATTTTTTAAGCGTACTGTAGCGCATTTTTATGCCCTCATAGGTGCATACCACATACATATGTCTAAGTAATGTATTACTTTGTACCTGTTAATCTGTCAAGGGCCTAGATACAGTGAAAGTTCATCCAAAAGTAATCACCGGCTGGTGTTTTAATGCATTACGTCTTTTAAGCGTACTGTAGCGCTTTTTTCTGCCCTCATAAGTGCATACCACATACATACATCTAAATAGCATAATATTTTGTACCTGTTAATCTGTCAAGGGCCTAGATACTGTGAAAGTCCAGGCTAAAGTAATCATCGGCTGGTGTTGTACTCAAATACTGTTGTGCATTTTTCTGCCCTCATAAATGCATACCACATGCGTACATCTAAGTAGTGTACTATTTTGTACCTGTTAATCTGTCTGTCAAGGGCCTAGATACTGTGAAAGACTAGTCAAAAGTACAAACCTGCTGCTTTTCTAGACAAATACTGTTTTAAGCGTAGTGAAGCGTATTGTACTCCCCTCATATACGCATGTAAGACAGAGAAGTGCCAGGAAGTGCACAGAGGAGTGGCAGAGGCCTAAATTCATCAGGCAGAGGTCGCAGCAGAATAGGGGCGAGTGGCAGCAGGAGTTGCAGCGAGAGGCCTGAGCTCCTGGTATCAGCTAGCGGTCGTGTCTCGACCAGCAACCCATCGGCCATCATTGATTGGTTAACACGGTCATCCTTTTAATCACAAATTATATCTGATACAACAGTCCGTAAGTTCCCCGGACACAACCCTCAGTTGGCATCACCCGGGAGCAGTCCCTGTCCTCCCATTGCTTCTCTCCTATGCTGTTCCCTCCCCTAAAGAAGTATTTTATGCTGCACTATTCAGTGAAGACGATCTAATAAAGGAGAGACAGCAGCTACTGCCCAGCCAAAAAGTGGAGGACATCTGCCGCTTCCCCCGCTAGGCGGGCAAGTAGTGATGAGGAGAGTGACGTGGGAGATGGTGTTGCCAGGGTTCAGGCTCCTTAAGCAGACACTGTTGAGGAACCTGAGGAGGACATCAGTGACGTGCAGACACTTGTTGATGATGATCGCAATTGGATGCCAGGTGCAGAAGGGGCTTCATCATCATCAGGAGAAGAGAGTTGCAGGTTGGCCGTGAGACAGCAGCTGAGCCAGCAAGGTGGTAGCATGGATGGCAGTCAGCATGGAGGCAGAAGTGGAAATTCTGGAGCCAAACATGCCCGGGGGAGACCACCTGCTTCGCGGCAGCCTACCTTCCCGGGAGGTAGTGGAACAGGGATTCCTGGAGATGTTGGCAGTAGCAGTCAATTAGTGCGGAATGTTTTTGGGAAAATCAGCTACTCGGCGGTGTGGCAGTTTTTCATCAAGCATCCGGAGGAGGTTCACATATCCACATGCAAGATATGTCGGCAGAAGGTGAAGCGTGGCCAGGGTCCCAATGTTGGCACCACGGCCATGCATCAAAATATGCCTTGCCACCATAAAGCAGCCTGGGAGAGCCGTGGCTCCGATGTGGTGGTCCAGCCTGCTGCATCACCCAGTGGCACGCTGCTCCCTCTTTCAGCCAGCCAAGGCTCCACCACCTCAGCCGAAGGGAGCTGTGTTTCATAGTAAAAAAAAAAACAAAAAACTGTATTTCAGCTCACCAGTATATCAGCTTTAAGTAGACGCCAGCACGGCCCTCCTCGTGGAAGCAACGGACAAACTCAGGAGCCGTGTCTCCAGGTGCAGCAATCAGCAAGCAGGAAAGAAGGTGATCCAGCTCCAAGTCGAGTAAAATGATGATGCTCTATTCAAACTTGATTAAAATACAAGTAGTACAAAAAATATAGTGGTAAAAACACAAAGGAAAACGCACCAACGCGTTTCGACCTGCTAGTAAGTCTTAACCATGATTAAGACTTGCTTGCAGGTCGAAACGTGTTGGTGTGTTTTCCTTTGTGTTTTTACCACTATATTTTTTGTACTTGGATTTTAATCATGTTTGAATAATGCTTCATCATTTTACTCGACTGGGAGCTGGATCACCTTCTTTCCTGCTTGCTAATAGCTGCGTGTAATACCCTCTTTCTGTCGCTCCAGAAGTTCCTGCTTCTCCTACTTTTAGTCAGCCTTTCTGCCAACAATCCATCGGCGAAGCCATGTCCAAGAGATAACAGTATGCGCCCACTAATCCAATGTCCAAGTTGTTGGTGCTGCCGTCCCTCCCTTTTCAAGTTGTGGACTCATTTGTGTGCCAAGTCATTTCTTTGTGAAGAAGGCAGTACCAGCCCTTCACAATTTTGTGGAAGAGAAGGTTGGTCAGTCCTTGAGCCTGTCGGTGCGTACCAAAGTGCACGGCAGCGCCGACGTCTGGAGTTGTAACTATGGTCAGGGACAATACATGTCCTTTACGGCTCACTGGGTGAATGTGGTTCCTGCACAGCCACAACACCAACTTGGACAGGTCCCACCGCTTCCTCCTCCACGCTCTCAGGCCGTTGGTCCTGTGACAGTGTGTGACTCCGCCTTCTCATCCTCCACCGTGTCCTCAGCCTCCACTGCCCAGACAAGTCTCAGTGGCCCTTCACCATACTATGTGTGCAGGGCACGGCTGTGTCACGCTGTTATTCACATGGTTTGCCTTGGCGAACAGAGTCACACAGGGCAGGTACTGATAAAAGTAATTCGTAAAGAAATCGGAGCATGGCTTACTCCACAAAAACTGGAAACAAGAACCACGGTGACTGACAACGGGAAGAACATCTTGCATGCGCTGCGAATGGGAAGGCTGAGCCATGCGCCCTGCATGGCACACGTGTTCAGTTGGTTGTGTAGCACTTCCGGAAGTGTTCCCCTCATTTGCAAGACATCCTAACAATAAGAAGAAAACTTTGCATGCACTTTAGCCACTTGTACACCGCAAAGCACACCCTCCTCCAGCTGCAGCGTCAGAACGGTATCCCCCAACATAGTCTGATTTGTGATGTTGCCCCACGTTGGAATTCCACCCTCCATAAGTTGGACCGACTGTACAAACAGAGAAAAGCCATCACTGATTTCTTGATGATCCAAGCAGATAGGGGGGGCTCCTCTGTGTAACTTCAATGTGAACCAGTGGCAGCTCATACGTGACACCTGCCGTTTGCTCAGGCCCTTTGAGGAAGCCACATTATTAGTAAGTCGCCGGGATTATGGGATGAACGACATCATTCCACTGCTTAATTTCTTACAAGACGTATTGGAAACGATGGCTGGTCAGGGCACTGGAGAAACGTGGTGCCTACATCTCATGGCCACATGAGCCCTGTGCTCACTTGATTGCGTAGTGACAGCCGAATTGTCACCATTCGGCAGTGGGAGGACTACTGGATCTCCACCTTATTGGAGCCTCACTACCAGCACAAAATGGGGAACTTTTTTACACCCACTGAGAGGGAGGGCAAACTGAAATACTACAGAAGCATCCTATGTAGTCAATTGGTCGATGCCTATCTGTGCCATCATCCATCCTCTCGCAGGTCTGAACCCGGGGGGCCCCCTGCGCTCACCTTCCTATGCCATGGCTGCTGAGGAGGGGGGGTGGCAGGAACAGTACCAGCTCCATCAGCAGCAGCCTAAGTCTAGAGTCGCTGATGAGTAGCTTTCTTCACCCGCATAGTAAAGCAACTCATCAGCAGCAGGTACACCTGGAGCAGGACCTTAACCAGCAGGTGGGGGCATACCATGACATGCCCATGCCAACAGCCCTTGAAGATCCACTGGACTTTTGGGTGGCCAAACTTGATTTGAGACCGCAACTAGCAGATTTTGCCCTGGAAAAGCTGTCCTGCCCAGCCAGTAGTGTGCCATCAGAGCGGGTATTTAGTGCGGCGGGGACCATAGTCACCCCAAGGAAAACTCATCTATCCACAAAAAATGTAGAGATACTGACCTTTGTGAAGATGAATCAGGTATGGATCAGCCAGAATTTCCACCCACCACAAATATGGATAGTGCCAAACAGATTTAGGGCGCTTCTCCCCAGTTGCAAACATTCATCCACACCAGACCTTTTTTCACCCACCTTCGTCAATGGGTACTGGTGTTGCCACCCACCACACCACTCTGTCACTGGGTCACTTTCAGGACTTCTGATGCTGCTGCTGCCAACTCCAGGCTGTCTCATTCAGCCCCTATATGGTCTCTTCTCATGCTTCAGCCAACCTCAGGCTATGCCATTCAGCCATTATAGGGTCTCTACATGCGTCTGCTAATTCCAGGCTGTGCCATTCAGCCACTATATAATCTCCTCATGCTTCAGCGACCTCGAGCCTGTGCCATTCAGCCACTATTTGGTCTCCTCATGCATCAGCAAACTCCAGGCTGTGCCATTCAGCCACTATATGGTCTCCCCACGCTTTAGCCTAATCCAGGCTGTGCCATTTAGCCCTTATATGGTCTCCTCCTACTGATGTCACCGCCAGGCTCTGTCATTGTGCTGCCATGTAATATGTGACTCCTTGTTAGATTTGGTCCTTTGTTCCCACACGTTGGGGCCCGGGACACTAAAACATGGAAAGTTCAATTTCAAAATCCTCAATTTCAATTTAAAAATCTTAAATTTCTATTTAAAATTCTTACATTTCAATGTTCTCCTCATGCTTCTGTCAACTCCAGGCTGTGCCATTCAGACACTATATGGTCTCCTCATGCTTCAGCCAACTCCAGGCTGTGCCATTCAGCCAATATATGGTTTACTGATGCTGCTGGGCCTGGGTCTGGCCGTAAAAAAATTGTTATGGTAGCACTAGCTACTCAAAATCTTAAATTTAAATTTCAAAATTCATCTTTTAATCTTAGAGATTGTGAATCCTGAATGTTTACTCATGCTGCTGCCAACTCCAGGCTGTGCCATTCAGACACTATATGGTCTCCTCATGCTTCAGCCAACTCCAGGCTGTTTCATTCAGCCAATATATGGTCTCCTCATGCTTCAGCCTCATCCAAGCTGTGTCATTCAGCCACTACATGGTCTCTGCATGCTGCCAACACCTCCATGCTGTGTCATTCAGCCACTATATGGTCTCCTCATAGTGATGCCACCACCAGGCTCTGTCATTGTGCCGCTCTGCGGCAGTGATTCTAAAAGCGATGCCTGTAATCTGCATGTCATTCTTATTAACAGTATTATTTCACTATTCCAGCACACTCCATATGTGTGTTAGAACAAAGAAAAGTGTTCTACACCCCTATTGAGGCTCTCTGTAGGCCAGAAATAGCTGTTTTTAATATAAATTTGCCACAAATAAATTCGGATCGAAACACATTTTTTCGAAAATTTCTGCTTATTGGCCGAATCAAATTTTTCAAAAGTTTGCTCATCTCTAGCTGTAATCCTCTGCATACATGGATCTGAAACGAGAAGAGAGCACCCATGGGAGAGCACCCATAATGCAATGTTTTCCCAAACAGAGAGCCTACAATTGTTGCAAAACTACAACTCCCGGCAAGCCCAGACAGCCTTTATACAAAACGTAAACTGTGAACAGAGCCTCAGACTTACCAGCCTGGCCCCCGTCGGTAGGCCTGCCCCCTAATGAAGTGATCACTAGGGGGGCAGAGCTGCACGGGGACAGGGAGGTAAGCAGACTTCATCTTCTGTATAGACTATATACAGCTATATATAGATAGCTGTAAATTCTGTATACCGCCCAAAGGGGCCACATGAGCAGGGAGTCCTGTCAATCTGGTGACGGGATTCCCGGCTCCTGTATAGTATACATGGGTACACTATGCATCCCTGTATACTATGCAGCCGGGGGAGGTGAATAGTGATGAAATACATCACTCCACACCTCCTTACACTCTGGAGACCGGGCGCTCAGCATCTGACCCACAGAGTGGTACCCTGAAGGCATTGAAAAAACTCCCACAGGGTACACATTTGGCTGTTTCCACACACCAGGAAAAACGCCAGAAAAAAACACCAGAAAAAATGCAGGAAATAGCTGTGGCAGTTTTTCTGGCATTTTTGCTGGCGCTTTTTTTAGGTGTAAAAAAAAACCTAGTGGAAACCTAGCCTAAAGGTTTCCAGTTAATCTGAATGGGAGAGGTCCTATCTATTGCTGTTTATGGTCAATGGGTCCTGCTGTCACTAAATGCTGTCACTAAATGTTGCTATAGACAGCTCAGGCAAGATGGCAGCCCCCATAAAATATACAAAAAAAAAAATTACAATTAGAAAATAGAAACAGATACCAGGATTTTGTATATATCTCTAATCAGAAAAAAAAAGATCTTGGCGACAGATTTCCTTTAGGTCCAGAATTGCTGAAAGTCAGAGAATGGCTATGTATAAAAACTAAATACACTGCTAAAAAAAAATAAAGGGAACACTTAATCAACACAATGTAACTCCAAGTCAATGACACTTCTGTGAAATCACACTGTCCACTCAGGAAGCAACACTGATAAACAATCAATTTCACATGCTGTTGTGAAAATGGAACAGACAACAGGTGGAAATTATGGGCAATTAGCAAGACAAACCAAATGAAGGAGTGGTTCTGCAGGTTGTGATCGCAGACCACTTCTCGATTCCTATGCTTCCTGGCTGATGTTTTTGTCACTTTTGAATGCTGATGGTGCTTTCACTCTAGTGGTAGCATGAGACCCACACAAGTGGGTCTCATGCTACCCACACAAGTGGCTCAGGTAGTGCAGCTCATCCAGGATGGCACATCAATGAGAGATGTGGCAAGAAGGTTTGCTATGTCTGTCAGCGTAGTGTCCAGAGTATGGAGGAGCTACCAGGAGACAGGCCAGTATATGAGGAGATGTGGAGGAGGCCGAAGGAGGAAAACAACCCAGCAGCAGGACCGCTACATCCGCCTTTGTGCAAGGAGGAGCCAGAGGAGCAATGCCATAGCCCTACAAAATGACCTCCAGCAGGCCACAAATGTGTCCACTCAAATGGTCAGAATCAGACTCCATGAGGGTGGTATGAGGGCCCGACGTCCACAGGTAGGGGTTGTGCTTACAGCCCAACACCGTGCAGGACGTTTGGCATTTTCCAGAGATCACCAAGATTGGCAAATTCGCTACTGGCGCCGTGTGCTCTTCACAGATCAAAGCAGGTTCACACTGAGCACATGTGACGGATGTGACAGAATGTGGAGACGGCGTGAAGAATGTTCTGCTGCCTGAAACATCCTACAGAATGACCGTTTTGGCAGTGGGTCAGTATTGGTGTGGGGTGGCATTTATTTGGGGGGCCACACAGCCTTCATGTGCTTGCCAGAGGTAGCCTGACTGCCATTAGGTATCGAGATGTGATCCTCAGACCCCTTGTGAGACCATATGCTGGTGCGGTTGGCCCTGGGTTCCTCCTAATGCAAGACAATGCTAGACCTCATGTGGCTGGAGTGTGTCAGCAGTTCCTGCAAGGAAGACATTGATGCTATAGACTGGCCCACCCGTTCCCCAGACCTGAATCCGATTGAGCACATCTGGGACATCATGTCTCTCCATCCACCAACACCACCTTGCACCACAGACTGTCCAGGAGTTGGCAGATGCTTTAGTCCAGGTCTGGGAGGACATCCCTCAGGAGACCATCCACCACCTTATCAGGAGCATGCGCAGGCATTGTAAGAAGGTCATACGGGCACGTGGATGCCACACACACTACTGAGCCTCATTTTGACTTGTTTTAAGACATTACATAAAAGTTGGATCAGCCTGCAGTGTGGTTTTCCACTTTGATTTTGAGTGTGACTCCATATCCAAACCTCCATGGGTTGATAAATTTGATTTCAATTGATAATTTTTGTGGGATTTTGTTGTCAGCGCATTCAACTATGTAAAGATGAAAGTATTTCATACAATTAGTTCATTCATTCAGATCTAGGATGTGTTATCTTAGTGTTCCCTTAATGTTTTTGAGCAGTGTACATAAAATAACTATCTAGTGCAGACCAGATTTATCACCACACTTAAATAAAGATATGATTGCTTAACCATTTTTGGCTTTGGCACTGTACTTCTCTCATCTCTACATCTAGTGGCTTCTGGCCAATTTGGCTTGGTTGACAGTAATGTTGCTGGTTATGTAGCCAACAACAGATCAAAAAGGAATAATTGTAATCTTACTTAACATTTTGTAAAGACAAGTCAAGAATTCCAGATGGGAATGCTACAGAATGATATGTTCTCTCTGCCTTACATTTTTACATTTGAATAATAATTATAAACACTCATCTATTCTTAGAAAGAATTAATTTTGTACATAAAAAATAATGACAAAGAATGCATCACTAGCACAATGCAGTTGGCTGTAATATAGGCAAATGCATTTTAGGAATGCCATTCTGTAAAACCAAAGTAAAATGTACTGACCAACTTAAGGCACAACATTCACTAGAATTTACCCCCTAAAATGATGTCCTGTATGAGGAAGCAGCTTAGTAGCGTAATGCAGTAGCGCATGCATGGTAAGAGAGTAACGGTGTAAGCAGGTTGAGGAAGATGTATGAATACTGATGAGCCTGGTGGAGTGAGGAAGAAGAACAAATGAAGTTGGAGGCTGGAAGACATTGCCTGTACACCAAGTCTGGTAATTTACATAAATCTAATAAGAAGAATAACTGGCAAACAGAGCTACGGATCAGCGCGTGCTATGTTTTATTTTAATCAGTGTCACCAGCACTACAAGCCGGTATCAACAAGACAGTATTTTCCTTGGTCAAAAAGCAAGATGAATGTATACAATAGTTTTAATGAGAGTTACCCTTTAATCTCACCTTTAATGGGCCAATTGTACAACCTATATAGAACCTATGACATGGGCAGCGGATGGCATAGACTACAAATTTTGTTCTGCAGCAGAAAAAATCACGACAATTTATCTGTATCCCTCCGAGGCTTATATTTTTATCAGTGCAGCAAAATGTGCACCAACTACAGCTCCTGGACCTATGGGTCCCTAAAGATGCATTCTTCTTTAACCAGTTAGCTTTACACTCTTTTATTTTTAGTTTTCTCTGCATTAATATATCTTTAATATTTTTGCATTTTTTTAAAGTCATTAGCGGTCTACAAGGCTGCAAGTTCTTTCAATTGTGGATTGGTTTGGATGATGAACCAGTTAGCTGCATTTTAATTTTTTTGCGCTACAGGACTATATTGAAAAGAGAAAAAAAAATGTTTAGATTTTTTCGTATCTTTCTAGATCTCTATCCTGAACAGATACTGGATAGCCTCTTTTAAAAAGTCTCTTGTGCAGTTTATTAGCTTGCACTACAAAATCAGCCTCTTTGCTGTTTATTCTCCTTAACCTTAGAAATTGTCCATACAGGACTGCCTTTTTAACCTGCTCAGGATGGCAACTTTTGTAGTGCAGTAGCTAGTTGCAAGCAGTGGGCTTAGGATAACCTTTTTCTACCAATTGTCTTCAAGTCAGACCAGGGCTGGCGTTAAGGCGGGGCAAACCGGGCAATTTCCCAGTGCCCCCATTCCCCAGGAGGCCCCCTGCAGGCTGCTCAGTTTGGCATCCAGTGGGGGGGATCCGCCACTGAGCAGCCCATAGGGGGCCCCCTGTTAGATTCGGGACATCCCTGTGTCCCGAAAAATCTTTTCGGGACACAAGGATGTCCCGGTTACCTTTCTGCGGCCCCGTGTCAACGTTAAAAACGCAGGGGGCGCCGGAGGGTGGCGCACGCAGGGACGTCACTGATGTCCCATGCGTGCGCCCATAGGAACAAAGCATCGGAGCATTGAAGAGGAGGACGCGTGCTGTACAGCATGGTAAGTTACCAGCGGCACATCAGCTTTGGTGCTCCGACTACCGCTCCTCCGGTCGCGGGTCCTGCTGCTATGGCCTATAGGCCATAGCAGTAGATCATGACCCCTAACTGGAGGAGCGGTGGATTGAGCACTGAAGTGGGGCAGTACACAGTACACTGTATATGGCTGAAAGCTGTATGTCTGTGGGGTCCACTGCCTACCTAATGTGGGGGAGCTATACTGCCAACCTAATGTGGGGGAACTATACTGCCAGCCTAATATTGGGGAACTGCAACCTAATGTGGGGAAACTATACTGCCAACCTAATGTGAACGAACTATACTCCCAACCTAATGTGGGGGAACTACAACCAAATGTGGGGGAACTATATTGCCAACCTAATGTGGGGGTAACTATACTGCCAACCTAGTGTGGGGGAACTACAACCTAATGTGGGGGAACTATACTGCCAACCTAATGTGGGGGGAACTATATTGCCCACCTAATGTTGGGGGAACTATACTGCTAACCTAATGTGGGGGAAACTATACTGCCAACCTAATGTGGGGGGAACTATACTGCCAACCTAATGGGGGGGGGGGAACTATACTGCCAACCTAATGTGGGGGGAACTATACTGCCAACCTAATGTGGGGGAACTATACTGCCAACCTAATTTGGGGGAACAATACTGCCAACCTAATGTTGAGGAACTATACTGCCAGCCTAAAGTGGGGGAACTATACTGCCAGCCTAATGTGGGGGGAACTATACTGTCAACCTAATGTGGGGGAACTATACTGCCAACCTAATGTGGGGGAACTATACTGCCAACCTAATGTGGGGGAACTATACTGCCAACGTAATGTGGGAGAACTATACTGCCAGCCTAATGTGGGGGAACTACAACCTAATGTGGGGGAACTATACAAAAATAGTGATGAGCTGCATTGGCCATATTCGAACTTGTGATATTTCGCGAATGTATAGATGAACATTTGTGAATTTTGCGTATTCGTTATATTCGCATATTCGAGGAAGAAAACAGTGAGGGAGTGGGCAACTTTACTATTGGTTGCTAGGGATGTTGTTGATAACCTCTGACAAGTGTATTTGCATTAATCTAATTGGCCCACAAGTGAAAAGAAGGGATATATGAATATTCACATATGCGAATATTCGTAATTTCAAATATACAGCGAATATATTCGCAATATTCACAAATTTGCGATATTCGCAATAAAAATAAAAAATGTGAATATTCGTGCCCAACACTATACAAAAATATAAAATTGTACTATTCTGATCCCTATAACTTTAATTTTTCTGTATATGGGGATGTAAGTGGGTCATTTCTTGTGCTGTGATTTGGAGTTTTTATCGTTACCATTTTTGTTTTGATGGGACTTTTTAATTGCTTTTTAGATTTTTTTAATGGTATTTGAAGGGGCCAAAAAATTTACAAATCTGGTTAGTGCACTATTAAGACTGTTGGAGCCCCACTTTTGATTTTGCCCACGGCCACGCTAAGCTGAAAACCAGCCTTGAGTCTGACTAAACGTCTAGAAACTCCAATTTAGATACTCCTGCATTCCAGTTAAATCTTAAATTCATGTTATTTATGACATTTAGTTTGGACACAAAATCCTCAAAGGCGGACTCTGTACATTGTCCACAAAATGGCGATAACAGGAAATAAAACAAATGTATGTATTGCTTTCAGAGAAGATATATGTTTTCTCAAACAAACCTACCTATAAATTGGCCAAGGTGCATGCCATGGGGGTCTCCGTAGCCACTCCCCCTACTTGTGCAATGTCCAATGCAGTAAGGGTTTGGGACCAGTTCACACCCAAACAACATTTTTCCACAAATAGATATAAAAACTGCACAGGATATTACAGTGATTAGTGTTGGAAAAGAGGCTTCATTTTGTCAGAATGATTTAACCTATATCAGACCATTAAGAATGTCAACAAATTCTGACTGTAAATGGGGATCTACTTCAGTAAGGGAATCATAAGGAATCTGGTGACAAGGGGCAATTTGTTGAGCATCAATAAACTGGCACATACTTTTACAGTACAGAATAGCAGATCACATCTTTAACATAAGAACAAAGACAGACACAACAGGGGTGGATCTGCGATAATAATTTGTCACACATTTTAGTAGGGACTTTAATGAAGTTATAGATATAATCAAACAATATCCACCAGTGTAGCATACTGACCACTCCCTTAACCCCGTAAGGACACAGCCCATTTTCACCTCTAGGACGCAGCCCTTTTTTGCACATCTGACCACTGTCACTTTAAACATTAATAACTCTGGAATGCTTTTACTTATCAATCTGATTCCGAGATTGTTTTTTCGTGACATATTCTACTTTAACATAGTGGTAAATTTTTGTGGTAACTTGCATCCTTTCTTGGTGAAAAATCCCAAAATTTGATGAAAAATTTTTGTATTTTTCTAACTTTGAAGCTCTCTGTTTGTAAGGAAAATGGATATTCCAAATATTTTTTTTTTTTGGATTCACATATACAATATGTCTACTTTATATTTTCATCATAAAATTTATGAGTTTTTACTTTTGGAAGACACCAGAGGGCTTCAAAGTTCAGCAGCAATTTTACAATTTTTCACAAAATTTTCAAACTCGCTATTTTTCATGGACCAGTTCAGGTTTGAAGTGGATTTGAAGGGTCTTCATATTAGAAATACCCCATAAAAGACCCCATTATAAAAACTACACCCCCCAAAGTATTCAAAATGACATTCAGTAAGCGTTTTAACCCTTTAGGTGTTTCACAGGAAAAGCAGCAAAGTGAAGGAGAAAATTCAAAATCTTCATTTTTTACACTTGCATGTTCTTGTAGACCCAATTTTTGAATTTTTTCAAGGGGTAAAAGGATAAAATTTATACTTGAATTTGTAGCCCAATTTCTCTCGAGTAAGCACATACCTCATATGTCTATGTAAATTGTTCGGTGGGCGCAGTAGAGGGCTCAGAAGCGAAGGAGCGACAAGGGGATTTTGGAGAGTACGTTTTTCTGAAATGTTTTTTTGGGGGCATGTTGCATTTAGGAAGCCCCTATGGTGCCAAAACAGCAAAAAAAAAAAACATGGCATACCATTTTGGAAACTAGACCCCTTGAGGAACGTAACAAGGAATTAAGTGAGCCTTAATACCCCACAGGTGTTTCATGACTTTTGCATATGTAAAAAAAAAAATAAAATGTTCACTAAAATGTGTGTTTCCCCCCAAATTTCACATTTTTGCAAGGGTTAATAGCAGAAAATACCCCCCAAAATTTGTAACCCCATCTCTTCTGAGTATGGAGGTACCCCATAAGTTGACCTGAAGTGCATTACGGGCGAACTACAATGCTCAGAAGAGAAGGAGTCATATTTGGCTTTTTGAGAGCAAATTTTGCTCGGGGGGCATGTCGCATTTAGGAAGCCCCTATGGTGCCAGGACAGCAAAAAAAAACGACATGGCATACCATTTTGGAAACTAGACTCCTTGAGGAACGTAACAAGTGATAAAGTGAACCTTAATACCCCACAGGTGTTTCACGACTTTTGCATATGTAAAAAAAAAAAATTTTTTACCAAAAATGCTTGGTTTAGCTAAAATTTTACATTTTTAAAAAAGGTAATAGCAGAAAATACCCCCCAAAATTTGAAGCCCAATTTCTCCCGATTCAGAAAACACCCAATATGGGGATGAAAAGTGCTCTGCTGGCGTACTACAGGTCTCAGAAGAGAAGGAGTCACATTTGGCTTTTTGGAAGCAAATTTTGCTCTGGGGGCATGCCGCATTTAGGAAGCACCTATGGTGCCAGGACAGAAAAAAAAAAACACATGGCATACCATTTTGGAAACTAGACCCCTTGAGGAATGTAACAAGGGGTAAAGTGAACCTTAATACCCCACAGGTGTTTCACGACTTTTGCATATGTAAAAAAAAAAAAATTTTTTTACACTAAAATGCTTGTTTTCCCCCAAATTTTACATTTTTACAAGGGATAATAGCAGAAAATACCCCCCAAAATTTGTAACTCCATCTCTTCTGAGTATGGAAATACCCAATAAGTGGACGTGAAGTGCACTGGGGGCGAACTACAATGCTCAGAAGAGAAGGAGCATCATTGAGCTTTTGGAGAGAGAATTTGGCCATGTGCATTTCCAAAGCCCCCCCGTGGTGCCAGAACAGTGGACCCCCCACATGTGACCCCATTTTAAAACTACACCCCTCACGGAAGGTAATAAGGGGTGCAGGGAGAATTTACACCCCACTGGCATTTGACGGATCTTTGGAACAGTGGGCTGTGCAAATTAAAAATTTTATTTTTCATTTTCACAGACCCCTTTTTCAAAGATCTGTCAGACACCTGTGGGGTGTAAATGCTCACTGTACCCCTTGTTACATTCCATGAGGGGTGTAGTTTCCAAAATGGGGTCACATGTGGGTATTTATTGTTTTGCACTTATGTCAGAACTGCTGTAAAATCAGCCACCCCTGTGCAAATCACCAATTTAGACCTCAAATTTACATGGTGCACTCTCCCTTCTGAGCCTTGTTGTGCGCCCCCAGAACACTTTGCGCCCACATATGGGGTATCTCCGTCCTCAGGAGAAATTGCGTTACAAATTTTGGAGGCTTTTTTTCTTTTACCGCTTGTGAAATTTTAAAGTATGGGGCAACACCAGTATGTTAGTGTACAAAAATGTTTTTTTTTTACACTAACATGCTGGTGTAGACCCCAACTTTACCTTTTCATAAGGGGTAAAAGGAGAAAAAGCCCCCCAAAATTTGTTAGGCAATTTCTCCCGAGTACGGAAATACCCCATATGTGGCCCTAAACTGTTGCCTTGAAATACGCCAGGGCTCCGAAGTGAGAGCGCCATGTGCATTTGAGGCCTAAATTAGGGATTTGCATAGGGGTGGACATAGGGGTATTCTACACCAGTGATTCTCAAACAGGGTGCCTCCAGCTGTTGCTAAACTCCCAGCATGCTTGGACAGTCAATGGCTGTCCGGAAATGCTGGGAGTTTTTGTTTTGCAACAGCTGGAGGCTCCGTTTTGGAAACACTGCTGTAGGATAAGTTTTTCATTTTTATTGGGGGGGGGGAAGGGGTGGTGGGGGGGGGGGGGTCAGTGTACGTGTGTATATGTAGTGTTTTACTCTTTATTTTATGTTAGTGTAGTGTAGTGTTTTTAGGTTACATTCACACTGACGGCGGATTACACGGAGTCTCCCGCTAGGAGTTTGAGCTGCGGCTGCAGCTCAAACTTGAAGCAGGGAACTCACTGTAATCCGTCGCCAGTGTGAATGTAACCTGTACATTCACATGGGAGGGGGGGGGGGAACTACAACTCCCAGCATGCACTGACAGAACGTGCATGCTGGGAGTTGTAGTTTTGCAACAGCTGGAGGCACACTGGTTGGAAAATACTGAGTTAGGTAATAGAACCTATTACCTAACTCGGTATTTCCCAACCAGTGTGCCTCCAGCTGTTGCAGAACTACAACTCTCAGCATGTACTGATTGCCAAAGGGAATGCTGGGAGATGTAGTTATGCAACAGCTGGAGGCACGCAAGTACAACTCCCAGCATGCCGAGACAGCCATTTGCTGTTCCTGAATGCTGGGAGTTGTAGTTTTGCAAGATTTAGAGGGGTTCAGGCTGGAGATCACTGACAGTGGTCTCTAAACTGTGGCCCTCCAGATGTTGCAAAACTACAAATCTCAGCATGCTAAGACAGCAAACTGCTGTCTGGGCATGCTGGGAGTTGTAGTTTTGTAATATCTGGAGGGCTACAGTTTACAGACCACTGTCAGTGATCTCCAGCCTGAACCCCTCTAAATCTTGCAAAACTACAACTCCCAGCATGCCAACACAGCAAACAGCTGTCAAGGCATGGTGGGAGATGTAGTTTTGCAACATCTGGAGGGCGACAGTTTAGAGACCACTCTCTAAACTGTCGCCCTGCAGATGTTGCTAGGCAACAGACTCTGGACACGCGGCGTCATACTTACCTCCACCGCCGCCATAATCACAGCCGCCGCCGCCGGGTAAGTGACCGCCGCTGCCACCGCCGCCGCTGTTACACGGTTCCCCCCGCTGTGCCCGGACACCGATGGGTGGGCATAGCGGGGGGAACCGAACTTTAACCCCCCCGCCCCCAGTCTGCTATTGGTCGGCCGCTCCGCCGATCAATAGCAGGGATAGGAGGGGTGGCAACCCTGCCACCTCACTCCTATCTCTTCAAGGAGGATCGAGGGTGTCTTGGACACCCCCGATCCCCCTTATTTTATCGCAGCGCCGCGATTGATGGGCAGGGGGAGAGCGCTCCCCCTGCAAACACCGTAGATGCCGTGATCAGAACTGATCACGGCATCTATGGGGTTAATGCTGCCGGGACCGGCGCGATCGCGGCCCCGGCAGCTGCGGTGGGACTCCGGCTGTGATTGACAGCTGAGTCCCACGCGCGATCTCCTGCGCTGCCCGCGGCAGAGCAGGAGATCGCTTGGACGTATGCATACGTCCATTTGCGCGAACGTGTAATTCGCCTGGACGTATGCATACGTCCAATAGCGGGAAGGGGTTAAAGACATACTAATAATAATTTATTTATATAGCGCCTACAGATTCCGCAGCGCTTACAATTATGGGGTACAAACAAAGACAGTATCAGACATAATATTACACAATAACTATTCAAACAAGAGGTGTGGGGATATGTTGAGGATATGTTAAGGCCAATTAAAGAATGTTATAGGCCTGTCTGAAGAGATGTGTTTTCAGGCCACGTTTGAAAACTATGGATGTTGTTGTTGAGTTTGAGGGATTGAGGGATAGCATTCCAGAGAATCGGTGCAGCACGAGGGAAGTCTTGGAGACTGGAGTGAGAAATTCGGATTATAGAAGATGTTAGTGTGAGATCATTAACAGATCGGAGAGAACGTGTAGGATGGTAGACTAAGATGACAGAGGAGATGTTGGGAGGTGCAGCATTATGGAGGGCTTTGTGTGTGAGACTGAGGATTTTGTACTGTATTCTGGACTGAATTGGTAACCAGTGTAGTGACTGGCACAGGGAGAAGGCATCGGTGTAGCGGCTGGAGAGGAAGATGAGTCTGGTTGCGGCATTAAGGATGGACTGGAGAGGAGAGAGTTTGGAGAAAGGAAGGCCTATTAGTAAAGAGTTACAGTAGTCGAGGCGGGAGTGAATCAAAGCAATAATGAGAGTTTTAGCAGATTCAGTAGTGAGAAACGGCAGATTCTGGAAATGTTTTTGAGATGCAGGTGACAAGAACGTGAAAGGGACAGAATATGGGGAGTGAAAGACAGATCAGAGTCAAGTATAACTCCAAGACAGCGAGCCTGCTGCCCGGGAGTTATGGTAGTACCACATACCGAGATGGAAATGTCAGGGTTAGGTACAGTATCAGTTGATGGAGAAAAGACAAGAAGTTCTGTTTTCGAAAGATTTAGTTTCAGATATAACGAGGACATGATGTCTGAGACAGCAGAGAGACAGTCACTGGTATTCTGTAGGAGTGCAGGGGTGATGTTGGAGGAAGAGGTATAGAGTTGGGTGTCATCAGCATAGAGGTGGTACTGGAAACCAAATCTACTGATTGTTTTTCCAATGGGGGATGTGTAGAGTGAAAAGAGTAGAGGACCCAGGACCGATCTCTGGGGAACCCCGACAGCAAGGAGAAGAGGAGAAGAAGTAAAGACAGAAAATGAGAAGCTAAAGGAGCGGCCAGAGAGATAGGAGGAAAACCAGGCGAGAGCAGAATCCTTGAGACCGATGGAGCGGAGACTACTGAGGAGGAGTTGGTGATCCACAGTGTCAAAAGCCGCAGAGAGGTCCAAGAGAATCAGTAAAAAGAAATTGTCATTTGATTTGGCCGTCAGAAGATCGTTAGTGACTTTGGTTAGGGAAGTTTCTGTTGAGTGAAGGGAGCTGAAACTAGACTGTAAGGGGTCAAGGAGAGAGTTCTCGGAGAGAAAGCGGATAAGGTGGGAGTGGACCAAGCGTTCCAGGAGTTTTGAGATAAAGGGGAGATTTGAGACGGGTCGATAGTTGGCTGCACAGGACGGATCCAGAGATGTTTTTTTCAATAGTGGGGTTATGATAGAGTGTTTGAAGGACGAGGGAAAGACCCCAGAAGAGAGGGAGAGGTTAAAGATTTTTGTTAGGTGACAGCTGATAGCAGGAGAGAGAGGCTGAATGAGGTGTGAAGGCATGGGGTCACTAGAGCAGGTAGTGGGGCGGGCGGAGGAGAGGATCCTCCGTTACAGGCTCAAAAACTGAGAGTGATGAAGAGGAGACGTGGCTGGGAATTGGATCAGAACTTTTAGGGGACTGGGAGAGGATTTCATCACGAATGTCATCGATTTTAGTTTTGAAGTGTTTGGCCAGGTCTTCAGCACAGAGATCAATGATTGGGGTCTGTACCTTAGGCCAAAGGAGAGAGTTGAACGTGTCAAAAAGGGGTTTTGGGTTTTTAGACAGAGAGGAGATGAGGGAGGTAAAATATGTTTGTTTGGCGAGATGAAGAGCGGAGTAATAGGATTTAAGCATGAATTTATAGTGCAGATAGTCTGAAGAAATCTTTGTTTTCCTCCACAGATGTTCAGCATCGCCTGAGAAAGCGGGTTGTTTGCGTGTGCCAGGGTTGCTGCCGTCTGTGTTGGGAGGTTCGTGTTTCAGGGGGTGCCATTTGATCCAGGGTAGACTTGAGGGTATCATGGTAATGTTTAGCTGCTAGATTAGGGCAGGAGGGGGGAGAGATTGGTGATAATGAAGATTGTAGAATGTCTATAAATTGACTGGTGTTTATGGCACGCAGGTTTCTGTAAGTGTACAAGGTTGAAGTGTCTGGAAGATGATAGGAGTCACTGATAGAGAAAGAGAGAAGGTTGTGGTCAGAGAGCTCAAAAGGAGAATTAGTGAATTTAGAGACAGAGCAAAGTCTAGAGAAGATCAAGTCCAGTGTATTCCCATCCTTGTGTGTGGGAGAGTCAGTAAGCTGTGAAAGGGAAAAGGAGGAGGTTAGAGACAGAAGCCGAGAGGCAGAAGAGGAGATTGGGGTATCAATGGTGATATTAAAATCACCCATGATGAGTGTAGGTGTTTCTGAGGAAAGAAAGTGAGGGAGTCAGGTGGCAAAATGATCCACTACCACTACTAACAGAGTGGTGCAGATTTATAGGGGTAAGGGTAAGAGCATTGGCAGCAAAGTGGCACCTATGATATATATAGAATGCATAGGTCTAAGTCACCTGCCCAAACCTGATTAAGAACCACAGGGTCACACAATTGTGGTAAATTTGAATACAAATGTAAATGTATGAGTTTAACTGCAAATTCTTGAACATCATATGGTCAAAAGAAGTTTAGCATTGTAGTTTTATGCATTGTGATTCCACACAGAATAAATCATACACTGCACAGAATGTGGTGCCCGGTATCGCCACTTCAGTCCTCTGGCACAGTCTTGTTCCTGGTTGCCTAAGGTAGACGTGTCACACTGCCGGCCGCACGCATACATTCTGCAGAAATCTTATTGGGGAATTCACTCTAAATGCTTTGGCATCTACGGAGAGGGCGCATTTCTGAGCAGACATTCTGCAAAAAATATGCTGTGTGAACATAGCTGTAACGCCGAGCGCTCCGGGTCCCGCTGCTTCCCCGGAGCGCTCGCGGCGTTACTCTGCTTGCAGCGCTCCGGTCGGCGCTGCTGACCCAGAGCGCTGCTACCCTGTCACCGGAGGGGATGCGATCCGCGGGACGGATTGCATCCCATGTCTCTTCTCCCCTGCTCCGTCCTTCCTCTGTCCCTGCCCAGCGTGCGCGGCCCCGCTCTCTAGGGCGCGCGTGCGCCGGCTCTCTGAAATTTAAAGGGCCAGTGCACCACTAATTGGTGCCTGGCCCAATCTAGTCCAATCACTGTTTTCCTTATAAAACATCACTTCCCCTTCCTGTCCCTGCCGGATCTTGTTGCCTAGTGCCTAGTGAAAGCGTTCCAGTGTGTCCTTGCCTGTGTTTCCAGAATCTCTGCTGTTGCCCCTGACTACGAACCTTGCCGCTTGCCCTGACCTTTCTGCTACGTCTGACCTTGCCTTGCCTAGTCCTTTTGCACCGCGCCATCTCAGCCGCCAGAGAGGTTGAGTCGCTACTGGGAGGAACGACCTGGGGGTTACCTGCCGCAGCAAGTCCATCCCGCTTTGCGGCGGGCTCTGGTGAATACCAGTAACCCCTTAGACTCCGTTCCCCTGGTACGGCCCACGCCATCACCTCTCTGGTACAGAGGATCCACTTCCAGTGTCCTCACCCTCCGCCAACCCGGATCCTGACAATAGCCTTACACAGGAATATATGTATTAGCCCTTAAAGCGAAACTAAGGTGCTGTTTACCAATATTGTGAGTTATAGTGTGAGTGAACAGCATTAAAACAAGGGGTCACTTACTTAAATTGGTCTTGTAGTGGCAAAGTTCTGGCCCAATTGCTATTGCACACCTCTGTGCAATGAAAGTGAGGAGCCGGCTCGCCATGCTTATTTTCCCTCTCATGGCACTAGAACTTGAGAGCGCAGGTGCCAGCAGGCCTGAACATCCTAGTGACAAGCATATTAATTTCATGGGTGGGTAGAGCGATGCATATTGAGGAAGCAGGGTACTTCTGCGTGCCGACTCCAATGCGCAGAGATACGCTTTACAGGGAAATAGATGGCCAGAACTTTGCCCTTACAGGACCAATAAAAGTAAGTGACCCCTTGTTTTAATGCTGTTTACCCACACTAAGACCCAAAATATTGGGTTTAGTGCAAGTTAACAGCCTGTCAGTTTCCCTTTAAAACAAGATCCATGTTAAAAAGATATGAGGAGCGTAACACAGCATGATAGCAATCACACATAAACATGGCAGCATAAAAAAACAGTAGCATTACAAAGATGAAAGAAAAAACACAAATATAAATGTTAAACAGTACTATGAACAAGTACATAGAAAGGGAACCCAAACATCACTACAGTGCTCTGTGTTCCCTTTTTAATAGTCTGGTGTAATGCAGTAAGTTATTCCTTACCCTTACATATAGTGGCAAACAAGAACCAAAGGACATGAAGTTATTAAAGTTGCCCTTTGACCTTTATCCTGTTGAAAGGAATGGAAACAAAGACTCACAAAATTCTAAATATTATTTGTGTCCTAATAGTTAAAAAATAACCAGGTTAAAACCTCACAGTCAGTTTCTACTTCTGTAAAAATAAGAATTTTTTTATTCAAATAAAAGTCAAATCAAAGCAGAAGCGAGAGATAAAAGATAAACTCCCCGTGTGAGCTGGACTTTCAGCTTATAGCCACATTAGGAATACTGAGAAGCCAGTGATGTCATTAATATACCGGGAAAAAGTCTGTAGACTGTTTGGATTTCAGATGTATCGAAAGTGAAGCACATTATTATAGCATGTTCTTTTTTTTTTTTTTTTACAGACCTTGTATTTGGTACTTAACGTACTACGATGATACAAGAACAGTTATTCACAGATCAAAAGTATTTTTCTAACTGCATGATGTAACTCAGAGTCCCAGACATCCTGGCTGATGTCCTACATATTCCCGGTACAAGGCTTACAAGATTCATGTCTTGCAAGAGTGAAGCGCTGATCTACTTCTGTGGACATGATAAGTGTTAGAATACTTTTGGAGAAAAAGAGTAAGTTATGGTGAGATGGTTATTTAATTTCACTCATTACTGATTTACTGATAGAATTGGAAGTGCATTTTATACCTACACAAATGTTCAATGTAGAAAGATCCCCATGCTTTTCCTATGCTTAATCTTAGGACAACTATCTACCACATTGTCGGAATATCCAGAGGAAAAGAGTCCAAAGCACCAGAAATCCATGATTTGAACTTATTTTATTAAAAATACATAAATTAGCAATGTTTTGACCAAATCTGACTTTTATCAATATTAACATATTAATTAAACCATGGTATTACATGTGTTGATAAAAAACATAAAGGAAAAAAAAAACAACAAAAAACCATGGTATGGTGTGGTCCTAATAAGACCTAATACTGCAAACTTTAATATCAATACGCCCCTCCACCTGATGAAGCCAGGTGTGGCGAAACCTACGTTTGGGTGCTTGTGCATCAGTGGTGGATATCGTACATTGTTTTAAATGGTTGTTATTTTTTTTTCTAATTGTTCTCTGTTTTGTGCATTGGATGTTTTCATCTTGCCTAAATTATCATAATTGGTACTGGTATTAATGTTTATGATGGTAGGTCTTTTCAGGAACACACCATACAATGATTTAGTTATTCCCCTGTACATATTTTCATATGGGGGTAGTGCTATTGCCATTTCATCATTATCATTTCTGCAATTTATGCTTTTTATGTATCTAAATATGTATATGTATCTGTCATGCCTGATGAAGCAGCCTGCTGTGCTGCCAAACGCTTTGCATCTTGGGGGAAAAATTTATGCTGGCTTTTACCTTCCGTGCGGATTGTTCAGCACCGGAGTTACCCACCACTTTCTGAAGCAAGTTCTTTTATTCAATCCTATAGATGCTAGTCAGTCTACAGGACTGATGGGGGTGGGTTCTTCCCCTATAGTCCATTGGCAACCCTGATAATTCGATCAGGGCTGCTATGGTTGCCATGGCAGCCAGAGGCAAAATCATGTAAATGCTAAATCGAAGGAGTCTTCGTCAACAATTTAACTACTGATGATCCATATTGTCTGCGTGCTTAAGGGGGTTAATAAAGTAATTTTGTCAATACCATGGACTGCGCTAATATTTGGAGGATGCAGTTTCTATAGAGCATGTGTTTACTCACAGTGGGGGCCATGTATCAAAGATTTTACCCCTGTTTTGTGTGTATTTTTTTGCGCAAAATTTTGCGCAAGCCCTTTTTTTTGCGCATTTTTTTGCGCACGTTTTGGTAGAGCATGTCCTCCAGATGTGGCTGAATCAGGGTACCTTGGAGTGACATATACATATAGTACACATGGATTTATTACCTGCGTTCTTTTCCTTTGCACCAAAAATGTTGACGCACGTGCGTCTTTTTCCCCATAAATATAAGCCAACTTTAACTGCACGTAGCAATCCTTTCTATTTCTGAAGGAAAGTTCTACTAAGGAACCACCAGAATGTTTTTACTTTCCTATCTCAATTCCTCATTTGGTTTGCTTTATATTGCTTTTTACTCCTTGGTTATTCCAAAGCACTTTTAAAATCATTTGCATATAGAATATTTGTTTCCAGTTCAGTTATTCATTAGATCACTTGTATATTGGTTTTGTTATTTTATGATCCAACAATTTAATACATTTACATAGGAAATGTTTCATAGTTTACTTATCATTGAACAAGCTCCGTCACATTAAAATAGCTTTGTAATCCACTTAACACTGTAGATCATTCTCCTTTTATTTTTACAATTTACTGCTTTCCGTTATACTTTTCCCCAGAGCCCGGTAAGATGGTGGCTATCACTGATAGCCAGCCATCTTACCATGCAACCACGGGGGGTTTCATCCCACCCCCCCAGCGATCGCTGCTATCAGCTGGTCAAATCTGTCTAGCTGATAGCAGCGCGGTGTGTGAGTCCCGATCACGGGGATCGGGACACACACCGCTCTGCTAAGTGTCCCTTAACCGTCCCCCGGCGTCACTTACCCGGCCATGCGGTGTCCTGAGCAGTCCCGGTGCGAGCGGCGTCCTCACGCGGTCCTGGAGGTGGTGCGTCCCCGGTGGTGAGTTTGCAGCAGCAGGGCGGCATCTTCATTGGCAGCAGTGAGATCGCCGTAAAGCGATCTCACCGCTGCCTCTGGGAGTTTCAAAACTGCAACTCCCAGCATGCCCAGACAGCCTTTGGCTTTCTGGGCATGCTGGGAGTTGTAGTTTTGCAACATCTGGAGGGCCACAGTTTGGAGACCACTGTATAATGGTCTCCAATCTGTGTTCTTCCAGATGTTCCAAAATTACAAATCTCAGCATGCCCACTCTGTCGAGGCATGCTGGGAGTTGTAGTTCTGTAACATCTGGAAGAGCACAGATTGGAGACCATTATACAGTGGTCTACAAACTGTGGACCTCCAGCTGTTGCAAAACTACAACTCTCAGCATGTCCAGACTGCCCAAGTATGCTGGGAGTTGTAGTTCGT
Source organism: Hyla sarda (assembly GCF_029499605.1). Lineage (NCBI taxonomy): Eukaryota > Metazoa > Chordata > Amphibia > Anura > Hylidae > Hyla > Hyla sarda. Next base: position 310,854,724 of record NC_079192.1, read on the forward strand.
CAACATCTGACCCTTCAGATATTGCCGAAATACAACTTCCAGCATGTCTGGCCATGCTGGGAATTATAGTTTTGCAACAGCTGGAGGCACACTAGTTGGGAAACATTGTTCGTTTCCTAACTCTTTTTCCCAACCCGTGTGCCTCCAGCTGTGCCTCCAAACTATAATGCCCAGCATGCACTGACAGACCATGCATGCTGGGAATTGAAGTTGTGCAACAGCTGGAGGCACACTGGTTTGGAAACACTAAGTTAAGTAAAAAAATTTCAAGTGTTTTGCAACCAGTGTGCCTTCAGCTGTTGCGTAACTACAACCCTCAGCATGCACGGACTGCCAAAGGGCATGCTGGGAGTTGTAGCAGTATGCCTCCAGCTGTTGCATAACTACAAGTTCCAGCATGTCCTTCTGCTGTCACTGCATGCTGAGATTTGAAGTTTTTGCAACAGCTGAAGGCACACTGGTTGCGAAACACTGAGTCTGTTTCCGTGTTTCGCAACCAGTGTGCCTCCAGCTTTTGCAAAACTACAACTCCCAGCATGCACGGACAGTAAAAGGGCATGGTCGGAGTTGTAGTTTTGCAACAGCTGGATGTTTCCCCCCCCCTCCCCCCAATGTGAATGGACAGGGTACACTCACATGGGCAGAGGTTTACAGGGAGTGCTGCAAGATTGAGATGCAGCAAACTCGCTGTGAACCCCCGCCCGTGTGACTGTACCTTAAAAACACTACACTACACTACACTTAAATAAAATAAGTAAAAAACACTATATATACACATACTGCTACACAGCCCCCCTCCCCTCCTCAATAAATATGAACAACGTCTGGTACGGCACTGTTTCCAAAATGGAGCCTCCAGCTGTTGCAAAACAACAACTCCCAGTATTGCCGGACAGCCATTGACTGTCCTGGCATGTTGGGAGTTTTGCAACAGCTGTTTGGGAAAAACTGGCATAGAATACCCCTATGTCCACCCCTATGCAATCCCTAATTTAGGCCTCAAATGTGCATGGCGGTCTCTCACTTTGGAGCCCTGTCGTATTTCAAGGCAACATTTTAGGGTCACATATGGGGTATCGCCGTACTCGGGAGAAATTGCCTTACAGATTTTGGGGGGCTTTTTCTCCTTTTACCCATTATGAAAAGGAACAGTTGGTGTGTACACCAGTATTTTAGTGTATAAAAATAAAATTATTTACACTGACATGCAGGTGTTGCCGCGTACTTTACATTTTCACAAGAGGTAAATGGGAAAAAAAGATCCCCATTTTTTGGGACACAATTTAGCCAGAGTACGGAGATACCACATATGTGGGCGCAAAGTGCTCTGCAGGCGCACAACAAGGCCCATAAGGTAGAGTGCACCATGTACATTTGAGGTGATTTGCACAGGGGTGTCACAGAAGTTAAATGAAGAATAAGGACATAGGTATAATTGATGTGTTATAATTGGGTGCAAAAAGTGGTATTATTGAGAGATTAAAACTCTACATAATGAAGAAAAAAATTCTAAAACTAATAACGAGGACACACTTACTATTTAGATGCAGATATGCTGCACACAAAACTCCTACTAAATAGAGCTGCGGTGTAAATTTATGCTCTGAGGAGAAATCTAAATTTAAACGCAATTTAAGAAAGTAGCTGCACAAGAATGATAAATTTAACGCAGCTGCACCAAATTTAGACAACAGGCAGAGGGGTAAAAAACTTCTATTATACACTGGAAATGATACATGTCCCCCAGTATGTATTCTATTGCATGTTTTTTAGATGTATATATACATACGGTTGTCATGGCTTGATGAAGTCCCGATTTGGACAAAACATTGTTGATTTTTGTATTTTGAATAAAGGAAGGACTCATAATGTCTTTCTGGTGCCTTGTACTCTCCTTTATATTTACACACCTTTTTTGTGGTTTTAATCCTTTTTTTTCTAATAATGCGGAATGTTTTATAGCGTGAGTCTCGCATCTGGAGTAATGGGTTTGTAGAGTTTTCTTATCTAGATCGAACCCTTTCCTGGAAACCAGATGCAGCTGACTGTATGATTCTTGCCTGTACCCTATCCATAGTGTGAGTTTGGTGGGTTTGTGTTGAAGAGAAAAAGGTAGTAAAGGGGGTATAAAAGGGGTGGATTTATATTGTAGTTTTATATTGTTAATCTTGCTGCTAGAGTGTTGGCTTTCCCATGTGCAGAATTCTCTTAAATAGTACCTGTCACCAATCTAAACTTTTAATATATTGTTCCTTATGTAATTATAAGCCACTTTGCTATTTACTTGCTGTTAAAAGTCTCAACCTTTCTATGTTTTTAGTGTGATTTAAAAAACAGATACTAGGTGTCTCTGTTCTGTTCCCCGCTGCAAGTCAAACAGTTAGTTTGGTCTCCTCCCAGCCTGGCAGGAGACCAAACTCTGGAAGCGTGTGTGGGGCATGGCGAGGCACAGCTCACGCAGGCTTCAGTGATGTCGTGCCTGGTGGGCAAGGGGAATTTCATGATACAGAGCTTTTTAAAACTCAGAATTATTTTTCAAGGGCAAAAAGGATGTTAGGAGTAGTTAGGAAATATAATCTGAGTTAGTTTAGAAAATTTGGTACACTTGAAAGTATTAACAACCCCTATGCAGTAGAAATGGTCCTTTTTTTGCTTCTTCATAATAATAATGCCCACTGTTGTGCCCCATACAAATCAATAGTGCACTCAAGACAGTAGTAATGTCCCAACATAGTAATTATATAAGTGATGAGCGGCAGGGGCCATTTTCGAATTCCCGAATATATGAATGAATATTCGTCCTATGTTTGCAAAATTCGCATATTCACTATGTTCGTTCTCTATTTTTTTCATGCGCAAATTTGTAATGAAATTCGCATAGTGCGCATGTGCAATTATATCTATCACCCATAAGAAGGGAGAGATCAGTGTCCTCTGACTGGAAGTGCCGATATTCGCGAATATTTGCATAGTCACAAATATTTGCATATTCACAAATTAGTGAATACTTGCATATTCTCATATTTGCACATTCTCATATTTGCATAGTTGCATATATTCACATATTTGCAAAAAAAAAAATGAAAAGAATATTCGTAATTAGGAATATATATCACTATCTTCTAAATATTCGTGAAATTGCTCAGTGCCGATATTCACGGAATAAATTTGCATTTCAAATATTCGCGGTCAACCCTAGTCATAATATCGCCCTTTTTTCCTTTTCATAAAGGGATTGCTACTGCTGGTTTGAGACACAAATAATGTAATATTATTAATATCAACAACCCCACAAATAAAATTCCTGTTACGCCGAGCGCTCCGGGTCCCCGCTCCTCCCCGGAGCGCTCACGGCGTCTCTCTCCCTGCAGCGCCCCGGTCAGTCCCGCTGACCGGGAGCGCTGCACTGACATGGCCGTTGGGGATGCGATTCGCACAGCGGGACGCGCCCGCTCGCGAATCGCATCCCAAGTCACTTACCCGTCCCGGTCCCCTGCTGTCATGTGCTGGCGCGCGCGGCTCCGCTCTCTAGGGCGCGCGCGCGCCAGCTCTCTGAGACTTAAAGGGCCAGTGCACCAATGATTGGTGCCTGGCCCAATCACCTTGATTAGTTTCCACCTGTGCACTCCCTACTTATACCTCACTTCCCCTGCACTCCCTTGCCGGATCTTGTTGCCCTTGTGCCAGAGAAAGCCTTTCCTTGTGTGTTCCTAGCCTGTGTTCCAGACCTCCTGCCGTTGCCCCTGACTACGATCCTTGCTGCCTGCCCTGACCTTCTGCTACGTCCGACCTTGCTCTTGCCTTATCCCTTGTACCATGCCTATCTCAGCAGTCAGAGAGGTTGAGCCGTTGCCGGTGGATACGACCTGGTTGCTACCGCCGCTGCAAGACCATCCCGCTTTGCGGCGGGCTCTGGTGAAAACCAGTAGCTACTTAGAACCGGTCCACCGACACGGTCCACGCCAAACCCTCTCTGACACAGAGGATCCACCTCCAGCCTGCCGAATCGTGACAGTAGATCCGGCCATGGATTCCGCTGAGGTGCCGCTGTCAAGTCTTGCCGCCATTTCCACGGTGATTGCCCAGCAATCCCTAATGATCACCCAACGAAATCACCAGCTGGCATACTTGACCACCGTGACACAGCAACTTCAGTCACAGATACAGCAGCTGCTGCCGCAGATACAGCAACTTCAGTCACAGACACAGCAGCTGCAACAGCAACAACCATCTCCTCCGCCGGCTCCTGCAACTCCTTCGCAGCGACAGGCCGCTCCTAACCCCTGCTTGTCCCTGCCGGACAAATTTGATGGGGACTCTAGACTCTGCCGTGGTCTCCTGCCTGGGAAGGCCCTGCCATGTGCCACACCGCTCGGAGCACCTCTCTCACAGTTTCCTTTGCAATCCACCCCTGTGCCTCCCGCCGAGGAGGCTATGCAAGTGGATCGGTCTCGCCTGACCCCTGAAGAGAGGACTCGCCGCAAAAAGAAAGAATTACTTCTATACTGCACTGTGCGTTACCGCACAGAACCCCTGCTCTTGAGCATGGAACTTTTTGTTTTGCCCAAATGCTCCTCTGAAGTCCTCCTCAGTCTGCCATGGATCCAACGCCACTCCTCTACCCTTGTCTGGACCACCGGGGAGATCAAGAGCTGGGGTGCTTCTTGCCACAGAAAATGCCTCACGTCTGCTCCCAGTCCCGTCAGTCAAACCTCTGTGTCTCCCCCTTTACCTGGTCTCCCCAAGGCCTATCTGGACTATGCTGTGTCTCCTCCTCACAGCCCCCGTCCTGTTAACACTCTGCCCCGTGCCAAGCTTGACCCTCTTCCCTCCCTCCCCACCCCCACGCCTTCTTGTGTGCCCGCTGTTGATGTGGTTTCCCGGGGCTTCGCCACCATCTGGAAAAAGACTCTAAAATCCTTCATACTAGCCTCATCCCGGGTGAAGAAGCCTGCCGAAGAAAAAAGAAGAACTCCTCCTGTTTTTGTGTGGCTCTCCACCAAGTATATCCGCTTCCGTGTCCCCAGTTTTAATCTGGGACCACGTTATCTTGGACCCTTTTTAGTTGAGTGCTCTGAGGAGAGATCTTGGGAACCTGAGGACAACATCCTGGACAAAAGTCTTATCCTCAGGTTCTCAGGCTCCAAGAAGAGGGGGAGACCCAAGGGGGGGGGGGGGTACTGTTACGCCGAGCGCTCCGGGTCCCCGCTCCTCCCCGGAGCGCTCACGGCGTCTCTCTCCCTGCAGCGCCCCGGTCAGTCCCGCTGACCGGGAGCGCTGCACTGACATGGCCATTGGGGATGCGATTCGCACAGCGGGACGCGCCCGCTCGCGAATCGCATCCCAAGTCACTTACCCGTCCCGGTCCCCTGCTGTCATGTGCTGGCGCGCGCGGCTCCGCTCTCTAGGGCGCGCGCGCGTCAGCTCTCTGAGACTTAAAGGGCCAGTGCACCAATGATTGGTGCCTGGCCCAATCACCTTGATTAGTTTCCACCTGTGCACTCCCTACTTATACCTCACTTCCCCTGCACTCCCTTGCCGGATCTTGTTGCCCTTGTGCCAGAGAAAGCCTTTCCTTGTGTGTTCCTAGCCTGTGTTCCAGACCTCCTGCCGTTGCCCCTGACTACGATCCTTGCTGCCTGCCCTGACCTTCTGCTACGTCCGACCTTGCTCTTGCCTTATCCCTTGTACCATGCCTATCTCAGCAGTCAGAGAGGTTGAGCCGTTGCCGGTGGATACGACCTGGTTGCTACCGCCGCTGCAAGACCATCCCGCTTTGCGGCGGGCTCTGGTGAAAACCAGTAGCTACTTAGAACCGGTCCACCGACACGGTCCACGCCAAACCCTCTCTGACACAGAGGATCCACCTCCAGCCTGCCGAATCGTGACAATTCCTACCCCAGGGAATCTAAGTTAAAAATGTTAGTCACCAAATGGTTCTATTTAATGGTTCTATTAATGATTATTGAAATGAGTATAGTATTCTTTATATTTTCTGTAGGCCTTGGTTGGGTTCATACACCCTATAATTATGAAAACAAACAGACCAAATGAATGAGACTGGATAGCAGTACCAAGTAAATGTAAGGAACTGAACTGCAAGTAACACCACGGTTTTAGGTCTGGTTGGAAAATCCCATTTGGGGCAAAAATGAGTGTATGGCCTATGTAGTTGCTGTGGGAGATGGAACTAAGTTACAGCTAGTGTCTGGAGCAATAGTCAGGAGGCCCTTAGACAGTTCACTGAATAGACAGACATATAGGCTGTTGAGCCTGAGGAGACTTTGGTACCTAATGCCAGTGGCTGGGTATTGAGACTAGAGGATCATAATAACCCTAAGAAAGTTTGGTTTTGCGCAGAAAACTGGTTACCCCACAGACTGATCAAAGGGCCAAATACTACTCAGACAGTGAGAGAGTGCTTGAGGCAGAGGAAGCTTTTACAAGTATTGTAGTGATCCTTCCTCCTGCAATTTAGGACATAGCAAGTAGCACACTGAGGTCAGAACAAATGAAGTTTTATAATGGTAGAATACTGTTTAAGTTAATCCTGTTTGCTATGATGTAACTTCAAGTTGAAGTTTAAGTGATACTTGTAGCATCACAGTTTCTAGAATGACTTGTTAGGTCAGTTGTGGTAGGGGTAGCCTCCCCTAGGCTCATAGCAACACGATTGATTCAAACAAGACCCATCAGCCAGCCATCTTGGGGGCAACCTGACCTCCTAGAATAATTGTACCATTGCGAACAATCCTTTGGTTCCCAGCTAGAGGCTGCCAAGTGTTCTGCAATGGTTCTTCTGTTCAAGAGTATTAGACTACAAAAGCAACCACCAAGCATATTGTGCAAGCTAAAGTGTAAGTGGCCATCAAGTGTCTTTTGCCTCACTCTCACTGTGAGAAAAATAACAAAAATTGTTGTTAACTTTAAAGTGTCCATCATCCATGTCAAAAGTTTTGAACAGTTGCAGTCTCAGTAATGAGACCCCCACAGATCAGGAGAACCAGCGGGGGATAATCGAGTGGTAGAGTGCATTGCATCATGATCTGTGTCTCCCTGTTTCATTATGGGGGAGATTTATCAACACCTACCCAGAGTAAAAGTTGCCCAATTGCCCATAGTAACCAATCAGATCGCTTCTTTCATTTTGCAGAGGCCTTGTTAAAAATGAAAAAGCAATCTGATTGGTTGCTGTGGGCAACTGGGCAACTTTTACTCTGGGTAGGTTTTGATAAATCTCCCTCTATTAGTTTATAGGGCACCAAGATCCCAGAAATCCGGAGATTAAACTTCTTCTTCTCCCTCGTTCTCCTGGTCCGTGTATCTGGTCTTAACCTACAGATGGGCAACTGTAGAACTAATTGCTGAAAATGTCATCAAATGAAACAGCTGAAGCCAAACTTGGAGAGCCATTACTGAATGGTGGGACTAAGGGGCTTGATAACTTTGTGGGGGGACTATGTATGTTGCATCATTCATCCATTGGTGTCTTTGCTAGTTAAGGAAAAAGCCAAGCACTGCTTGCTTGGCTGTGAAGGTAACTTTCATAAACTTTCATAGCAAGAGCTGCATGCAAACAGGGGTACCCCATTATCAATTTCAATGGTAAAAATGGCCCCAAATCACAAGTCATTGGGGGGTATGTATCAATAATGGTGTAGCAATGTGTGATTTTATGTATGTTTTTTGGGGTCAAATGGAGCATATTTGCGCCAAAATTATCAATTGTCGTACGCAAGTTTGTCATTTTGACACAAATGTAGCCGTACAAAAGGCGCAGACCCCAGAATTCTAGGCAGTAAATATGACTTTGGGATATTTTATTGTTGTAGCTATTTTCTCTGTCACTTTATTCATGGTGTAGATTTGCGCCTAAATGAAGGTATTTGCGCCTAAACTTGCGCCAAATAGAATAGTCGCAATTAATGAATTTCAGACCAAAGAATGATTGTAACTGAAATCACGACTAACAAAGTGAAATCAGTGATTTTGTTCTAAACCATTTGGTGCAATTGTTTGTCGCAAAAAGTGACATAAAAGGAAATTTGAGACAAACATCCTTCATACATACCCCCCATTTTCTTTATAGGTGAAAGTTCCAGAGTTGGTGCCATCACTTAAAAGGCATTTATGGCATACCCTACTGCTTTACCATAAATGTTATCACTGCATAAAGTATACGTTTTTAATATAGGACAATACATATTTACATTTAGTTTATCTTCAAATAAATGAATATCATAGATATTACATCTGTTCTTGTTTTGTAACAGAATCCATATTCATTTAGTTGACCTGACTAGCAAAGAACCCATGTGGGTACATTTTTTTCTAAAGTTCTTTGCCAAGATACCACTTAATCCTTGTCTTTCTAGGAACACAGAGTCTTAATATAAAGTGGCACATTAAGAGTGAATCCCCCTACATAAACATTTTGTACTTTTCTTAGTTCCTTAAATGGTCAACAAATTGCTTTCAAAATATACAACTAAATTGCCTGTGTACAGGAAAGCAGCCAAAATGACTTTGTTGACAATGCAAATTTCCAAATGTGTCATACTATCTGTTTCATCCAACATTTTTTCACTTTCAATGAGATCTTGTCACTCATCATGTCAAGACAAATATAAATTATATGGAGAAATTTATATAAAACAAGAGTTGTTTGCATTAAGCTCAATTAATAGTCTCCTTATAAATGTTCAAGACGTGAGTCAGAGAAGTGTATAATGGCAGTTCCCACTAATTCCAGAATGCATTACACAGATGCTCTGCAAGATTTTCCACATTATAAATTACCTAAAAGGAATTAGGTGAACTGTTCAGAAGCAAACAGACAAACGACAGACAATAGATCCAGTGGAGCTTTTTGGCAAAATTTTAAGAACAGGTCATGGTGAAATAGCTAATGAAAATACAGAGTAAGAGGCTTAAACAAAATGTGTTTGTATTCAGACCAATGTAGAAGGGTCATTCATCTACAATAAGACAAAATAAAGTCCAAGAAGAAAAACAGAGCTGGACAAAGTGTCTCGACACCCAAAGCGTCTCGGCACCCAAAGTTGCTAAAATACATTCATTGTAGAAGATCTGGATAGGGTGAAAATGTACTGTAAGACACAGGCTGCTCTGTGTGCGATGTCTGTCTAGTTATATTTGCTCAGGGAATGCAACATATCCATTGCAATAGATTTGATACAGAAGTACAAATTTTGAGACAAAATTGCTCCTTCTATCCACCAAATCAAGAGACAAGAGTGGTGTAGGTGCACATCTTTTTACTCCATTCATTTCTGGAAACCATGTACCTGCACCATATTTATTACATGGTGCAAGGAATGTGATCAATATGGTGCTGAGCACATTTCTTACTTCAGTACTCGAAAAACCAATTAAATTATAGGGGTGTCGTATCAAACATAACATTTATTATTTTCCTATAAAATTTACCAATAATAAAAAATGTGAGACCCAGGAAAAAAGAAGATCAGGTAGGAATAAAAATGTATAAAGTCCAGATCTATCCGGCTACGCCGGCTTCACCGACACACGTGGGGATCGGGACACTTTTCCGCTCCTCCTGCCATTGCAGGACTTATGCTAGATGTACACAGATGGCATTAACTGGCTCCCATATGTAAAACTGGGCTGATTATTTGCCTGGATAACATGAAATCATGCTGTGGGTAACCTAGACCCATCTGTATTGCACTTTAAAGTTTGTCACATGTTCTGTATCTCTTACATTATATGAATTGGTTCCCCTGAGGACATCCTTGTGCGTTCTTTATTGGCACATGGACAGAAACGCGTATGGGCACAGCTGACACACATTGATAGAACATCCCAATGGGCGTGCAGTAATTATTGTGACATGCATGTAACTTTTGGTATGTATATAACAGTACAAAGGAGGAGCACGATATCCTCAGAATTTTGATTGGGTCCAGTTTGATTATTCCCACATATCTATCAGGGATAGATCTGGACTTTATACATTTTTATTCTTACCTGATCTTCTTTTTTCCTGGGTCTCACTTTTCTTTTTGGTGAATTTTATAGGAAAATAATAAATGTTATGTTTTATACGACACCCCTATAATTTAGTTGGTTTTTCTAGTACATAGTCTGTGGGGTTACTATACCTGGTTAGTGTGGACCAATAATAAATTCTACACATCTTATATATTACTTCAGTACTCCACTTTGTATGTTGCCCCCTCTGTGACTTTTTGACCGGTGCCACAAACTATGCATCTTTTAACTCCTTAGGGAGCACGGGTTTTTCCATTTATGCACTTCTGTTTTTTCCTCCTCATCTTTTAAAAATCATAACCCTTTCAATTTTGCACCTAAAAATTCATAAGATGGCTTATTTTTTGCACCACCAATTCTACTTTGCAGTGACATCAGTCATTTTACCCAAAAATCTACGGCGATACAGGTTATATGGCGGGAGCTGGCCACGGACGTAAATATACGCCCGTGGTCATTAAGGGGTTAAATAATGCTGTCCACAGTCAGTTTTGTAAGCCAAGGCAGGACTGGTATAGATTGCGCACTATTTAGCGCCGTTGCGACAAAAGATGAAACAAACTGAAAAGTCGCACTTCATAAATTCCTGACCAGTGCATGGTATTAACTGAAATCATGACTTGGTATGTTCTTTTTGAAAAATCTGAGACGAAGGGGGAGATTTACCAAAACCTGTGCAAATGAAAAGTTGCTGAGTTGCCCATAGCAACCAATCAGATCGCTTCTTTCATTTTGCAGAGGCCTTGTTAAAAATGAAAGAAGCAATCTGATTTGTTGCTATGGGCACCTAGGCAACTTTTCCTCTGGACAGGTTTTGATAAATCTTCCCCAAACTGTGACAAAATTACCCCACAAAACCAGGGTAAGAACAGTGATAACTCCCCCCCCCCCCCTCCAATCATCAAGATCATCTGATGAGGGAGGAACCCTGTTTTAAAACCCTTTAAAATGTTAGCTATATAGATTCATATTGAGGTTGGAAAAATACATACAGTGCATTTAGAAGTTTTCAGACCCTTTCACTTTTTTTTTTACAATTTGTTATGTTGCAGCCTTGTGCTGAAAAAAAGAAAAAAAAGGCCCTATTGTTCTGCATTATTTACCTTTGTTGCGACTCTGCCCTGCGTGATGTCACGCCCCGCCCCCTCAATGCAAGTCTATGGGAGGGGGTGTGACGGCAATCATGCCCCCTCCCATAGACTTGCATTGAGGGGGCGGGGCATGACATCACGCAGGGCGGAGTCGTGACATGTTTCTCCGGTCCCGTGGTCATCACACTTCACACCCGGAGCCTCCAGCACGGTGGAGAGCTCAAAAAGGTGGGTGCAGAATGACAGATTGCCGGGGTCCCCAGTGCCAGGACCCTCGCGATCATACATCTTATCCCCTATCCTTTGGAAAGGGGATAAGATTTATTAGGGCTGGAGTACCTTTTTAAGTTTGCAAAAAGGCACTTAACCTGTTGGGGATGGAGGGCGTACTCCGCCCACTCCCTTTCTATAAAGCGAGGCCACGACCGGGACCCGTGGCTAATAGCAAGCGGCACTGATGGCGCTGCCGCACACTATTAACCCTTTATACGCGGTGTTCAAAGTTGAACGCCACATCTAAAGTGAAAGTAAGACATTGCCGGTTAGCTCAGGGAGCTGTTCGAGATCCCCGCGGGGAAATCGCGGCATCCCGAACAGCTTACAGGACAGCAGGAGGGCCCCTACCTTCCTCCTTGCTGTCAGATGGCCGAATGACTGCTCAGTGCCTGAGATCAAGGCATGAGCAGTCAAGCGGCAGAATCATTGATCAGTGGTTTCCTATGAGAAACCATTGATCAATGTAAAAGAACAGTGGGGGAGATTTATCAAAACCTATGCAAAGGAAAAGTTGCCCAGTTGCCCATAGCAACCAATCAGATTGCTTCATTCATTTTGCAGAGGCCTTGTTAAAAATGAAAGAAGCAATCTGATTGGTTGCTATGGGCAACTCAGCAACTTTTCCTCTGGACAGGTTTTGATAAATCTCCCCTAGTGTGTGCAGTGTTATAGCCCCCTATGGGAGCTATAACACTGCAAAAAAAAAAAAGTGAATAAAGATCATTTAACCCCTTCCCCCATAAAAAATTGTGTAAATTAAAATAAACATATGTGGTATCACCGCGCGCACAAATGTCCGGATTATAAAAATATATCATTAATTAAACCGCACGGTCAACGGTGTACACGCAAAAAAAATCCAAAGTCCAAAATAGCATATTTTTGGTCTTTTTATATCATGAAAAAATGAATAAAAAGTGATCAAAAAGTCCGATCAATACAAAAATGGTACCGCTAAAAACTTCAGATCACGGTGCAAAAAATTAGCCCTCAGGCTGGAACTCCACTAAGGTTTTTTTTGCAAAAACACCGTAAGTCAGTGAAAAAACGCCGCGTCCAGATGTTAGCTGTAAGTCAATAGTAAACTGAAAAATGCCAGATTAACTTGGCATTTTTTAGTTTGGCGTTTTTTTTAATCCTTTTGGCGTTTTTAAGCAATTTCGGGCTCAGAGGCTAGATTTTCAAATCACCCAACAAAACCTAGTTTGGCATTTTTTGCCTTGAAATCGTGGCATTTTCATCCCATAGAAGTCTATGGGAGAGCAAAAACACCAAGAAAAACACCATATTGGTTTTAAATTTGGAGTTCTTGCAGACGGTTTTTATTCTTTTTTGGACTTTAGCGATCCAAAAAAATGATGGAGATACCTTTTTTATTAAAATTTCGTAGGGTACCATAAAAAAGAAAAATAATAAAAAAGAGACAGTAGTGATGGAAAAATTGTATCTAACGAGATTTATCTTTTTTATTACGAAATGTTTATAAATTTTTTAACATGGATCAATTTATGTGGTGTGTGTGTGTGAGTATTCTTCACTTTAAAAAAAAAACATTTTTTAAGTAGTACTACTACTCCCAGCATGGAACACACTGTTCCATGATGGGAGTAGTAGTACCTGTACTAATTGACAGATCACCCATTGCGATCCTCCTGTATAATGTATGGATGCGTTCGGCCGCTTTTCTATGGTCCCCTGCACTATATATACACATGTTCATATTTCCCTCAGAGAGCTGTGATTGGCCAGATGTTCCAGCCAATCACAACTCTCTGTGGGAAATAGGAATATGTGTATATATACGTCAGTGCAGGGGACCATAGAAGAGCGGCCGTCCGCCAGCATCTATACATTATACAGGAGTTATCACAGTGGGTGTCAGTAGTGATACCCGCTGTGATCTTTCTTTAACTACAAGTACTACTACTCCCAACATGGAGCACACTCTGCTCAATGCTGGGAGATGTAGTACCTGCATTAATAGACAGATCGCAACAGGTGTCAGAAATTACACTCACTGCGATCTGTCTATTAATGCAGGTAATACAGCTCCCAGCATGGAGCAGAGTGTGCTCCATGTTGGGAATAGTAGTACTTGCAGATAAGAACAGATCACAGCGGGTATCACTACTGACACCCGCTGCAATTGTCCTGTCTATAGCAGAGATGGAGTGACTGTATACAGCGCTCGCATCCCTGCTCTGTACTCCAGCCACTCATTCATATTTTCCTCAGAGCTGTGATTGGCTGCAACCATCCGGCCAATCACAGCTCTGGGCGGAAAATATGAATGATGCTCTATTCACATCACTGGCCGGAGTATAGTGCAGAGATGTGAGCACTGTATAGAGCCGCATCTTTGCTATATAATGGACGATCGCATCGGGTGTCAGACTGACACCCGGGGCGATATGTCTATAGTACAGGTACTACTACTCCCATGATGGAACAGTGTGTTCCATGCTGGGAGAAGTAGTACTACATAAAAAAATTAAAAAAAATAAAAATAAAAGAGAAAAAAAAGTTAAACACACGCACACTTTAAAAAAAAAAATTAAACTTTTGTTATAAAAAATTAAACATTTAGTTAAATGCATTCTTACATCCCTACTGCATCCTTTTTTCTGAATTTTTTTTTGGGGTACCCAACTGTTTTGTAAAAAAAATAAACGCCAAAGGGGCCAAAAAAGCCAAATTCCACATAAAGGTAAAAACGCCAGTAAAAACGCCAAAACGCAGGGAAAAACTGTGGCAGTTTTTCTGGTGTTTTTTCTGGCATTTTTAAGCCAAAAAAATCTCAGGGCAAAAATCTCAGTGGAATTCTAGCCTAACAGGATGCTCTTTCAGAGGTGATTCCTGGTGTGTTAAACTTAATTATTCCAAATGTCCAGACTTTTAAACATGTCCATCCTAACCATATTGAAAAGTGTTTCCAAAAAAGAAAAAAAATTGTTATTTTTTTAGTTATATTTTTTATTTATAAGCTCACAAGCAGAAGACACAGGTTACATCTCACAAATATGCAGGGGAGCATGCCCCTGTGAAAATGAAAAATGTAGGGTAACACCAGCAATTTAGTTGAAAGAAATATTTTTTTTCATTTTCCCATCCAACTTTAATGAAAATTTGTCAAAAACCTGTGGGGTGTTAAGGCTCACTATACCCCTTGTCACGTTCCGTGAGGGGTGTAGTTTCCAAAATGGAGTCACACGTGGGTATTTATTTTTTTGCGTTTATGTCAGAACCGCTGTAAAATCAGCCACCCCTGTGCAAATCACCAATTTAGGCCTCAAATGTACATTGTGCGCTCTCATTCCTGAACATTGTTGTGCGTCCGCAGAGGTATTTCCGTACTCAGGAGAAATTGCGTTGCAAATTTTGAGGGTCCTTTTTTCCTTTTACCTCTTGTGAAAATAAAAAGTATGGGGCAACACCAGCATGTTAGTGTAAATGTAATTTTTTTTATTTTTGTTTACACTAACAGGCTGGTGTAGACCCTACATTTTCCTTTTCATAAGAGGTAAAAGGAGAAAAAGTCCCCCAAAATTTGTAGTGAAATTGCTCCTGAGTACAGAAATACCCCATTTGTGGCCCTAAACTGTTTCCTTGAAATACAACAGGGCTCCGAAGTGAGAGAGCGCCATGTGCATTTGAGGACTACATTAGGGATTGCATAGGGGTGGACATAGGGGTATTCTATGCCTCCAGCTGTTACTAAACTCCCAGCATGCCTGGACAGTCAGTGACTGTCCAGAAATGCTGGGAGTTGTTGTTTTGCAACAGCTGGAGGCTCCGTTTTGGAAACACTGCCATATAATAAGTTTTTCATTTTTATTGGGGGAGGGGAAAAATGTAAGGGGATGTATATGTAGTGTTTTACCCTTTATTATGTGTTAGTGTAGTGTAGTGTTTTTAGGGTACATTCACAGAGGCGTGGGTTTACGGTGAGTTTCCCACTAGGAGTTTGCGATGCGAAGGAAAATTTGCCGCTGCTCAAACTTGAAGCAGGAAACTCAATGTAAAGCCGCCCATGTGAATGTACCCTGTACATTCACATGGGGGGGGCAAACCTCCAGCTGTTTCAAAACTACAACTCCCAGCATGCATTGACAGACCGTTCATGCTGGGAGTTGAACTTTTGCAATAGCTGGAGGCACACTGGTTGGAAAACCTTCAGTTAGGTTCTGTTACCTATTTTCCAACCAGTGTGCATCCAGCTGTTGCAAAACTACAACTCGCAGGATGTAGTGATCGCCGAAGGGCATGCTGGGAAATGAAGTTATGCAACAGCTGGAGGTACACAACTACAACTCCCAGCATGCTGAGACAGCTGTTTGCTGTTCGTGCATGCTGGGAGTTGTAGTTTTGCAAGATCTGAAGGGCCACAGTTTAGAGATCACTGCACAGTGATCTCCAAACTGTGTCCCTCCAGATGTTGCAAAACTACAACTCCCAGCATGCTCAGATAGCCAACTGCTGTGTGAGCATGATGGGAGCTGTAGTTTTGCAAGATCTAGAGGGCCACAGTTTAGAGACCACTGCACAGTGATCTCCAAACTGTAGCCCTCCAGCTGTTGCAAAACTATAAATCCCACCATGCCCAAACAGCTGTCTGAGCATGCTGGGAGTTTTAGTTTTGCAATATCTGGAGGGCTACAGTTTAGAGACCACTGTATAGTGGTCTCCAAACTGTAGCCCTCCAGATGTTGCTAGGCAACAACTCACCGGCTTCCGTAGTCTGCATTAGGGAGCCCCACCAGGGAGCCGCTGATGGTAAATGACCTCCGGCATCAGTCACATCATGGTTCCCCTGCTCTGCCTGGACTACAGTGGGTGGGGAGAGCAGGGAACCTAACTTTAGCCCCCCCTGCCCCCGATCTGCTATTGGTCAGTCGCTTCTGACTGACCAATAGCAGTGATAGGAGGGGTGGCACCCCTGCCACCTCAATCCTATCCCTTCAGGGGGATCGGGGGTGTCTTGGACAACCCCTATCCCCCTCTCTTTCCGGGTCACCGGAGACCCGTATGACCCGGAATCTCTGCAGATCGCCGGTCTGAATTGACTCAGGAACCCCCAGGGGTTTGCACGGAGTGCCTGCTGAATGATTTCAGCAGGCATCCTGGAAGGTCCCCACCCGGCGAGCGGTGGGGACCGGAATTCCCACAGGCGTACAGGTGTGCCCGTGGTCCTTAAGTACCAAGGAGCCAGGGTGTACCTGTACGCCCTTGGTCCCTAAGTGGTTAAGAACATATGGCGCAGGGCTGCACCATGGCGGCCTCCAGCTGATGTTAGTAGCTGGGCGCTTCTGCGAAGAACTACCATGCAGCTGATTAACCATTTAGAATGCCACCATTAAAGCTGACAGCATTGCCTAAAGGGACATTTTTAAATGATCTTTAGTGACATAGTGGTGTGGATCATCCATTCCCTCACCCCCTCTAGTGTGATAACTGGGAGATAACCCAATGATCAGGCAGCCGAAGGACTTATCTCTCCTTCCCTGGCTATGGATCCCCTTCTATTGACATAAGAATGAAGTTAAAAGCATTGAAAGTGTATGACACATTGTCATTTAAGTGTCAGTTACGTGTCTCTCCTGGGTTAAATATAACAAAGTATTTTACCTGTGTTGAACATATCAATGCAGTTAAGAAGTAGTGTAGAAAAATGTATCCCCTATCATGTATCTCCGGCACTCCCATAGAGATGCATGGATGGGGCTCGCCGACCCCTGGGTGTTGCGTGAGGAGAGCTGGAGCGCCATACAGGCAATCAGACACTTATCTTTTGGATATGGGATACATTTTCCTACATGTGTTTACTCCTTTAAAAGCATTGAAAGTGAATGTAGCATCATCATCTATGTGCCATGTATTTACAGGGTTTAATCAAACAAAATTATTTTAACCAGTGTTTAACATCACAATGCAGTTAAAAGCATTAAAAGTAAGCATGATATAGCCATATAAGTGTCAGTTGTGTGTATTTACTGGGGTTTATCAAACACAGTATTTTTACCTGAGTTCAACAAAACATTGTTAAGAGCAATCCCATAAAGGGAGAAGTTTGTATCATTCTTACAAATTTTCAAAATGTAAAAAAAAAACACTTCTTTAATGTGTACAGGTCCTGTTTCAGCTCCCAAAAGGAGAATTTTGTATACTTTTTTCAAATTTTCACAATTTACAACAGGGATTTTTTCCCTATGGCCACCAATCCATTTCAACGCACACAAAGGGCTCATTTGGAATGCTTGTGTGCCTTTGTGTGCATTTTAACATTGACAGGCACCTGGCAACAACCTGGGATACTTTATCTACCCTCCAGTGTAGCATTCGGTTAGTGTTAGGCAATGCAGGTGTTGTGGTGACCTCTATGCAAACAAGATTGTCTGACAGCAACTTGTAAAAAATCACATTTGTTAAAATTGATCAGGCAAGGATCATGCCTGAGGAAATGAAACCTCTTGTGCCTGATGCCACTGATTAGGCAGTACTGCCACCACCCCTGCTGTCTGCTGCCTACTACTTTTCACGCCAATTCACTACTGCCTGCTGCCTACTACATTTCCCACCAGTCCACCACTGCCGGCTTACTTCATTGTCGGTTTGCTGAAAACTTGAGAACATTTTCCAAATGTTTGGCAAGCTCGGCAAACTGAAAGGAAAAAAAATGGAAATTTTCTTTTCTTCCACTCATGGATCATTTGTGTAAAATATATATATTTTTTTGTACATTGCTTCTGAATTTGAGGAAATGCACCCCATACTTTATTACACTGTTAGTAGGGATATGAGGACAGGATATGAGATCAGGACATGAGGACAGAATATGAGGTCGGGAAATTAGGACAGCATATGATGTTGCTTTTCCTGTCCCATAAGGCTTAGGTAGGTAGGCAATGCCTAGTACTCAGCTAGTAATAAATAAAACGCTCTGGAAAAAAAAAAGACCTGAAAGTTTGTGTGAAATATGTTTTGCAGTTTTTTTGTGCTGACTTGTAATTTGTTCTTTTGTGTGAGTTTCCAAACAGAACTCCTCTGTAAAGTGACATCTCAAATCTTTATTTAGCCCTCTTTTTTTTTTGCAGTGCACGTTTGTGAAAACCATGTGTTCTTTTTTCCGCCATTCGTTGTTGAAGTCAATGGGAGATGGAAACCATTATGAGCCTAAGGATGGGAGCATTTTTTTGCAAATCTGACCTCTATCACTTTATGCATTAATAACCCTGGCATGCTTTTACTTATAAATTTAATTCCGAGATTGTTTTTTCGTGACATATTCTACTTTATGTTAGTGGTAAATTTTCGTTGATACTTGCATCATTTCTCGGTGAAAAATTCACGGATTTCAGGAAAAATTTGAAAATGTTGCATTTTTCTAAGTTTGAAGCTCTCTGCTTTTTAGGAAAAGTAACATGTCAATTTATGTTTGTGTTTATGTTTGCATCATAAAGTTGACATTTTTTTTACTTTTTGAAGACATTAGATGACTTCAAAGTTCAGCAGCAATATTCCAATTCCAAATTTCAAAATCAGAATTTTTCAGGGACCAGTTGAGTTTAAAAGTGAATTTTAGGGTCTCTGTGTTGGAAATCCCCTATGACGACCCTATCATGAAAACTACACCCCTCAAAGTATTCAAAATTATGTTCAGAAAGTTTGTTAACCCTTTAGGTGTTTCACAGGAATAGCAGCAAAATGGAGGAGAAAAATCTAAATCTCCATTTTTTACAGTAACATGTTATTGTAGCCCCATTGTTTTAATTTTTACAAAGGGTAAAAGGTAAAATGGCCCCTCAAAACTTGTAATTCATTTTCTCTTGAGTAAGGAAATGCCTCATATGTGGATGTAAAGTGCTCTGTGGGTACACTAGAGGCCATGCACCTGTGAGGCCATGCACCTATATCAGCCAACTTGGGTGGGGCTTGTAGCCTCTCTCCCCCCTTCCATTGTATGTGTGCTTAGTCACGCTGGAGGGAACTGGGAGCAGGCTGCATGTCGACCTAGTGCTGCTGTAATTGCCCACTGGCCCCTGGTTTTTGCTTTATACGCACAGGTAGGTTAGCGTTAGGTCCCGTGCCATCTGAGAAACCTTGGCGTTGGTGTGCGGGCTCTGGTGTGTCCTTAATATAAGGATACACTGGCGAATGTCTCAATTTTAACATCAGTGTTGAGGGATTAGCCATAGTGTTGCTCGCGAATATTCGCAATTCGAATATTATTCGCGAATATCGCATATTCGCGAATTCGCGAATTTCGCGAATATAGCGCTATATATTCGTAATTACGAATATTCGTGTTTTTTTTTGTTTTTTTTTTTCTTCACAGTACACATCACAGTGATTAGTGTTGAGCGGCATAGGCCATATTCGAATTCGCGAATATTCGCGAATATATGGACGAATATTCGTCATATATTCGCGAATATTCGGTATATCCTCGTTTTATTTTCGCATATGCAAAAATTCGCGTATGCGAAAATTAACATATATGAAAATTAGCGTATACAAAATTAGCATACACAAATATTCGCATATGCGAAAATTAGCGTATGCTAATTTTCGCATAGGCGAATTTTCGCTCGCCAGTCTCGCACAGTAGTATTAGAGCCTTCTTTACACCACACAAGCTGGAAGCAGAGAGGGGTGATCACTGTGATGTGTACTGTGAAGAAAAAAAAAACAAAAAAAACGAATATTCGTAATTACGAATATATAGCGCTATATTCGCGAAATTCGCGAATTCGCGAATATGCGATATTCGCGAATAATATTCGAATTGCGAATATTCGCGAGCAACACTAACAGTGATCATCCCTCTCTGCTTCCAGCTTGTGTGGTGTAAAGAAGGTACGAATTTTTGCGTATGTTGATTTTGTATATGCAAATTTTCACATATGTTAATTTTCGCATACGCGAATTTTCGCATATGCGAAAATAAAACGAGAATGTAACGAATATGCGAATATGCGCAAATATATGACGAATATTCGTCCATATATTCGCGAATATTCGCGAATTCGAATATGGCCTATGCCGCTCAACACTAATTAGCCAATGTCATTGTATACATTTCTGTATTGTGGTACACTAGAGGGCTCAGAAGGTAAGGAGCGACAATGGGATTTTGCTGAAATGGTTTTTGGGGGCATGTCGCATTTAGGAAGCCCCCATGATGTCAGAACAGTAAAAAAAAGAACACATGGCATAATATTTTGGAAACTACACCCCTCAAGGAACGTAACAAGGGTTAAATTGAGTCATTATACCCCACAGGTGATTGACAAACTTTTTCATTTGGGCTGTGCAAAGGCAGCTGAAACGCATGCTAGGAGTTGTAGTTATAAAACAACTGGGGAAGAACAGTTTGGAGACCGCTAAGTAGTGGTCCCCAAACTGTAGCCCTCCAGATGTTGCGAAACTACAACTCCAAGCATGCCCAGACTGTCCAGGCATTCTGAGAGTTGTAGTTCTGCAACATCTGAAGGGCCAGATATTGCAGAACTACACCGCCCAGCATCCCTGACTGTCTGGGCATGATGGGAGTTGTAGTTTTGCAACATCTGGAGGGCTACAATTTGGAGACCACTGTATAGTGGGCTCCAAACTGTGCCACTTCAGATGTTGCAAAACTACAACTCCCAGCATGCCCAGACAGCCAAAAGCTGTGAGAGCATGATGAAAGTTGTAGTTTTGCAACATCTGGAGGACCACAGTTTGGAGACCACTACACAGTGGTCTCCAAACTGTGGCCCTCCAGATGTTGCAAACTATGATTCCCAACCTTTGGCTGTCTGGGCCTGCTGGGAGTTGTAGTTTTGCAACTTTTAGAGGGCGACAGTGAAGATCATTTACCGGCAATCTTCACTGAAGCCTCCTCCGGCACACTTTCCGGCCGCACTCCTCCTGATGTCTCCGCCGCCGCCCGATGGTCTCTCCCGCCGCCGCTGCTCCGATGCCGCCGCCACTCCGGTTAGCCGATTCTCTCCCCCCCTCACCGCACTTGTTTCTCCACCACTCTGCCCAAACTTTGATCGGTGGGCAGAGTGTGGGAAATTAACTTTAACCATCCCGTCGCCAAATGCCATTGGTCGGTCAGCCTGACCGACCAATGGCAGGGTATTGGAGGAGGTGGCAGCACTGCCACCTCGCTCCTATCCTTTAGCATGGTTGGAGCTGTCTGTGACAGCTCCAATCACTGTTATTTTCCAGGCGATCGGGTCACCAGTGACCCGATTAGCCTGGAATCCCCACAAATCGCCGGTCTGTATTGATTGCCGACATGGGGGGGGGGGGGTCTCAGGACCCCGCTAGACATTGCGACGGGATGCCTGCTGATAGATAGGGCGTACAGGTACGCCCTCCGTTCTTAAGTACCAGGATACAAAGGCATACATGTACGCCCTCCATCCCCAACAGGTGAAAGGGGTACTCCAGTGGAAAACAGTTTTTTATTTTTAAATCAACTGGTGCCAGAAAGTTAAACATATCTGTAAATTACATCTATTGAAAAATATGAATCCTTTCAGTACTTATCAGCTGCTGTATACTACAGAGGAAGTTCCTTTCTTTTTGACTTTCTTTTCTGTCTGACCACAGTGCTCTGCTGACACCTCTGTCCATGTCAGGATCTGTCCAGAGCAGGAACAAATCCTATCCTGCTCCTGCCAGTTCCTGACATGGACAAAGGTGTCAGCAGAGAGCACTGTGGTAAGACAGAAAATAAATTCAAAAAGAAAAAGAACTTCCTGTGGAGCATAGAGCAGCTGATAAGTACTGGAAGGATTTAGATTCATAAATAGAAGTAATTTACTAATTTGTTTAACCTTCTGGTAGAGTTGATTAGAAAAATAAATTGCTGTCTATTGGAGTATCCCATTTTTGGGATGTTTTTTTTTTGCCAATGTCCAGAAACCTTTATAAGATTTTTTCCTACCATTATGTGAACTGACTGATCTGAATTTATTTGACCATTATGGAAAGTAATTTCTGTTATTAGTTAAAAATATGTGAATGTATTGTCCACTCTAACCAATAAAATATTCACACTGGTATATTTCCGTGGTGTGGAACAGAATATGAATTCAATCCCAGTATAAAACGTGAAGCAAAGCTTTCAATAGATATTCCAATAAACTACATACAATGGACTAACTGTGAGAGACGTAATACAACTCCAATCCAAAACGAACATACCTGTGATGTAAGATGGATATTCTTTGCCTTCATAGGAATGTATTTGCTATTGATAATATGCTATGTACATTGTATTTCTTCCCTTGTTAATAAATGTTTGTACATTCTAAAATAATACCAAAAATATTTGAACAAAAGTTCTACCTATGCTAGGATCTCCCTGTTGTCACTACTTCACGATAAAATCTGCAGCTGCCCACAGCTAGGAGGCCACATGTAAGGGGCCTGAGAACCTTATGAAACTCTTGGGCTACTTGTTACGGAACACTGCTGGAAGACATGAAGCAAGCTTCCTTGAAAGGGGAATTATTTTCTTGACCCCAAGAGGTGATCAGGCTGGATCAACATTCAAACATTGACTTTATGCATTTATAAATTATTAGTGTTGTTACCTTCTTAAGAAATCATCTAAGTTTTACTTGAAATCATCTCTTGTTTCTGCTGTGACCAGCTGCTGAACTTGTCTGTTCCACAGATTCACAGTTGTTATAGTAAAAAAGGCCTTTGTCCCCGGGGACTAAACCTTGTTTACAACAGGGGCAGGAAGTCCCCCCCTTGAATTTTAAGGTGACTTCATATGGAACAGTGTTTCAACCTGTTTCTAGCATAGACCTTTGGCATAAAGACTTCCCAAGACCAAATAAATGTCATCCTTTTAATTTATGCCCATGACTAAGACTCTTTGGAAATTATGTTTGTATTTTCATGTTTCCCTCCTCTCCTTCTAAACATCCAAACTCTTCTATTTAGTACTAAGCCATCTGAGGGCTTGTTTTTTGTGTGACCAATTTTACTTTGTAATTACACTCTTATTTTTACCAGAAACTATACTGCTTAATAATGAATTGAGATGAAGTAGAAAAAATGCTAATTTGTGGGGATTTTGTTTTTACTCCATTCACTGTGGAGTTATGTTATTTTATGTATCAGGTCCATATAATTACAGTAACCAATTTGCATAGTTTTCATTATATTTGATATATATCGTCATCTAGAACAGCTTTAGTTTGTTTGTTAGGCTGTTCGATGATGCCAGGAGACATTCTTCCTCTTTTTCTTTTCTTTCTCTTTTTCTCCTCTTGTTTTTTTTCTCCCTTCTAAAGGGACATCTTGAGTTTCACTTCTTTCTTCCCTTTGATTTTTTGCCTTTTCATGTCTATGCACACTCTCATGCGTTTTATCAGCATTTTTCTTAGAAATTGCACCTCCTGTTGCTTTAGCGGTTACCTCATGTGACTGACTCGAAACAGAGTCTGTAGTCCAGTAGTCAGACATCTTTTTTCCTATTACTGCAGTTATTGAAAGTTCTTCCTGAATGGTTTATCTGTATGCTTCTTTTTCAGGAAAACATTCTCATAATTATTTTTACTGGGTCTACTATATACAGTAATCATAAGTGTGGAAATTGCTCTTGGTGCCTTCAATTTAACCAGTATAAAACTGTTAATAATCAAGGAGAACAAACTGATATTTCAGATTTCATCTGTTGTTGGATTACCTATGTGATATTTGTATTAATCTGTAAATGTTAGTTATTTTGATATTTTGTAGTACAACTTGTGCCCTCCACACTAGGTTTAGGAAATCTAGTTTAACCCCTTAAGGACTTAACCCCTTTTCACTTTAAGGACTCAGACGTTTTTTGCCATTCTGACCACTGTCACTTTAAACATTAATAACTCTGGGATGCTTTTACTTATCATTCTGATTCCGAGATTGTTTTTTCGTGACATATTCTACTTTAACTTAGTGGTAAAATTTTGTGGTAACTTGCATCCTTTCTTGGTTAAAAATCCCAAAATTTGATGAAAAATTTGAAAATTTTGCATTTTTCTAACTTTGAAGCTCTCTGCTTGTAAGGAAAATGGATATTCCAAATATTTTTTTTTATTCACATTTCCAATATGTCTACTTTATGTTTGCATCATAAAATTAACGTGTTTTTACTTTTGGAAGACACCAGAGGGCTTCAAAGTTCAGCAGCAATTTTCCAATTTTTCACAAAATTGGAAAAAATCGCTTTTTTTCAGGGACCAGTTCAGGTTTGAAGTGGATTTGAAGGGTCTTCATATTAGAAATACCCCACAAATTACCCCATTATGAAAACTACACCCCCCAAAGTATTAAAAATGACATTCAGTCAGCATTTTAACCCTTTAGGTGTTTCACAGGAATAGCAGCAAAGTGAAGGAGAAAATTCACAATCTTCATTTTTTACACTCGCATGTTCTTGTAGACCCAATTTTTGAATTTTTACAAGGGGTAAAAGGAGAAAATGTATACTTATATTTGTAGCCCAATTTCTCTCGAGTAAGGACATACCTCATATGTCTATGTAAAGTGTTCGGCGGTAGCAGTAGAAGGCTCAGAAGCGAAGGAGCGACAAGGGGATTTTGGAGAGTGCGTTTTTCTGAAATGGTTTTTGGGGGACATGTTGCATTTAGGAAGCCCCTATGGTGCCAGAACAGCAAAAAAAACCACATGGCAGACCATTTTGGAAACTAGACCCCTTGAGGAACGTAACAAGGAATAAAGTGAGCCTTAATACCCCCACAGGTGTTTCACGACTTTTGCATATTTTTTACCTAAAATGTGTGTTTTCCCAAAAATTTTACATTTTTAAAAAGGGTAAAATCAGAAAATACCCCCCAAAATTTGTAACACAATTTCTCCCGACTACGGCGATACCCCATATGTGACGCTAAACTGTTGCCTTGAAATACGGCAGGGCTCCAAAGTGAGAGCGCCATGCGCATTTGAGGCCTAAATTAGGGCATAGGGGTATTCTACGCCAGTGATTCCCAAACAGGGTGCCTCCAGCTGTTGTAAATCTCCCAGCATGCTTGGACAGTCAACAGCTCTCCGGCAATACTGGGAGTAGTTGTTTTGCAACAGCTGGAGGCTCCATTTTGGAAACAGTGGCGTACCAGACGTTTTTCATTTTTATTGGGGAGGGGGGCTGTGTAGAGGTATGTGTATATGTAGTGTTTTTAACTTTTTATTTTAGTGTGTGTTAGTGTAGTGTAGTGTAGTGTTTTTAGGGTACAGTCGCACGGGCGGGGGTTCACAGTAGTTTCTCGCTGGCAGTTTGAGCTGCGGCAGAAAATTTGCCGCAGCTCAAACTTGCAGCCGGATACTTACTGTAAACCTCCGCCCATGTGAGTGTACCCTGTACATTCACATGGGGGGGGGGGACATCCAGCTGTTACAAAACTACAACTCCCAGCATACAGGTCAGTCCCTCGCTGCCGCCGTCGCTCCTGGGGCCCCGATCCCAACAGGGACGCCGGGGATCGGGGTCCTCAGTACCCGGATTCTTCTTCCCGCACCCGCTCACGTCCTCCGGAAGAGGGGCGGAGTGAGTTGCAGGAGTGACACCCGCAGCAGGCGCCCTGATTGGTTGGCCGGTAAACCAGTGCAAGCTCACCCCTGCAGGCTATGGCTGTTCGGGGCCGTCAGAGACGGCCCCAATCAGACAGTAATTCCGGGTCACTGGAGACCCGATTGACCCGGAATCTGCCGCAGATCGCTGGACTGAATTGTCCATTGATCTGCAGCCATCGCCGACATGGGGGGGCATAATGACCCCCCTGGGCAATATGCCGGGATGCCTGCTGGCATCCGGCTCCGGTCCCCAACCGGCTAGCGGTGGGGACCGGAATTCCCACGGGCGTATGGATACGCCCTGTGTCCTTAAGGACTCGGAATGCAGGGCATATCCATACGCCCTGCGTCCTGAAGAGGTTAAAGTTCCTAGGTATCAAAAGGGTTACAGAGGAGAGCGGGCAGGATAGTCAATGTAAATTGCTGTGAAAGGAGGCCACTTGGATTTTAAAAACACTAGCCCAAGAATTAGTAGGGCTGACATCTTTCTTGGCTATTTTGTATTGTTTTTAACATGTATTTTTTTTGTCTTGAATGATCATGAGCCCACCTCGCGTCACACTGGAAGGGTACTTTAGTGCTGAACAGCAATAGTTGAGTAGGTCATTAGAAGTGCTATGTCAACATGAAACAGAGTTCACTGTTAATTATTGCTGTAGCACTGAGCATTCCAGCCAATAGCTTTAGAAGAGAGTGCGAAGAACGTGTATACTTTGTCTTTCACAGCAAAAAATGAATCAACAGTTTCTCCAGTGAGTAGCGGTTTCTTTCTTATTTCCGTGATTATTTATTTTATTAGTGATTTGTTTTGCTGTCTTTGACAACTTAGTTTTGTATTTTAAACAACTTTTTGCTGTTTACCTGGAAATTTTGTTTGATAAATAAATAAATATTTCCACCATGCCAGTAATGATTTTTGTAGGAATGAGGGGTCGGGGTGTAATTTGCATGTGGAAATTATTAATTCTTTTGTTAAGAATGTTTTAAGTATTTAAATTCAAAAGCTTTAAAGGGGTACTCCACCCCTAAACATCCTAGGGGATAAGATGTCTGTTTGAGGGGGTCTGGCCGCTGGGCCCCCTCGCAATCTCAGTGCAGGGGACAAGATGTCCAGCGTCGGAGTGCCCCTTTAAACATAAAATACATATGATATAATTGTAGTGCCTACGTAACATGTCAACTTATCTCATTGCCGGTTGCGACATGAAACGAGACTGTCTCGTGACTCATATAGACGACAACTGTCGACCGTGAGTTTCCACATATATTCTCACACATGCATTGATGTTATATTTCACATTTGTTGAAGTGTTGCAACTTGCCTATTCTGTTTGCATATCTGTAGGCTGTTCTGCAATCTACTTTTTGCTGTAATGTTACTATTATTGTTAATGCCAATAAAAACCTTTAATACAAAAAAAAAAAAAAAAAAATGATATAATTGTAATAACATTGTCAGGATCCGGACTGGCGGTGAGTGAGGACACTGGAAGTGGATCCTCTGTGCCAGAGAGGTGATGGCGTGGGCCATACCAGGGGAATGGAGTCTAAGGAGTTACTGGCATTCACCAGAGCCCGCCGCAAAGCGGGATGGAATTGCTGCGGTAGGTAACCCCCAGGTTGTTCCACCCGGTAGCGACTCAACCTCTTTGGCAGCTGAGATGGCGCGGTACAAAAGGACGAGGCAAGGCAAGGTCAGACGTAGCAGAAAGGTCAGGGCAGGCGGCAAGGTTCGTAGTCAGGGGCAACAGCAAGGATTCTGGAAACACAGGCAAAGGACACACTGGAACGCTTTCACTAGGCACTAGGCAACAAGATCCGGCAGGGACAGGAAGGGGAAGTGATGTTTTATAGGGAAAACAGTGATTGGACTTGATTGGGCCAGGCACCAATTAGTGGTGCACTGGCCCTTTAAATTCCCGAGAGCCTGCGTGCGCGCTCGCCCTAGAGAGCGGTGCCGTGCGTGACGGGACGGGACAGAGGAAGGACGGGGCAGGTGAGAAGAGACATGGGATGCGATCCGTGAGCGGGCGCGTCCCAACCCGCGGATTGCATCCCCTCCGGTGACAGGGTAGCAGCGCTCTCGATCAGCAGCGCCGACCAGAGCGTTGGAAGCAGAGTAACGCCGCGAGCGCTCCGGGGAAGCAGCGGGACCCGGAGCGCTCGGCGTTACAAACATGTAATATAAAGTTTACTTTGTTTAGAATGCAGAAGAAATGGGGGAATCATATATTTACTTATTTATTTTTTGCATTTTCACATTATAAAAACATTTGCAGAGTCACCTAGGAGCCAAGGGAAGTGCAGGAATAGGGAAAGATGAGTATGTTGGGAGATTAGAAGATGTTCTGGAGATAAGGAAGTCTGAGAGACCTCCCCTTTTCTCTAGTGTTTCCGTGACATTCCAGGAGATTTCTCAAATATAATTATTTACACATATAGAAGTCAGAGAGGAGTCAACTTGCTCTGGCCCAGACCAGCTATGCATTACACTGTCATTCTTTTGATGCCTGCTATACAATGGTACATTTCCCATATGTAGCCTAATGTAGCTTACCCTAGTGATAACATTTGATAACAGAAGAGCTGTCAACTAGTGAAAAAGCTGGTGTTTCCAACTAAAACCAGCACAGCATTTATTATAACTAATGTTTCTTAGAAACTGCTGCTGTTTTATCTACAAGAAAATTCTGCATCAAAATTATATTCCGCGCTTTTCTGTACTTTTAAGGAGGCACACCATATCTATCAAAATATAGGGCCCAAATTCCAAAACTTCTTCAGACTAAATGTGTTTATCTTGCCCATGGTAACCAATCAGCGTTCAGCTTCCAACTTGCAAACATGCTGGTACAGTTACCAAATCTAACCCTAATTACCTAGCCAATAGGTGTTTAGCACAGCCAGGTTTAGGGGGTTGGTTCCCTGTTAACCGAGATATGAGAACCCTGTTAAGAATAATGAGATAGAGGATGATAGGCTGAGACAAGCTAAAGCATAGTCACCAGTAACCTGTAAGAGTTAGCTGCAAGGGCCTACTCAAGGACAAGTAGGACTATGTCTAATTTTTGTGTGTAACAAGTGAGAAAACCCTTGCATGCCAGCCTTTCCCTGGCCTGATGGACAAACCTTTTGTGGCCTTCGAGGCAAAGTCCAATGTCACTTCTACATGAGGGTAAAATTTAGTCTAGTACTTCTAAGCATTTTATTAATGTATGACCGTCTGGTTGGGTTCAGACATTTCTATACCACTAGGAGTAAATTTTTGAAATGTTGTTACCTCAGGGACTCAAAATATCTCAGGGACTAACTCACAACACCTACAGACTATCAAGGGATAAACCTGCAACATGCACATTATCCATTGTTGTTTCATTTTTGTTGCAATAGAAAACTGTTTAACAGCTGTGCCTCTGCTTAGGTGTATGATTTATTACTGTTTAGTAAAGTTACCAGTAAAACTGCACTCCGTATGGATTCTCTCACGCTCTCTGTATGGATTAGTTTATTATCCATGTGACACGGCAGGTACTGTACTGCCATAACAACAAGGGCACTACCAGGTACATTTGACCGGGCCTGTATATGGTATGTGTTGCCTAAGGAAACTAAATTTAAATAATCCACTCCCAGAACAAAGGAAAAAATCCTGGCACAACCACTGAATACAGTGGGGATCAAATGTTTGGGCACCCCAGGTAAAAATTTGTATTAATGTGCATAAAGAAGCCAAGGAAATATGGACAAATCTCCAAAAGGCATCAAATTACAGATTATACATTCTTATAATATGTCAACAAAAAGTAAGATTTTATTTCCATCATGTACACTTTGAAAATAACAGAAAACAAAAAAATGGCGCATGCAAAAGTTTGGGCACCCTGCAGAATTTATAGCAGGCACTGCCCCCTTTGCAAAGCTGAGACCTGCCAGTGTCATGGATTGTTCTTAGTCATCATCTGGGAAGATCAGGTGATGTCAATCTCAAAGGTTTTAAATGCCCAGACTCATCTGACCTTGCCCCAACAATCAGCACCATGGGTTCTTCTAAGCAGTTGTCTAGAAATCTGAAACTGAAAATAGGTGATGCTCACAAAGCTGGAAAAGGCTATAAGAAGATAGCAAAATGTTTTCAGATGTCATTATCCTCTGTTCAGAATGTAATTAAGAAATGGCAGGAACAGTGGAAGTTAAAGAAAGATCTGGAAGTCCAAGAAAAATATCAGACAGAACAGCTCGCAGGATTGTGAGAAAAACAATTCAAAACCCACGTTTGACTGCACAATCCCTCCAGAAAGATCTGGCAGACACTGGAGTTGTGGTACACTATTCCACTATAAAGAGATACTTGTACAAATATGGTCTTCATGGAAGAGTCATCAGAAGAAAACCTCTTCTACGTCCTCACCACGAAAATCAGCATTTGAACTTTGCAAATGAACATATAGACAAGCCTGATGCATTTTGGAAACAAGTTCTGTGGACCGATGAGGTTAAAATTAAACTTTTTGGCTGGAATGAGCAAAGGCACGTTTGGAGAAGAAGAGGAACAGAATTTAATGAAAAGAACCTCTGTCCAACTGTTAAGCATGGAGGTGGATCAATCATGCTTTGGGGTTGTATTGCAGCCAGTGGCACAGGGAATATCTCACGAGTAGAAGGAAAAATGGATTCAATAAAATTTCAGCAAATTTTGGATGCTAACTTGATGCCATCCGTGAAAAAGCTGAAGTTAAAAGAGAGGATGGCTTCTACAAATGGATAATGATCCTAAACACACCTCGAAATCCACGGGGGATTATATCACAATCTCCTGACCTCAACATAATTGAAAATCTATGAATAGACCTTAAAAGAGCAGTGCGTGACAGACAGCCCAAAATTCTCAAAGAACTGGAAGACTTTTGTAAGGAAGAATTGGCAAAAATACCTCAAACAAGAATTGAAAGACTCTTGGCTGGCTACAAAAAGCGTTTACAAGCTGTGATACTTGCCAAAGGGGGCAGTACAAGATATTAACTCGGCAGGGTGCCCAAACTTTTGCAGATGCCATTTTTTGGTTTTCTGTTATTTTGAAAGTGTAAATTATGGAAATTTATATAACTTTTTTTCAACATATTATGTCACGATGCCGGCTGGCAGGAGGTGGATCCTCTGTGCCAGAGAGGGATTGGCGTGGACCGTGCTAGTGGACCGGTTCTAAGTTACTACTGGTGTTCACCAGAGCCCGCCGCAAAGCGGGATGGTCTTGCTGCGGCGGTAGTAACCAGGTCGTATCCACTAGCAACGGCTCAACCTCTCTGACTGCTGAAGATAGGCGCGGTACAAGGGAGTAGACAAAAGCAAGGTCGGACGTAGCAGAAGGTCGGGGCAGGCAGCAAGGATCGTAGTCAGGGGCAACGGCAGGAGGTCTGGAACACAGGCTAGGAACACACAAGGAAACGCTTTCACTGGCACGATGGCAACAAGATCCGGCGAGGGAGTGCAGGGGAAGTGAGGTATAAATAGGGAGTGCACAGGTGAACACACTAATTAGAACCACTGCGCCAATCAGTGGCGCAGTGGCCCTTTAAATCGCAGAGACCCGGCGCACGCGCGCCCTAGGGAGCGGGGCCGCGCGCGCCGGGACAGGACCGACGGAGAGCGAGTCAGGTACGGGAGCCGGGGTGCGCATCGCGAGCGGGCGCCAGCCGCATCGCGAATCGCATCCCGGCTGGAGGCGGTATCGCAGCGCACCCGGTCAGTGGATCTGACCGGGGCGCTGCAGTAGCGAGGATGTTGCGAGCGCTCCGGGGAGGAGCGGGGACCCGGAGCGCTCGGCGTAACAGTACCCCCCCCCCTTGGGTCTCCCCCTCTTCTTGGAGCCTGAGAACCTGAGGACCAGACTTTTGTCTAGGATATTGTCCTCAGGTTCCCAGGATCTCTCTTCAGGACCACAGCCCTCCCAATCGACCAAAAAAAAGGTTTTCCCTCTGACCTTCTTGGAGGCCAGTATCTCCTTTACGGAGAAGATGTCAGAAGAACCGGAAACAGGAGTGGGAGAAACAAGTTTGGGAGAGAAACGGTTGATGATGAGTGGTTTAAGAAGAGAGACATGAAAGGCATTAGGAATACGAAGAGAAGGAGGAAGAAGAAGTTTGTAAGAGACAGGATTAATCTGGCACAAAATTTTGAAAGGACCGAGATAGCGTGGTCCCAATTTGTAGCTGGGGACACGGAAGCGGACATATTTAGCGGAGAGCCATACCTTGTCTCCGGGAGAAAAAACGGGGGGAGCTCTTCTTTTCTTATCGGCAAACTTTTTCATGCGAGATGAAGCCTGTAAAAGAGAATTTTGGGTCTCTTTCCATATGGTGGAAAGATCACGAGTCACTTCATCCACAGCGGGCAAACCAGAGGGCAAGGGAGTAGGGAGGGGGGGAAGAGGGTGACGGCCGTACACCACGAAAAATGGGGATTTGGAAGAAGATTCAGAGACTCTGAAGTTGTATGAGAATTCGGCCCATGGTAGAAGATCTGCCCAGTCATCCTGGCGGGAGGAAACAAAATGCCGTAAATAGTCACCCAGGACCTGGTTAATTCTTTCTACTTGCCCATTGGATTGAGGATGATAAGCAGAAGAGAAGTTTAATTTAATCTTGAGTTGTTTACAGAGAGCCCTCCAGAATTTTGACACGAATTGGACGCCTCTATCCGAGATGATCTGCGTGGGCAAACCGTGAAGACGAAAAATATGTACAAAAAATTGTTTTGCCAACTGAGGCGCTGAAGGAAGACCAGGAAGAGGAATAAAATGTGCCATCTTGGAAAATCGATCAACGACCACCCAAACAACAGTGTTGCCACGGGATGGGGGTAAGTCTGTAATAAAGTCCATACCAATCAGAGACCAAGGCTGTTCGGGGACAGGCAGAGGATGAAGGAGACCAGCAGGCTTCTGGCGAGGAGTCTTATCCCGGGCACAGACAGTACAGGCCCGCACAAAATCAACAACATCCGTCTCCAGAGTCGGCCACCAATAGAAACGAGAGATGAGTTGCAAGGACTTTTTGATGCCCGCATGACCAGCGAGGTGAGAGGAGTGACCCCATTTGAGGATTCCGAGGCGTTGGCGTGGAGAAACGAAGGTCTTCCATGGAGGAGTTTGCCTCATGGAGGCTGGAGAAGTGGAGATCAGACAGTCAGGGGGAATGATGTGTTGCGGAGAGAGCTCTACTTCCGAGGGATCCGAGGAACGAGAGAGAGCATCGGCCCTAATGTTCTTGTCGGCAGGGCGAAAATGAATTTCAAAATTAAAACGGGCAAAGAACAGAGACCACCTGGCCTGGCGAGGATTCAGCCGTTGGGCAGACTGGAGATAGGAGAGATTCTTGTGATCGGTGTAAATGATAACTGGAAATTTTGATCCCTCCAGCAGATGCCTCCATTCCTCAAGTGCCAATTTAATGGCCAGTAGTTCTCGATCCCCGATGGAGTAGTTCCTCTCCGCCGGAGAGAAGGTCCTAGAAAAAAAACCACAAGTAACAGCATGCCCGGAAGAATTTTTTTGTAGAAGGACCGCTCCAGCTCCCACTGAGGAGGCATCAACCTCTAATAGGAAGGGTTTAGATGGGTCAGGTCTGGAGAGCACGGGAGCAGAAGAAAAGGCAGACTTGAGCCGTTTAAATGCTTCTTCCGCTTGAGGAGACCAGGACTTAGGATTGGCATTTTTCTTGGTTAAAGCCACGATAGGAGCCACAATAGTGGAAAAATGTGGAATAAATTGTCTGTAATAATTGGCGAACCCCAAAAAATGTTGGATAGCACGGAGTCCGGAGGGGCGTGGCCAATCTAAGACGGCAGAGAGTTTATCAGGGTCCATTTGTAGTCCCTGGCCAGAGACCAAATATCCTAGGAAAGGAAGAGATTGACATTCAAACAGACATTTCTCCATTTTGGCATAAAGTTGATTGTCTCGAAGTCTCTGAAGAACCATGCGGACATGCTGGCGGTGTTCTTCTAAGTTGGCAGAAAAAATCAGAATATCGTCCAGATACACAACAACACAGGAATATAAGAGATCACGAAAAATTTCATTAACAAAGTCTTGGAAGACGGCAGGGGCGTTGCACAGGCCAAAGGGCATGACCAGATACTCAAAGTGTCCATCTCTAGTGTTAAATGCAGTTTTCCATTCGTCCTCCTCCCTGATGCGGATGAGATTATAAGCACCTCTTAAGTCCAGTTTGGTAAAGATGTGGGCACCTTGAAGGCGATCAAAGAGTTCTGAGATAAGAGGTAGAGGGTAGCGGTTCTTTACCGTGATTTTATTAAGTCCGCGGTAGTCAATGCAAGGACGTAGGGAGCCATCTTTTTTGGAGACAAAGAAAAATCCAGCTCCGGCAGGAGAGGAGGATTTGCGGATAAACCCCTTTTTTAAATTCTCCTGGATGTATTCAGACATAGCAAGAGTCTCTGGGGCGGAGAGAGGATAAATTCTGCCCCGGGGTGGAGTAGTGCCCGGGAGGAGGTCAATAGGACAGTCATAAGGCCTGTGAGGAGGTAAAGTCTCAGCTTGTTTTTTGCAAAATACATCAGCATAGTCCATATAAGCCTTAGGGAGACCGGTTACAGGGGGAACCACAGGGTCACGGCAGGGAGCACTGGGAACCGGTTTAAGACAGTCCTTGAGACAAGAAGTACCCCAGCTCTTGATCTCTCCTGTGGACCAATCAAGGGTTGGGGAATGGCGTTGAAGCCATGGTAGTCCAAGTAGAAGCTCGGAAGTGCAATTGGAGAGGACCAAAAACTCGATTTTTTCGTGATGGGGTCCGATGCACATTAGGAGGGGCTCCGTGCGGTAACGTATGGTACAGTCCAATCTTTCATTGTTAACACAATTGATGTAGAGGGGTCTGGCGAGACTGGTCACCGGGATGTTGAACCTGTTGATGAGAGAGGCCAAAATAAAATTTCCTGCAGATCCGGAATCCAAGAAGGCCATAGTAGAGAAGGAGAAGGTAGAGGCAGATATCCGCACAGGCACAGTAAGGCGTGGAGAAGCAGAGTTGACATCAAGAACTGTCTCACCTTTGTGCGGAGTCAGCGTACGTCTTTCCAGGCGGGGAGGACGGATAGGACAATCCTTCAGGAAGTGTTCGGTACCGGCACAGTACAGGCAAAGATTCTCCATGCGGCGTCGCGTCCTCTCTTGAGGTGTCAAGCGAGACCGGTCAACTTGCATAGCCTCCACGGCGGGAGGCACAGGAACGGATTGCAGAGGACCAGAGGAGAGAGGAGCCGGGGAGAAAAAACGCCTAGTGCGAACAAAGTCCATATCCTGGCGGAGCTCCTGACGCCTTTCGGAAAAACGCATGTCAATGCGAGTGGCTAGATGAATGAGTTCATGCAGGTTAGCGGGAATTTCTCGTGCGGCCAGAACATCTTTAATGTTGCTGGATAGGCCTTTTTTAAAGGTCGCGCAGAGGGCCTCATTATTCCAGGATAGTTCAGAAGCAAGAGTACGGAATTGTATGGCGTACTCGCCAACGGAGGAATTACCCTGGACCAGGTTCAGCAGGGCAGTCTCAGCAGAAGAGGCTCGGGCAGGTTCCTCAAAGACACTTCGAATTTCCGAGAAGAAGGAGTGTACAGAGGCAGTGACGGGGTCATTGCGGTCCCAGAGCGGTGTGGCCCATGACAGAGCTTTCCCAGACAGAAGGCTGACTACGAAAGCCACCTTAGACCTTTCAGTAGGAAACTGGTCCGACATCATCTCCAAGTGCAGGGAACATTGTGAAAGAAAGCCACGGCAAAACTTAGAGTCCCCATCAAATTTATCCGGCAAGGATAGTCGTAGGCTGGAAGCGGCCACTCGCTGCGGAGGAGGTGCAGGAGCTGGCGGAGGAGATGATTGCTGAAGCTGTGGTAGTAGCTGCTGTAGCATCACGGTCAGTTGAGACAGCTGATGGCCTTGTTGCGCTATCTGTTGTGACTGCTGGGCGACCACCGTGGTGAGGTTGGCGACAACTGGCAGAGGAACTTCAGCGGGATCCATGGCCGGATCTACTGTCACGATGCCGGCTGGCAGGAGGTGGATCCTCTGTGCCAGAGAGGGATTGGCGTGGACCGTGCTAGTGGACCGGTTCTAAGTTACTACTGGTGTTCACCAGAGCCCGCCGCAAAGCGGGATGGTCTTGCTGCGGCGGTAGTAACCAGGTCGTATCCACTAGCAACGGCTCAACCTCTCTGACTGCCGAAGATAGGCGCGGTACAAGGGAGTAGACAAAAGCAAGGTCGGACGTAGCAGAAGGTCGGGGCAGGCAGCAAGGATCGTAGTCAGGGGCAACGGCAGGAGGTCTGGAACACAGGCTAGGAACACACAAGGAAACGCTTTCACTGGCACGATGGCAACAAGATCCGGCGAGGGAGTGCAGGGGAAGTGAGGTATAAATAGGGAGTGCACAGGTGAACACACTAATTAGAACCACTGCGCCAATCAGTGGCGCAGTGGCCCTTTAAATCACAGAGACCCGGCGCGCGCGCGCCCTAGGGAGCGGGGCCACGCGCGCCGGGACAGGACCGACGGAGAGCGAGTCAGGTACGGGAGCCGGGGTGCGCATCGCGAGCGGGCGCCAGCCGCATCGCGAATCGCATCCCGGCTGGAGGCGGTATCGCAGCGCATCCGGTCAGTGGATCTGACCGGGGCGCTGCAGTAGCGAGGATGTTGCGAGCGCTCCGGGGAGGAGCGGGGACCCGGAGCGCTCGGCGTAACATATTATAAGAATGTCTAATCTGTAATTTGATACCTTTTGGAGATTTTTCCATCTTTCCTTAGCTTCTTTCTGCACATTAATACAAATTTTTACCTGGGGTGCCCAAACTTTTGATCCCCACTGTATAACCGAACAAGTGCCAGCCTTTATGAGGTTCACAACACTACAATGCGTACTCTGTATATGCAGATGGTGCTACACATTTAGAAACAGTTCAGACATAAATTCCATGCGGATAATAACGGAGCACTCACCCCAACTGTAATGCAAGCAGGTACTTCTTTATTTCCAGACTCTCAGGTTGACAAGGACATCAAGGAGCAGGGGAGGCAGACAAGGTGTTGTGCGGGGGGTTAGCAGTCACACGGGGCTTGACGCCAGGGGGCCTGATGAAGTGCAACCGTGCAATACGGACCCCTGCTTCTTGATGTCCTTGTCAACCCGAGAGTCTTGAAATAAAGAAGTACCTGCTTGCATTACAGTTGGGGTGAGTGCACCGTTATTACTCCTCTCCGCATGGAATTTAAATTTAAATAATACTATGCAGCCTTCGTCTTTGCTTTTGATGAGATGCTCAGGGTGGTGCTAATGGCTTCCAACAGTGTTGTGGAACTGTACTAGCAGCAGCTGGCCCTAATTACAACACCTGTTCTGCTCCCCTCTAGGTCTGGTGCATCACAGCCCTACACAGAGCAGCACAGATCCACTTTAATCTTAAGTCAATGCTGTGGACCAACGCATTCTTGATGTTGAGCTAACATTCCAATGATATATTTGAAAATGTCAACTAAATTTTAGTTAGGAGACTGTAGTCTATGTGCTGGGGATTACAAAAGGTGCTTATGGAAGTCCATAAGAGAGAAATTGGGACCTTTCTCTACTGCCTAGGCATACCCTAGAAGAACATTTTCAAGTGTAGGCCCCTTGCTTAGATGCTATAGAATGAATATTTCAGCAGTTACCAGTTAATTCATTGGGCCATAGCAAGATTTTGGGAAATTCTACCATTTTTAATTTTTTCTACCTAAATTTAAAGATGTGCATAAAATGCAGCATCTAACATAAGTGAGTCCACCACACATTTTTTAACATATTTTAATATATCTTTTCTTGTGAAAACAATGAAGAAATGACACTACACTACAATGTAAAGTAGCGAGTTCACAGTCTGTATAACAGTGTTTAATGCTGTGTTCCCTCAAAATAACTTGACACAGCCATAAATGTCTAAACCTTGGCAACAAAAGTGAGTACACACCCCTGAGTGGAAGTGTCTCAATGGGCCCAGTTAGCCATTCTTACAAGTGTTACAAGGTCCCAGGCGTGAAAGGGGAGCAGAGTTGTTAATTTGGTGTTATCACTCTTACACTCTCTAATACTGGTCACTGGAAGTTCAACATAGCACCCCTGGCAAAAGACGATGGCAAAAGCATCTGGGGAAAAAAAAATGTTGCTCTAAAGATGGCCTAGGCTATAAAAATATCTCCATATAGTGGTTTCACAGGACAGGTTTCACTCAGAATAGGCTTCTCCGTAGTCGACCAAAAAGTTGAGTGCTCAGCATCATATCCAGAAGTTGTTTTGGAAAATAGATTTATGAGTGCTGTGGTCCTGTGGACCGAAGAGTGCAAGATAAACTTAAGAGTGTATTTCACCTACATTCAAGCATGGTGGTGGGATTGTCATGGTCTGGGCCTGCATGAGTGCTGCTGGCACTGGGGAGCAACAGCTCATTGAGGGAACCATGAATGCCAACATGTACTGTGACATACTGAAGATGAGCATAATCCCCTTCCTTTAACCCCTTAAGGACGCAGCCCATTTGGGCCTTAAGGACGCAGAAAATTTTATTTTTACGTTTTCATTTTTTCCTCCTTGCCTTCAAAAAATCATAACTCTTTTATATTTTCATCCACAGACTAGTTTGAGGGCTTGTTTTTTGCGCGATCAGTTGTCCGTTGTAATGCCATCACTCACTTTACCATAAAATGTATGGTGCAACCAAAAAAATACTATTTGTTTGGGGAATTAAAAAAGAAAACCACAATTTTGCTACTTTTGGAAAGTTTTGTTTTCACGCCGTACAATTTATGGTAAAAGTGACATGTGTTCTTTATTCTTTGGGTCAATACAATTAAAATGATACCCATGATAACATACTTTTCTATTACTGTTGCGCTTAAAAAAAACTGCAAACTTTTTAACCAAATTAGTATGTTTAAGATCCCCCTATTTTGAAGACCTATAGCTTTTTCATTTTTCTGTATAAACAGCGGTATGAGGGCTCATTTTTTGCGCCATGATCTGTACTTTTTATTGATACCATATTTGCTTATATAAAACTTTTAATAAATTTTTGTTACATTTTTTTGGGGGAATAAATTGTTATAAAAAAGCAGCAATTTTGACTTTTTTTTTTTACGTTCATGCCATTCACAGTACGGTATCATTAAAATTTTATTTTAATAGTTCAGATATTTATTCACGCGGCGATACCAAATATGTATATAAAATATTTTTTTTAACACTTTTTGGGGGTAAAATAGCGAAAATTGGTCAATTAACGTTTTTATTGGGGGAGGGGGTTTTTCACATTTTTTTTACTTATTTTTTTTTACTTTTTTTACTTTTATTTTTACACTTTAATAGTCACCATAGGGGACTATTTAAAGCAATCCTTCGATTGCTAATCCTGTTCAGTGCTATGTATAGGACATAGCACTGATCAGGGTTATCGGTCATCTTCTGCTCTGGTCTGCGGGAAGGCAGATCAGAGCAGAAGACTCCCGGAAGACAGCGGAGGCAGGTGAGGGGACCTCCGACACACTTCCTTGATTGACAGCTGAGTGCAGGGCTCACAGCTAGAGGAACAATCCTCCCACTGTCAGCTTGTGTCCCGCTACTGTCAGTGAGGACAAGCTGGGAGTTGTAGTTTTGCTAATGCTAGGGGAGATGTGAGCAGACAGCATACTGAGGGAGGGGGCAGAGACCTTCACAGTGAGTCCACGCCCCCTCCCTTTTAGAGGAATTCAGACTAGTGAGCTAAATTAAAAGTGTAATAAAAAAGTAAATAAAGGTGCTAGACACATAAAAATTAGATGTACATGGTCAGGATTAGTTACTGAGTGATATATTAAAAATAATGTTTTTTTGTAGGATCTAACGGGTACACTTGTAACATATTTGAAAATAAATTGTCTTCTAATATCATTGTTTACATTAGGTAACTCACAACTGTAATTTAAATTATTATTATTATTTTTTTTATTTTTATATCTGAGCGATATTTAACATGTCAACCCACTGGTAATAAAATATGTTAACCAGACCACTAATATTTCAAGTGTCACTAAATCATGATCTAGATATTGCAGCTTTAGAGCTCCTAGTCCTGTGGCTCTCTTGCTAAAGACCTAATTCTCCTACCACAGTGTAAGACATGCTCCACTCTTAAGACGTTTATTAACTAATACAAACTTGCAAATGATGTACAAACATGGACAAACAAAAGAGCACAGTGTTGAGCCTAAATCAGGATTCTAAATCATAAGCAATGCTGTGACACACTGCATGATGGCTGCCAGTACTTTCAAAATGGTGCTTTCTTGCCAGGCTGAGAATCCACAGAGCTCTGCCAAAAAAAACACTGTATGAGAGCCAGGGTTCTCCCAAGTCTTGGCCTTGTATCCACTATAGTAGCACTGGCTGAGGGATCGAGGAGACAAGCGCATGCCCCATAAGGTCACATAAGAACACCATAATTGCTTGGTATTTGCACACATGGGATAAGATGAAAATATAACTTAATCCTTTCAGCAATGAAGGGGTGAGTCCCAACGTGCTTGTTATTTAGAAGCATTAAACACTACTGACTAGTTCTGGCAGGTTCAGAGCTACGTAACTTATAAAGGGCTTTCAAGTAAAAAAAAAAAAAAAAAAAAAAAAGCTTGTAATCTTTTATAATAAACTTCAACCAGATCTTACCTTCATTACTTTACTTACTGGATTTTTTGGGCCAAAAGCAGTCTATGCATTTTTGACCATAGAATCCTGACCATAGATTTATATACTACCCTGGAGATGTAGTACATTATTGGCGCAGTACATTATTAAAATAAAGATTAAATAAAGAATCCATTATCTGCTGATAATGATCAAATAATTGCAGGAAATCTGCATGCAATCAGCAAACTAACTCAATCCAGAGCAAATGCAAATAAGCAAATGTTTCTTAATGTGTTTCTTAATGTGTTTATATAAAACAGTTTATATTTTCATGTGATTGGTTTAATTTTGCCAAAGTCATTCACATGATGAAACTAATAAAAGAGAGAGTAAAATGCTGTAAAACCGGTTCGACCTAGTCCTACTCCCTGAGAGCGTCATGCCTGGTGGGTCCCGGTTGCTATCAGCAGCTAGGACTCAGGGCTAATGCTGGACATCACTGATGAGGCCGATGTCCAGCATTAACCCTTTAGATTCCACGATGAAATGTGATTACGGTATCTGATTGTGTCTAAAACAGGAAAAACACATAGGAGTCAGAAGACAATTTTAAGCATACTAATTTGTAAAATAAAACAAAACCTATATAAGTTGGATTTTCATTGTATGGACCTACAGAATAAAGATAATGTGTGACTTTTTGTGTAACTTTTCATTACATGCTTTTTTGTTTTTTGCTGTGGTAGACATGCTTTGAGTTGAATTTTTGCAGGTCCAGGATTTATGAAACTGAGACTTTTGGAAAACATTGCATACTTTGGTGCAAAGCACCCAAAAGGGCGCAAATCACCGCCCCCTAAAAACAATACAAACTAATTGTGGACACTATTATTAAAAAAGTTGCATAATTGTTGCACAGGTTAAAAAGTCACACAGAAAGGTCACACAAAACCACCAAAGTGGAGTACTGATGTAAGAAATGTGATCAGCACCAGATTTATCTCATGCCCTGCACCATGTGATAAAGTTGGTGCAGGTACCCAGGGGATTATTTGTCATTGAGTTCTTGTGCTTTTTTTTGTTCTACATTTTTTTGCATTGCGTTTTTATGTGCTTTTTGTGTTTTTTTTTTCATATTTTTTGCTTAGTTCTAAAATCTGTCTTTTGAAACTTTTGGTGTTGTTAGACCTTTTTTGGAAATGTCGGATTCAGGGGTCACGAATTTATGTACTGCACAAATTTTGCCGCATCTGACGCAAAGAAAAAGTAAACATAGACCACCACCCAACCAGGTCTAAAAAAGGTGACTACTCCTGTCTGTTTGCAAAAAACAAAGAGAGAGAGAGAGAGAGAGAGCATAGGAAAAAAAAAGTTAAAAATTAAAAAGACGTGCAAAGGAAAAGTAGAGCATTTGTATTAACCCCTTAAGGACCCAGCCATTTTACACCTTAGGACCCGGCCATTTTTTGCACATCTGACCACTGTCACTTTAAACATTAATAACTCTGGAATGCTTTTAGTTATCATTCTGATTCCGAGATTGTTTTTTGGTGACATATTCTACTTTAACTTAGTGGTAAAATTTTTTGGTAACTTGCATCCTTTCTTGGTGAAAAATCCCAAAATTTGATGAAAAATTTGAAAATTTTGCATTTTTCTAACTTTGAAGCTCTCTGCTTGTAATGAAAATGGATATTCCAAATATTATTTTATTTTATTCACATATACAATATGTCTACTTTATATTTGCATCATAAAATTGACGAGTTTTTACTTTTGGAAGACACCAGAGGGCTTCAAAGTTCAGCAGCAATTTTCCAATTTTTCACAAAATTACCAAAATCACAATTTTTCAGGGACCAGTTCAGGTTTGAAGTGGATTTGAAGGGTCTTCATCTTAGAAATACCCCACAAATGACCCCATTATAAAAACTGCACCCCCCAAAATATTCAAAATGACATTCAGTCAGCATTTAACCCTTTAGGTGTTTCACAGGAATAGCAGCAAAGTGAAAGAGAAAATTCACAATTTCCTTTTTTTACACTCGCATGTTCTTGTAGACCCAATTTTTGAATTTTTACAAGGGGTAAAAGGAGAAAATTTTTACTTCTATTTGTAGCCCAATTTCTCTCGACTAAGCACATACCTCATATGTCTATGTAAAGTGTTCGGCGGGCACAGTAGAGGGCTCAGAAGGGAAGGAGCGACAAGGGGATTTTGGAGCGTACGTTTTTCTGAAATGGTTTTTGGGGGGCATGTTGCATTTAGGAAGCCCCTATGGTGCCAGAACAGGAAAAAAAAAACACATGGCATACCAATTTGGAAACTAGACCCCTTGAGGAACGTAACAAGGAATAAAGTGAGCCTTAATACCCCACAGGTGTTTCACAACTTTTGCATATGTAAAAATGTAAAAAAAAAAATTCAATAAAATGTGTGCTTCCCCCCAAATTTCACATTTTTGCAAGGGTTAATAGCAGAAAATAGCCCCCAAAATTTGTAACCCCATCTCTTCTGAGTATGGAGGTACCCCATAAGTTGACATGAAGTGCACTATGGGCGAACTACAATGCTCAGAATAGAAGGAGTCATATTTGGCTTTTTGACAGCAAATTTTGCTCGGGGGCATGTCGCATTTAGGAAGCCCCTATGGTGCCAGGACAACAAAAAATACCCACATGCCATACCATTTTGGAAACTAGACCCCTTGAGGAACGTAACAAGGAATAAAGTGAGCCTTAATACCCCACAGGGGTTTCACGACTTTTGCATACGTAAAAAAAAAAAAAAAAATTCACTAAAATGTGTGTTTCCCCCCCAAATTTCACTTTTTTGCAAGGGTTAATAGCAGAAAATACCCCCCAAAATTTGTAACCCCATCTCTTCCGAGTATGGAGGTACCCCATAAGTTGACCTGAAGCGCACTACGGGCGAACTACAATGCTCATAAGAGAAGGAGTCATATTTGGCTTTTTGAGAGCAAATTTTGTTCGGGGGGCTTGTTGCATTTAGGAAGCCCCAATGGTGCCAGAACAGCAAAATAACCCCCACATGGCATACCATTTTGGAAACTAGACCCCTTGAGGAACGTAACAAGGGGTACAGTGAGCATTTACCCCCCACTGGTGTCTGTCAGATCTTTGGAACAGTGGGCTGTACAAAATTTTTAATTTGCGCAGCCCACTGCTCCAAAGATCTGTCAGACACCAGTG
Organism: Hyla sarda; assembly: GCF_029499605.1. NCBI lineage: Eukaryota > Metazoa > Chordata > Amphibia > Anura > Hylidae > Hyla > Hyla sarda. The sequence goes on from NC_079192.1 coordinate 310,898,621, forward strand.
GGGTGTAAATTCTCACTGCACCCCTCATTACATTCCGTGAGGGGTGTAGTTTCCGAAATGGGGTCACATGTGTTTTTTTTTTTTTTTTTTTTTGCGTTTGTCAAAACCGCTTTAACAATCAGCCACCCCTGTGCAAATCACCTCAAATGTACATGGTGCACTCTCCCTTCTGAGCCTTGTTGTGCGCCCCCAGAGCACTTTGCGCCCACATATGGGGTATCTCTGTAGTCGGGAGAAGTTGCATTACAAATTGTGGGGGGCTTTTTTCCCTTTTACCTCTTGTCAAAATGAAAAGTATAGGGCAACACCAGCATGTTTTCATAAGGGGTGAAAGGAGAAAAAGCCCCCCAAAATTTGTCAGGCAATTTCTCCCGAGTACGGCGATACCCCATATGTGACCCTAAACTGTTCCCTTGAAATACGACAGGGCTCCGAAGTGAGAGCGCCATGCGCATTTGTGGCCTGAATTAGGGATTTGCATTGTGGTGGACATAGGGGTATTCTACGCCAGTGATTCCCAAACAGGGTGCCTCCAGCTGTTGCAAAACTCCCAGCATGCTTGGACAGTCAACGGCTGTCCGGCAATACTGGGAGTTGTTGTTTTGCAACAGCTGGAGGCTCCATTTTGTAAACAGTGGCGTACCAGACGTTTTTCATTTTTATTGGGGAGGGGAGGGGGGCTGTGTAGGGGTATGTGTATATGTAGTGTTTTTTACTTTTTATTTTATTTTGTGTTAGTGTAGTGTAGTGTTTTTAGGGTACAGTCACATGGGCCGGGGATTACAGCGATTTTCCCGCCACGATTTCGAGCTGCCGTGCAAAATTTGCTGCATCGCAAACTTGCAGCCTGATACTCACTGTAAGCCCCCTGCCCATGTGAATGTATCCTGTACATTCACATGGGGGGGACCTCCAGCTGTTGCAAAACTACAACTCCCAGCATGCACAGTCTATCAGTGCATGCTGGTAGTTATAGTTTTGCAACAGCTGGAGGCACACGGGTTGGGAAACACTGAGTTAGGAAATAGACAATGTTTCCCAACCAGTGTGCCTCCTGTTGTTGCAAAACCACAACTCCCAAACATTCTCAGGCATGCTGGGAGTAGTAGTTCGGCAACATCTTTAGAGCCAGATGTTGCCGAACTACAACTCCCAGCATGCTTGGAGTTGTAGTTTGCAACATCTGGAGGACTACAGTTTGCAGTCCACTAATACAGTGGTTCCCAATCTGTGCCCTTCCAGATGTTGCAAAACTACAACTCCCAGTATGCCAAAACTGTCCAGGCATGCTGGGAGTTGTAGTTCTGCAACATCTGAAGGGCCAGATGTTACAGAACTACAACTCCCAGCATGCCTGGACAGTAAGGGCATGCTGAGAATGTGTAGTTTTGCAACATCTGGAAGGGCACAGTGGTCTCCAAACTGTGGACCTCCAGATGTTGCAAAACTGCAACTCCCAGCATGCCCAGACGCCAAGGGCTGTCTGGGCATGCTGGGAGTTGTAGTATATAGGGTCCCAATACAGCAATGCATGTCGCTTTACGGCGATGTGCATTGCTGTAAAGGGCCCGACCGCGGCTGAAGATCTACTCACCTGTCGCCACCGCCGCCGTCTTCATCGCCGGGATCCGGGTCTTCAGGGACGAGGTAAGTACCGGGGCTGGTCCCCAGCACTCCCCTGTCCCCCGCCGCGTCCTCCGGTCTTCCTCCCGTCCTCTCCGGACTTCAAGGGGCCGGGCAGGACGGGAGGAAGTAACCGCCCCCCCTCCTGCGATTGGTCGGTTAACTAACCGACAGATCGCAGGGTATAGGAGGAGGTGGCAGGCTTGCCACCTCGCTCCTAGTCTTCAGCATGGTCCTGGATGTCTGTGACAGCCGGGATCATGCGAAATTACCGGGCGGTCGGGTCCCAGAGACCCGATCAGCCCGGTATCGCCGCAGATCGCAAGGGCGATTTCCCTTGCAATTTGTGGCGATCGCCGACATGGGGGGCATACATGGCCCCCCTCGGCGTTTGCCCTGGATCCCTGCTGAAGGATTTCAGCAGGGATCCGCTTCCGATCTCTGCCGGGTGAGCGGCGGAGACCAGGAAAAGACATGACGTATGCATACGTCATGGGTCCTTAAGACCCAGGGTGTGATGACGTATGCATACGACATGGGTCCTTAAGAGGTTAAACAATCAGATATATTTTTTAAGGTGCAAAAAAGGAATGGTAAAGATGTAACAAACAATAAGATTGTTAGCAATGGCCAACATCTCACAATTTCTTGTTCCAAAGGTAAAAAAAAAAAAAAAGACCTGTTCAAATAAAACCTCCGTCTCTAGATTATTAAAGTTTTTTTTTTTTCCTGGCCTGTGGCAAGGTAAACCACTACTTATGTGAGGGAGGCTCTGCAGAATGTGTTTCACAGTCAACATCCAATGGTTTCTCTTCCTCCTCCATTAAATCACCTTCATCCACACTTTCCTCCCTTAAAGCAACACTTGAGGTGGAAGGCACCTCTGCTTCTCTCTTTGCAGACCTTCTTTTAGACATTAATTTGCCTTAACCCCTTAAGGACCAGGGGTTTTTCCGTTTTTGCATTTTCGTTTTTTGCTCCTTGCCTTTAAAAAATCATAACTCTTTCAATTTTGCACCTAAAAATCCATATGATGGCTTATTTTTTGCGCCACCAATTCTACTTTGTAAGGACATCAGTCATTTTGCCCATAAATCTACGGTGAAACGGAAAAAAAATCATTGTGCGACAAAATTGAAAAAAAAACGCCGTTTTGTAAATTTTGGGGGCTTCCGTTTCTACGTAGTACATTTTTCGGTAAAAATGACACCTTATCTTTATTCTGTAGGTCCATACGATTAAAATGATACCCTACCTATATAGGTTTGATTTTGTCGGACTTTTGGAAAAAATCATAACTACATGCAGGAAAATTAATACGTTTAAAATTGTCATCTTCTGACCCCTATAACTTTTTTATTTTTCCGTGTATGGGGCGGTATGAGGGCTCATTTTTTGCGCCGTGATCTGAAGTTTTTAACGGTACCATTTTTGCATTGATAGGACTTATTGATATATGATATATGATATAAAAAGTGACCAAAAATGCACTATTTTGGACTTTGGAATTTTTTTGCGCGCACGCCATTGACCGAGCGGTTTAATTAATGATATATTTTTATAATTCGGACATTTCCGCACGCGGTGATACCATATATGTTTATTTTTATTTACACTGTGTTTTTTTTTTTATTGGAAAAGGGGGGTGATTCAAACTTTTAATAGGGGAGGAGTTAAATGATCTTTATTCACTTTTGTTTTTCACTTTTTTTTTGCAGTGTTATAGGTCCCATAGGGACCTATAACACTGCACACACTGATCTTCTATGCTGATCACTGGTTTCTCATAAGAAACCAGTGATCAACGATTCTGCCGCATGACTGCTCAGGCCTGGATCTCAGGCACTGAGCAGTCATTCGGCGATCGGACAGCGAGGAGGCAGGTAGGGGCCCTCCCGCTGTCCTGTCAGCTGTTCGGGATGCCGCGATTAGCCGCGGCTATCCCGAACAGCCCGACTGAGCTAGCCGGCCACTTTCGGTTTCACTTTTAGCCACGCGGCTCAGCTCTGAGCGGGCGGCGCCGCGCGCTATTAGGGGCGGGTCCCGGCTTCACTATGACGCCGGGCCCGCCGTGATATGACGCGGGGTTACTGTGTAACCCCGCGTTATATCAGGAGAGCAGGACCAAGGGCGTACCTGTACCCCCTTGGTCCTTAAGGGGTTAAAGTTAAAACTAAAACAAATAAAGCCAAACACACAGACAAACAAGCTCCTCAGAAGCAGAATAGATGTGATCTGAAAGCGGCAGAAGAAAATGATCTAGGTGTGATTGTGCAGATCTGTGTGAAATGCATCACGATCACTGCGACAATATGATCAATTTGGCGCAGCACCGCCAAAAAAACATGCATCTAGTCAAACAACAAAAATCTAGCAAATCTAGCAAAGACCATTATTGATAAATAACCCACTACAGTTTCCATCAAAGGAATAAATGAAGTAAAAGACGTGTACCTGCTCCACTTTTCATGAATACCCCCCAATGTGTCTTTATAAAAAAGTAGAAACGGATTCCCCCAAATTTACAAAATTTAGGGTTTATGTTTTATTTTATTTTTTTTTTAAACTCAACTCAACTCAACTTTTTTGCCACATAAGTAATCTTTTTTGGTTTTACTGTACATTTTGTGGTAAAATGAGTGATGTCATTACCAACTACAAATATTTTTTTTTTAAATGCTTACGGGGTTAAGGTCGCTTACTAGTTGTGTATTTTTTCTGCACTGTTCCTGTCCCTGTTTTTTTGTCATATTCCACAAATCATGGCTCATATTTTTAAAAAAAATAATAATAGTGTTTGGTTATTGCAGGGAATAGCTACCATGAGTTTTGTGAACCACGCCCATGAGGATGATGGCAGCAGAAGTGCATGAACAGCAAGCGTTAATAGTACAACTAAAAACGTGTTTTGTATTTACAGTAGCTTTGTGGTGTGGCTGGACCTTGATTATGCTACTGTGGTCTCTGAACAGGATCAGTATGAACTTCATACAGGAAAAACGGGATGCAAATCGCTTTTCCAAGGGCTTTCCAAACGGGCTTTTCCAATGGCAAAGACAGAACGATAGATTCCAACTTTCATATATTTTGCTTTTATTGAATTGCGTGCACTGATCCTGTTCATAGTCATACGGGTTGAAACTTTGTGAGGTGGGAGGTGCCATGAGGCTACTGGCCATTTTTATTTGTGATGCGCTAACAGGTGTTGTGCTCAGAGCATAACACCATTTAGTCGGGAGTAGTGTTGAGCACGAATATTCAAATAGTAAATTTTATTTAGAATATCGCGAATTATATTCGTTATGACGAATATTAGTTTTTTTTGTTGTTTGTTTTTTCTTTTTTTTACAGTACACATCACAATGATGAGTACTGTGTAAATAAAAAATGATCATCTCTCCCTGCTTCCAGCTTTTGGTCCAAAGAAGTCGAATATGCAAATGTGAAAAGTATGGGAATATCGGCATTTCCAGAGGACAATGATCCCTCCCCTCTTTTAGCTTGTGAGCCAATGAGAAGGATGCAAATACAGTTGTCAGAGGTTAGCAACATCCGTAGCAACCAATAGGAAAGTAGTTAGTTAAAGGATATAATCACGCACTCACATTTTGCTAATTTTATTATGAATTTTGCATGGTAAAAAATTAATGAATGAATGAACATATGAAATTCACGAATATTGGCGAAATATCAGTTGTTATGGTCTTCACAAGGTTTGCACCTTTTGTCCTGTTCGTTTACAGCTACTGTGATACAGCAAAGCAACACTTGATGCCTTTGAACTTTATAAAACTTGAACAGTCCATAAAAAATGGGGGAAATTTATTAAAACCAGTGTAGAGGCAAAGCTGCCCAGTGGCCCATATCAACCAATCAGCTTGCTTCTTACATTCTTAACAAGGCCTCTGGAAAATGAAAGAAGCGAACTGATTGGTTGCTATGGGCAACTGGGCAACTTTGCCTCTGCACAGGTATTGATAAATCTCCCCCTATATAGTCTTTGCAATAATGGTCTTCAACACATTGTTACAACAGAGCTGCTGTTTGTTGTTCACCCTACTGAGTCTGTCATGACTACTAGTAGTCTTGGGTGTCAACCCTTGGGTAAGGCGCAAAACAAACTTGCTCATTTATACCTATGACCAAATATAGGACCAGGTAGTCCCATTGGGGGAGATTTATCAAAAGTTATGCCAAGGAAAGATGACCAGTTGCCCATGGCAACCAATCAGCTTGCTTCTTTCATTTTTTAAAAGCCCGGTGAAAAATGAAAGAAGCAATCTGATTGGTTGCTATGGGCAACTGGTCAACTTTTATTAAATGTCCTTTATACATCAAAAATGTAGATATAAACATAATATACATGACATTGGATAAATAAACATAATGGGGGAGATTTATCAAAACCTGTGCAGATGAAAAGTTGCCCAGTTGCCAATAGCAACCAATCAGCTTGCTTCTTTCATTTTTAACCCCTTAAGGACGCAGGACGTAAATGTACGACCTGGTGCGGTGGTACTTAACGCACCAGGACATACATTTACGTCTTGTGCATAACCGCGGGCATCGGAGCGATGCCCGTGTCATGCGCGGCTGATCCCGGCTGCTGATCGCAGCCAGGGACCCGCCGGCAATGGCCGACGCCCGCGAGATCTCGCGGGCGTCCGCCATTAACCCCTCAGGTGCCGGGATCAATACAGATCCCGGCATCTGCGGCATCTGCGGCATTGCGCGATTTGAATGAATGATCGGATCGCCCGCAGCGCTGCTGCGGGGATCCGATCATTCAGAACGCCGCACGGAGGTCCCCTACCTTCCTCCGTCCAGCTCCCGGCGTCTCCTGCTCTGGTCTGAGATCGAGCAGACCAGAGCAGAAGATGACCGATAACACTGATCTGTTCTATGTCCTATACATAGAACAGATCAGTATTAGCAATCATGGTATTGCTATGAATAGTCATATTTATAGACATATTTGGTATCGCCGCGTGCGTAAATGTCCGAACTATTAAAATAAAATGTTAATGATCCCGTACGGTGAACGGCGTGAACGAAAAAAAAAAAAGCCCAAAATTGCTACTTTTTTAATACATTTTATTTAAAAAAAAATTATAAAAAATGTATTAAAAGTTTTTTATATGCAAATGTGGTATCAAAAAAAAGTACAGATCATGGTGCAAAAAATGAGCCCCTATACCGCCGCTTATATGGAAAAATAAAAAAGTTAGAGGTCATCAAAATAAAGGGATTATAAACGTACTAATTTGGTAAAAAAGTTTGTGATTTTTTTTAAGCGCAACAATAATAGAAAACTAAGTAATAATGGGTATCATTTTAATAGTATTGATCCTCAGAATAAAGAACACATGTCATTTTTACCATAAATTGTACGGCGTGAAAACGAAACCTTTCAAAATTAGCAAAATTGCGTTTTTCGTTTTAATTTCCCCACAAAAATAGTGTTTTTTGGTTGCGCCATACATTTTATGATATAATGAGTTATGTCATTACAAAGGACAACTGGTCGCGCAAAAAACAAGTCCTCATACTAGTCTGTAAATGAAAATATAAAAGAGTTATGATTTTTAGAAGGCGAGGAGGAAAAATGAAAACGTAAAAATTAAATTGTCTGAGTCCTTAAGGGGTTAAAGAGGCCTCTGAAAAATGAAAGAAGCAATCTGATTGGTTGCTATGGGCAACTGGGCAACTTTACCTTTGCACAGTTTTTTGATAAATCTCCCCCAATAACAATAAAAACAATACAAATAGAAGAGAACAGTAAAATGACAGGACACTGCAATATAAAATTATTGTGGTGTATTGTTTAAAGGGGTTGTCCAAGAATGTAAAATAAAAAAGATAGTATACTAGCCTACCCCAATGCCCACAGCTGCCACAAAAATTGTCTTATTCCCTGGTAACAGCAGTGTCCCGCCTCAGTGATTGGGTGAGTGGGGCAGTTCCGGCAATGATGACGCATTATCAGGAACCAGGAATTAGTTACCACAAAATTTTGGCCACCTTTTATCCCAAAAGACAGGGAATAAAAAGCGATCAAAAATTTTCATCTTCCCCACACAGCATTAATAAAAAAAAAAAACTACAGTTTATTGCACAAAAAATATATAAAGTGATGAAAAGCACTCAACCCACAATTTTAACCCATATATTTTTTTTTATTCCTCCTACAATTTATTTTAAAACAAAGGGTGTCATAATGTACTTTTGGTCCAGGAAAACACATGCCCTCCTATAGTTTTCTCAATGAAAAAAAAGATAAGAGTTATGACTCTTAGAACACAAAGAAGAAAAAGTTATAAAAAAACACAAATATGAAAAAATGTGTCTTTAAAGGGGTACTCCGATGCTTAGACATCTTATCCCCTATCCAAAGGATAGGGGATAAGATGCCTGATCGCGGGAGTCCCGCCACTGGGGACCCCCGGGATCTTGCACGCAGCACCCCATTTATAATCAGTCTGATTACCGGCGACCACAGGGCCGACGGCGTGTGACGTCACGCCTCCACCCCCATGTGACGTCAAGCTCCACCCCTCAATGCAATCCTATGGGAGGGGGCGTGATTGCTGTCACGCCCCCTCCCATAGGCTTGCATTGAGGGGCAAAGTGTGACATCACACGGGGGCGGAGTCGTGACGTCACACGCCGTCGGCCCTGTGGTCGCCGGTAATCAGACCCGGAGCGAGCACGGGGTGCCGCTGCAAGATCCCCAGCGGCGGGACTCCCGCGATCAGGCATCTTTTCCCCTATCCTTTGGATAGGGGATAAGATGTCTAAGCACCGGAGTACCCCTTTAAGGGTTTAGTGAGCATGTCAGAATGATATGTACATACAAGGCATTTCAAAGGGTCATAGATTTGGCAGATAGAATACTTTTCCCCTCTTCTGTACGCAGATACTTATTTATGTTTCATACTTATGCAAAAATGGCAAACACCCTGGGAAGTAAAGAAATATTATGTAATGTGAAACATTATATGGACCATTTGTTAAACATCATTCACTTGTCAGACCATAACTACTCCCAGCAGTAAAATATTTCTTGTGTCTCCCTATATGACCTAGACAAAAATGTACTGACTACATTTCCATGCCATTCTGCATTATTGTCCTCAAAGACATTATTAATTACGTGTATAACACTAAATAATGAAATGCATAACTTTTTATTCCCCAATAAGATGCCAGGAAGGGAAACCACAAAGAGACCTGTGACAGAAGTATAATATCTATTTCCTCTATTCGAGTAATTGGGCAAATTGTTAAACTTATGGCAAAAACTCCCCATATTTTCTAAAAGATATGGTCACTCTGGTGTTTGCCTGGGGTATATAATACTGTATAACTCAGTATAGCTCTCAACTAGCTATTTGATACAGAAAAACTGAGCAATTGCTACTGAAAAATAAATACTTTATTAATATTATAATTTCATACAGGGAACATCAGAAAATGCAAAACGATACTGGCAGGACTGGGTGGTAATATTGCACATAATAAACAACCATATGTATACAAAACCGTGACATGTACAATAGGGTGAGGAAGGGATGGAGGTAGATATATTATTGCTTAATACCCGATATTGCACAATACTGTAAACACCTCAAATGAAATGCACTATGTCGGGGCTCAACTGCTCACTACAACTTCCCCCAAATTGCCACTATAGTATGATTAGCTATAATCTAATTCAAGTATGCATCAACTCACCCATATTGCCCAATGGCCGCTCGTTCCGACGTACGTTTCATCGGGATGACTTTCTCAAGGAACGTGAATAATTGGGCAAATTGATAAACTTTTTAATGGTAAATGTAGTTACTATAATGATATTGTAATTCTTCTATAATATAATAGTAGTTTTATGTAAGAGTATCCTTTGAGTATAATTGTAAAGGAACAAGATTAATGTGGTTGTCCAGTGAAAAATAACTTATCCACAGGATATTCACAGGATAGGGGATATGTGTGTGACCATATGCGGAGGGGTGGGGGGTTTGGGTTGAGACTGCTGGGACCACTTCTTCCATCAATGCATGTCTTTATGACAGGGAGCTGTAGGTGATGACATCACTAAGGTGGTGATGAAAGTGTAACATTTCAGGATCACTGACAGACCCCATGGAGGTTTGTCAGGACCCAGCAGTAATAGTTTGCATTCGACCCATTTCAGGGTGCATTTGGTTTAAGAAAAAAAATAAAAAAAGAACGGGTTGGATGCAAACAGCAATGTGAACCTAGCCTAAAGAATAAAGAATGGTAAGTTTGCCCCCTTACAAACATATCAATGTTCCAAAAAAAAATAAAAAATACATTGTAGCAATTCATGAAATCAAAATTTTACTATTAAGCAGCAGCAACTGTCTATATAAGAACTAGACATAATAATATTAAAGTAGTACAATATTGCAAGCATAAAACTTTTAAACAAATGTACAGGGTGGGCCATTTATATGGATACACCTTAATAATATGGGAATGGTTGGTGATATTAACTTCCTGTTTGTGGCACATTAGTATATGTGAGGGAGGGGGGGAACTTTTCAAGATGGGTGGTGACCATGGCAGCCATTTTAAAGTTGGCCATTTTGAATCCAACTTTTGTTTTTTCAATAGGAAGAGGGTCATGTGACACATCAAACTTATTCGGAATTTCACAAGAAAAACAATGATGTGCTTGGTTATAACATAACTTTATTATTTCATGAGTTATTTACAAGTTTCTGACCACAAAATGTGTTCAATGTGCTGCCCATTGTGTTGGATTGTCAATGCAACCCTTTTCTCCCACTCTTCACACACTGATAGCAACACCACAGGAGAAATGCTAGCACAGGCTTCCAGTATCCGTAGTTTCAGGTGCTGCAGAATGGGCAAAAAAAACCTCCGTTTACGCAGAAGATTTTGTTCAGTGATGAGGCAAACTTTTATGTGAATGGTGAAGTTAACAAACAAAACCCCTTCTGTTGGTCTGACACTAACCCACATTGGATAGATCCCTCCAAGACTGTTGGTGCACAACAATTGATGGTATGGTGTGGTATATGGGGTACAAAGATAGTGGGGCCATTCTTCCTCAATGGAAACCTCAAGGCCACTGGATATGCGAAATTGCTACATGATGATGTGTTTCCCTCTTTATGCACTGAAGCTGGCACATTCCCTGAGTTTTTCCAGCAAGATGGTGCACCACCACATTATGGGTGTCAGGTCAGAGCATTCCTAGATGAACATTTTCCTGGAAAGTGGATTGGTTGTCGTGGTCCAGTTGAATGGCCCCCAAGGTCTCCCGATCGGACCCCCTTAGACTTTTATCTTTGGGGTCATCTGAAGGCAATTGTCTATGCTGTGAAGATGAGAGATGTGCAGCACCTGAAACTACGGATACTGGAAGCCTGTGCTAGCATTTCTCCTGCTGTGTTGCTATCAGTGTGTGAAGAGTGGAGAAGAGGGTTGTATTGACAATCCAACAAAATGGGCAGCACATTGAACACATTTTATAAGTCTTCAGAAACTTGTAAAGAACCGATGAAAAAATAAAGTTATGTTAAAACCAAGCACATCATTGTTTTTCTTGTGAAATTCCCAATAAGTTTGATGTGTCACATGACCCTCTTCCTGTTGAAAAAACAAAAGTTGGATTCAAAATGTCCGACTTCAAAATGGCCGCCATGGTCACTACCCATCTTGAAAAGTTTCCCCCCTCACATATACTAATGTGCCACAAACAGGAAGTTAATATCACCAACCATTCCCATTTTATTAAGATGTATCCATATAAATGGCCCACCCTGTAGTTCCCGGCAGAAACACTTCACTCTAGAACAACAATCTCTGACTACTACTATCGTGGTTCTCAGAAATGAGGCCCTGCATTTTTATGGAGACATCATCTCAAGTCATATGTACTCAATAATCTTTTTATGCTCCTAAAATCTGTTCAGAGACATCTCTTAAACTGTCTATATCTATAATTTTCTTCAAGAGCAATCTTCAGTCCCCTGGGAACATTTGACATACTTTAACTAGAATGTAAACTTGATCTTTGCTAACATATTTCATTAGATAACATTTTGTCAGGAGATACACTGGAGGCCATCTCAGGACACACCAGAGATTGTTCAGTCACAGTCTGTGTGCATTGTCTGAAGATGAGCCTCATACTGACTTACACATAGAAAATAAAAAACAATCAGTTCTGGACAGTCCTCAAATGTCAAAAGAGAATGACAAATATGTTTTTCGGAGAATATTTTATGACAATTTTAACAGGAAGAACAGTATTAGTGCCAAGGGAAAATGTTGCCTCTCCATATGGGACCCAGGGCTGAGATTTCCTGTCTAATTCCTTGACTACAAATATGCTGAGCATCATGTTGGAATAGCCCCAGCATATCTGTAAAGCTTAAATTCTTATTATAATTATTATCAAGTTATATTAAGTACTAAGTAGGCAGAGAAGCTCTTATAGGGCATTATGTTACATAAATCACACGTATATTGATCTAAAAGTAAATCAGTTACACAATTCATAGTACATACATAATTAGTTACAGATAGAGGAACATGTTTACAGTCCTGAGAGTCTGGATGTACAGCATCTGGTTTAAAGGGGTACTCTAATGGAAAACATATTTTTATAAATCAAGTGGTGCCAGAAAGTGAAACAGATTTGTAAATTATATATAAACCTATAACTACAGTGGTAGTAGAAAGGGGTTAGCAGCAAAATAACTAATATATATACCAACAAATGCCAAAGGCGTAACACAATGTAACCCCAACACAAAATAAGATACAAAGCAGTTTATGAAAATGTAGATTTTTATTCATAAAAATACATAAATCTAAAAAATTTACATGATAGACAGAAGAAAATAAATATATATCAATCCAACATATAGAAATATAAGGAACCGAGTTTGAATGGGATGTATATTGGTAGCACTATACGCCCAGTTCACACTCGATTCCGTGAACATGTCCATTCAATTGAAACACAGAAGGGGTCTCCCAGACTTATCCAACATGTCCGAGAGTAGCATTCATTCAATATAACAGTATTTAAATTTTTCTGTTTAAAATGAATACAGTTGGGAATCGGAGGTGGCAGAAAAAAACTCCTCTACCAAAAAGAAGCCAGGTAGATCGTGAGAACAAAAGCTCAGGGTCTTTATTACATTGCATATTCACTGTATGTATGCTTTTTAATTGTCTTTTATATTTCACTTCCACATGAAAGAGTTAAAGTATACACCTGCTCACGCTGCTGCCGATTTATACACCAGCTATGACGTGGAGCAAGGAGGGGTCAGAAGAAGCACGCGAAGCATGCAAAATAGCTATCACCCAGCTGCCTTCGGCGTCCCTCACCCAAGATGCCGCTTCTGTGATGCTGGTTTGTGTATGCTTGATTTTGCACAATAAATACACCACTTCTTTACCACCAGAAGGGTGAGTGCCATTCTTATATTTCTATACGTTAGATTGCCTATGGACTTGCTTTTCTGGAATAGAGCACCCGTACTGCTTATGGAGTTGTGACGACCCAGCAGCTTGATTGTCCACGGGCTATACCTGTCAGCTGTGGCGAGCGCTGATTCTCTACACATAAATATATATCAATATATGTTTAAAAAGTTCATCTCAAGATAAAAAAAAGTATGTACATATATAGTAATTATGATGTAGCAGGATGCAGGGGGGAAACAGGGATCCTGATATATTCCAAGTGTAAAACACAGTAAATACCCAAAAGATGGGTGGAGTATGTGTGACATAAATAGATAAAAAGCTGCTGGGTGATAACAAAGTGCAAGTGCTCAAAACAAATTAATAACTAAAAAACAGTGATCAATAACACACAAGTAAAATTGTAATATAGCACTGCTGATAAGATATACAGTCCCATCAAGCAAGTGCTAAAACAGTGCGGCGGCACTCGTGTAACACGTGATGTGCAATTGCACTATAGAGAGTGTGCAGCTACGAAAACATGTCTCTAATAATAATAATACTGCACATGCGTGCATGGATGAATGCTAGGGGAAAAGACAAGCTAACCTAAAATGGCCGTGGATAGCACATAATAGAAGAAAATACAGAATAAATTAAACGCCAGACCCAGAGCTGTATCATACAAAAGATATATAGTGGGAGAGCTAACTGAGATCTGTGAGGGCAATGTAGCTATAGATGTGGATAATGTATAGCATAAAGAAAAAATGAAACAATGATGATAAACAGATGGGATCACATACACATTGATGAAACGGGTAGATAATACATGCAGCGTATATAATGTGAAAATAGAAAGAGAAATATATTTGTAACAAAATGTGTTAATTATAATTAA